>NC_041387.1:134587261-134653412 GCF_002162155.2 Triticum dicoccoides | reverse complement strand
GAGGCAGCATCGATCGGCTTCAGTTAGCAGAAGTAGCAAAGGAATCGCTCGATCGGGTTCAGTTAACAGCCATCGATCGATCGCTCGGGTTTAGTAACGCGTAGCCTGCAGTGCAATTGCTCGAGTTCAGTTAGAGCCCAACGCCTCGCTCGGGTTCAGTTAGAGCCAACGCCCCACACACACGCGCGTACATGTATGAGAGAAACGCGCATCGCTCAGCCCCCTACCGCCGACCGTAACCGGGAACTCCCTGAAATTTTCCTCGCCCTTGCTTCTACCACAGTTTTTTCTGTCATGGACGACCCAAAGAATGTCATGCAACTGCGTCTCTAGCCCACCCAGGACGAAAAGCCCATTTTCTGTCATGATTTTTTGTCATAGAAGTAGGAGCCCACCACATCTATGATGATACCGGGTTTTGTCACAATTATCGTCATAGAAGTGTCATATGTATGACAGAAAAAAAATTTGTTCGGCCCAAAATGTCACAGATGTGTCTTTTTTTGTAGTGGGAGCGCGCGTGCTCCTCGTCACCCATGTGGAGTGAGGTTTCTCTATGCCACCCCACCCTTTCCTCTGTGGTTTCTTGAATTACTTTGGTTCTCAACTCCATCACCTTCCTCCAAACGTCATAGCATACCTTGCTGCATTCGTGTCCATGTGTGAAAACTTCCTAGGTTTCCAACCGCATTGGGGGCCGTTTAAGCATATATTTACATCTCGCTCTTAGTCGGTGAAAAAGGCTTATCCTGATGGAGAGAGAACCCATGTGACCCAACTATGTGGTGGATTAGGGATCCAGATAAGGGGTAGGAGCGCTTTTCCGACGATGACCTTTCCCGAATCGGTCAAAGGTTGGCAACCGACATGGTTCTACTGTAAATATATCCCTTGTGCTGGTTTGTTGACTGGTCATCCGCCTTATATGGCCAGGAGGGTCAATATTCCTTCGTCACTAATGGTGGACAAGGAAGAAAAGAAAAATGTGTGGATCCTGGTGACCATTGTAGTCGGGCTGATTCAGGGCAGAGTGACAGGCCTGGATCTGCTGGAGGTTTTCCTCCTTCGACGGATCCAGCCTTCGCAGGAGCGGGCTCACCTCATGTGGTTGTACAAGGGTCCAACGATCCGACTTGAGTACACCCAGAGGACGTGGATGAGGAGGTCATGGAACGGTGGCTCAGGGGCATCACCGACGCTCGCGACAATCCTCGGGGGTCGAGACAGATCCCGCCCTACGATAATGAGCACCAGCCGACAGAGGTAAGCTTGTATTTCCAACTGAATCATTTTTGCGTAAGATATCTGAGTGACTTCGACGTATCTAACTGTTCATGTTTCTGGTCTCTCATAGGAGTTCCAGCAAATGTTTTCGCCCATGCCGAATGGAGGCTACATTCCTAGAAATGTGGAGAGGGCTCTGCCTAGGATCAAGGTGGCCATGCCCAGCGCGTAGACATAAGTATTGCACTTCCCTCTTTTGCTTCGGGGAGCTCCATTGATTCTTCTTGATCGAGTGAATTTATGAACCCGAGCTGCAACTTCAACTATGTCACCGATGAAGTCGTCGGGGAACATGTCGAGGCTGAGTCTGGGGATGTGGCCACTTCTCAGAAAGGTTTAGACTGTTTCCTTTTGTTTTGTCTATCGATCCGACTAAACTGTGAACTGTGGCTGATGATGTCAAGTGAACACAGCACCGCAAAGATCATCCTTGTCAGGGATGATGACGAAGAGCTGCCACAGAAGAGTGCCAAGAAAAGGAGCAAGGCAGCTGACTCGAGGACCGTTGCCTATAA
The DNA here is from genome assembly GCF_002162155.2 of Triticum dicoccoides. Lineage (NCBI taxonomy): Eukaryota > Viridiplantae > Streptophyta > Magnoliopsida > Poales > Poaceae > Triticum > Triticum dicoccoides. The sequence goes on along the minus strand of NC_041387.1, from coordinate 134,651,613 downwards.
GACGCCCCCGCGTGAAGTACCACAAGATCTGCCCAAGTCCAGTGCGACCGCGCCACAGAGGTCGGGTGGTTCTTCCCATGCTGGTACTGATCCCATTATGTCCACACCGACTGCCCAGCTCCGACACATGCCCTTGTCATTGGCCTGTTTAGCTTGCATAGAGTGTCGGATGACCAGACGAGGGCCACCAAGTAGACAATGATCCAAGCGGAGCTGATGACCTAGTGGTTGAAGGAGGTGTACGATGCCAGCAATGTGGCGTATGATGCCAGCGCGACTCTTCATGTGAATGTTGAGTAAGTGCCATTGTAAGTTGATTCTGATTGATTTTTCTTCCGTAGAATTCCACGGTGGGTAGTCGATTGAACTTCTAGCTGGTTTCTATTGGTAGATTCGTAGTATACCCACTGGGGGTGTATGTCCTGTGGGGCATGTTGAGTGCACCCACAAGGTGTAGTCCTCGAGATTGACGTTGATTGCTGGCAATTGGCGGGAGTCTTAGAGCTTCTTTTTTGTTGTCAATCGGATTGGGAAGACCTTCCCGAGTGGATATCGTTCCAGTAGGGACACATCGAGTGAACCCATCGGGTGTAGTCCCCGAGACTAACGTCGATTGTTTGCAATTGACATGAATCTGATAGAACATGTTTGTTTGTCTGTTGTTTTTTTAGCTCATCAACACGAGTCACTTTCTAGCGAGGGCACGCTGATCACACCCACTAGGTGTAGCCCCCGAGACTACCATCATTGCTGGCAATCGGCGGAGTCTTATAGAACTGTGCTCTCTTCAGCTGGCCAAGTGTATCGAACCAAGAGCTTGTGTTGGACGAGTTTGTTCCTTCCAGGGGTGTTGATCCCTTTATTGTAGACGTAGTGGAAAGAGGGTGCTTGAGGATCTGGTACTGATCTAGCTTGTTCCTTCCAGGAGTGCTGATCTTCAAGCACTCACAGTGCCCTTTTATCCTCGACTGACTCATTTTCTTCTTTTTATTCCAAAGAACTTGCGAGCTCGGGGCTCATTATGTGTCACTGGAGAAGGAGGCAAATCAGCTTCAACTAGATCTAGAGGTGGAGAAGAGGAGCACAGCCCGTGCATAGGTGGAAGTGCAGACCGTGGGAGGTAAGTTTTAGCAAAATGAATGTCTTACTTTCATTTTCTTCCTTTCTTTGAACTGAGTGGCTTCACTCGAGCAAATGTGTGTAGTGAAAACAATCGACTCCAAGTGCGACTCAGGAGTTGTATTTCTTTAAAACTATAAACATGCCCTTGTCAACATGGATAACAATCTGGCAGGAGCACAGAAGGCGGCGAGGGAGAAAACCAAGGTGATACGTCTCCAACGTATATATAATTTTTGATTGTTCCATCCTGTTATATTATCATTCTTGGAGGTTTTACAATCATTATATAGTCATTTTATATCTTTTTTGGTACTAACCTATTGACATAGTGCCCAGTGCCAGTTGTTTTTTTCTGCATGTTTTTTACATTGTAGGAAATCAATACCAAACGGAGTCCAAACGCAGCGAAACTTTTTGAGGATTTTTTTGGCCCAGAAGACATCTAGTAGGCTAAGGCTTCACCTGGGGGTGCCTCGAGGAGGGCATCACCCACCAGGGCGCGCTAGGAGGCCTAGGCGCGCCCTGGTGGGTTGTGCCCACCTCGGGTGCCCCATGAACCGCCGCTTTGCTCTATAAATACCCCAATATTCCAGAAACCCTAGGGGAGTCGACGAAAATCAATTCCAGCCACCGTAGAGTCTGAGCCGCCAGATCCAATCTAGACACCATCACAGAGGGGTTCACCACTTCCATTGGTGCCTCTCCGATGATGTGTGAGTACTTCTTTGTAGACCTACGGGTCCGTAGTTAGTAGCTAGATGGCTTTCTCTCTCTATCTCTCTCTCCCTTGATTATCAATGCAATGGTCTCTTGGAGATCCATATGATGTAAGACTTTTTGCGGTGTGTTTGTTGGGATCTGATGAACTTTGAGTTTATCATCAGATCTATGTTTTTATCCATGAAAGTTATTTGAGTCTTCTTTGATCTCCTATATGCATGATTGCTTATAGCCTCATATTTATTCTCCGATATTTGGTTTTTTTGGCCAATTTGATCTATTTATCTTGCAATGGGAAGAGGTGCTTTGTACTGGGTTCGATCTTACGGTGCATGATCCCAGTGACAGAAGTGGAACCGACACGTATGTATCGTTGCTACTAAGGATAAAATGATGGAGTCTATCTCTACATAGATAGATCTTGTCTACATCATGTTATCGTTCTTATTGCATTACTCTGTTTCTCCATGAACTTAATACACTAGATGCATGCTGGATAGCGGTCCATGTGTGGAGTAATAGTAGTAGATGCAGGCAGGAGTCGGTCTAGTAATCTTGGACGTGATGCCTATATAAGGATCATTGCCTGGATATCATCATGATTATTTGAAGTTCTATCAATTGCCCAACAGTAATTGTTTTCCCACCATTTGCTATTTTTCTCGAGAGAAGCGACTAGTGAAACCTACGGCCCCCGGGTCTCTTTTCATCGTATTTGCCTTTGCGATCTATTTTCCTTTGCATTTATTTTCAGGTCTATTAAACCAAAAATACAAAAATACCTTGCTGCAATTAATTTGTTTCGCGATCTTTTTATCCTATCTACCACTTTTACCTCACGTTATTTGCCTATCTTGAGGCGCCGTACCCGAAAGGGATTGACAACCCCTTTAACATGTCGGGTTGCGAGTATTTGTTATTTTTGTGCAGGTGCTATTTACGTGGTGTGAGGAGGTTCTCCTGCTGGTTCCATAACCTTGGTCTCATATTGAGGGAAATACCTACCGTTGCTATTCTGCATCATTGCTTCCTCTTTGGGAAATACCGACGTAGTTCTAGCAGACATCAAAAGGAATTTCTGGCGCTGTTGCTAGGGAAGATCTTCAACATCAACCAGGTTCCTAATCACAAATCTCATTTCCTCGCAATTTACATTATTTGATTTGTCTCTCGTTTTCCTCTCCCCGACTTCACAAATATTTGCCATTTTATTCGCTCTTTTTCCATTCGTCTTTTCATTTGCCCTTTATGTCTTACTTGGCTTGTTTGTTTGCTTGCTTGGCATAATTGTGTGTTTATTGAAAATCAAGAACCAAAAAATTTATGGATCCTCATCCACTTGCTAATCTTTTAAGAGATCCAATTATGATGAACCAATTGCTAGTAAGTTGTGTGCACTAGATTATCTTTATGAGGTTTTGCTTGAAATTCGTGAATCTGAAAATTGTGAAGAAGTGTTGAAAGAATAAAATTATAAAGTGATTCACGATAGCTGCTTGAATGAAAAGCATGATTGCAATGATGTTATTATAAATTCTATTAATGTCAATTGTGTTAATGATATGCAAAACCCTAAGCTTGGGGATGCTAATTTTACTATGTCTACTACTTGTTGCAATGATCATGATTGGGGTCTTATGATCTTGAAAATATATTTAAGCCCCATGATGAATATGAGATTGAAAACAATATTTGCAATAATATTAAAAGTGGTTTTGGAAGAGTGTCAACTTTAGATCCCACATATTTGGAGAATCTTCAATCTTACGATTTTTTTAGTAAAAGTGGGTTTGGAGAGGTCATGACTTTAGTTAATGTTAATCCCACTATTTTGGAAGAGTGTCAACTTTGCATGCATATGGATTGTGTTGAGAATATGTTATGTGATAGCTATTTTTTAAAATTTTCTTATGATCCGATATGTAATTATTATGAGAGAGGAAAATATGGTTGTAGATATTTTTATGTCACTAAATCACCTCTCTTCATGTTGAGATTGCTATCGTCTCTTTCTTTTTCCTTGCATATGCTAGTTTTTGCTTGCCTTGATAATTTGTTTGCTTATAAAATGCCTATGCAGAGGAAGTATGTTAGACTTAGATGTGTTTGTCACGTGTTTCATGATGCTCTCTTTGTGCTTCAATTCATCTCTTTTATGTGAGCATCATTGAAATCTCAATGCCGAGCTAAAAGGCTTTAAAGAAAAGCGCTTGTTGGGAGACAACCCAATATTTTTCCTTGCTGTTTTGCAATAAATAAATCAATGATGCTACTATTTTTATTGTGTTTTTTGTGTTTTAATTAGTGTTTCTGCCAAGCAAGGCCTTTGAGTTGATTTGGGTGAAAGTTGATTTGATCTTGCTGAAAAACAGAAACTTATGCACTCACGAAAATAGTTTTAATAAATCATAGAAACGCGATTTTGAGTTTATTATTTTTGCAAAATATTAATATTCAAATTACCCAGGCTTTCCTAATTTCGTAAGATTTTTGGAGTTACGTAAGTATTCAAAATATTCAGATTACTACAGACTGTTCTGTTTTTGACAGATTCTATTTTCTTTGCGTTGTGTCCTTGTTTTGATTATTCTATGGTTTTCTTTGATGAGTTTTTGCCATAGAAAAGTTTTAATACAGTATATATAATGCAAAAACAAAATAATAATAGGTTTGCAATAGTACTTATAGTAGTGGTTTGCTTTCTTATACTAACGGATCTCACGAAGGTTTTGTTGGAGTTTTGTGTGATTAAAGTTTTCATGTTTTGGGTGATCTTACGATGGATGAAGGAATAAAGATTAGCAAAAGGCTAAGCTTGGGCATGCTCGAGGCACCCCAAGATAATATTCAAAGAAGTAGCAAGCAACTAAGCTTGGGGATGCCCCCGAGTGGCATCCTCGCTTTCTTCTAACAACCATCAGTATTTTACTTGACACTATATTTTAATTCGTCACATATTATGAGTTTTGCTTGGAGCGTCTTGTATGATATGAGTCTTTGCTTGTTTTGCTTTGTGTTTTAAGTGTTGAATCCTTGCTGAACATACCCTTTTTGAGAGAGCTAACAATTATGCTATGCTTGCTCCTATGCTTCACGTCAATTTTTAGAGCCATGGATTTGCTCCAGTGTTTCAATTATATCTTGCCCTCAGTCTTCCTGTCTCCTCCTCTTCTCCACTCTGCGTGAACCCGATCGACACCAGAGTGCTCCACCGCGATGGCAAAGGATAAGACAGCGAAACCAGAGAAGACAAAGAAGGGGAAGAAGATGTCGAGCTCCAAAGTCTCCCTTCCACGGGGCTGGATCCATGGCGATTGGCTCCCGCCGACTACCACGGCGGAAGATCTTGGCGGACTCGTCATCAACTAATTGCTGCTGGAGGGGAGTTGGAGGCTGCCGTACGAGGGAGAGGTCGGGCCCGCACTGCGGCCAGGGGAGCGCGCGTGCTCCTCGTCACCCATGTGGAGTGAGGTTTCTCTATGCCACCCCACCCTTTCCTCCATGGTTTCTTGAATTACTTTGGTTCTCAACTCCATCACCTTCCTCCAAATGTCATAGCATACCTTGTTGCATCCAAGCTTCCAAATATCGGATATCGGGTTCGTATCGATTTGGCTTCGACATATCGGATTTCGGATATCGGGTGATATATCGGATGATATGTACATACATCGGAGAAAAAATGACTATTTTTTTCATCATTCTTGTTCAAAACATGTATTTTTCGTAAAACAAAATGTATGATATCAATACTTCAACATAACACTTTTAGATTCGTTGTTATTAACTTGTTGATTAATAAACTATTAAGGAAAGATTCACAAAATTCTTACTCTATGATTAAAACAATATGATATGTATGCATTTGTACGAAACGTTGTGCATGACTTTGATAATATATGTCGAAGTTGTAAATTCATAATCTTATTTCACTGTTATTTAATAAAGAACTATTGTTATCTACGTATTGTTCTATATCGATGGACATATCGGGCTAAATATCGGCCATATCGGTCGATATTTCCGTCCATATAGGGTGATATGTTTGAAAATGATATTTACAAAATGATTTGTTATGTCTATATCGGTAGAGCCCCAAAAGTGATATATCGGCCTATATATCGGTCATATCGACCTTGATTTAAAAGCTTGGTTGCATCCGTGTCCATGTGTGAAAACTTCCTAGGTTGCCAACCGCATTGGGGGCTGTTTAAGCATATATTTACATCTCGCTGTCATTCGGTGAAAAAGGCTTCTCCTGATGGAGAGAGAACCCATGTGACCCAACTATGTGGTCGATTAGGGATCCAGATGAGGGGTAGGAGCACTTTTCCGACGATGACCTTTCCCGAATCGGTCAAAGGTTGGCAGCCGACATGGTTCTACTGCAATGATATCCCTTGTGCTGGTTTGTTGACTGGTCCATAGTTATTAACTAGATGGCTTCTTCTCTCTCTTTGAATCTCAATACAAAGTTCTCCTTGATATTCTTGGAGATCTATTTGATGTAACTCTTTTTTGCGATGTGTTTGTCGAGATCCGATGAATTGTGGGTTTATGGTCAAGTTTATAGAAAATAGTCTTGATAACCCACAAGTATAGGGGATCACAACAGTTTTCGAGGTAGAGTATTCAACCCAAATTTATTGATTCGACACAAGGGGAGCCAAAGAATATTCTCAAGTATTAGCAGTTGAGTTGTCAATTCAACCACACCTGGATAACTTAGTATCTGCAGCAAAGTAGTATGGAAGTAACGGTACAAGTAGCAAAAGTAACAGTAGCAGTTTTGTAGTAATTGTAACAGTGGCAATGGTAAATTAAATAAGCAACGAACAATATGTGAAAAGCTCGGAGGCATTGGGTCAGTGATGGATAATTATGTCGGATGCGATTCCTCATGTAATAGTTATAACAGAGGGTGACACAGAACTAGCTCCAGTTCATCAATGTAATGTATGCATGTATTCCAAATATAGTCATACGTGCTTATGGAAAAGAACTTGCATGACATCTTTTGTCCTACCCTCCCGTGGCAGCGGGGTCCTAATGGAAACTAAGGGATATTAAGGCCTCCTTTCAATAGAGAACCAAACCAAAGCATTAACACATAGTGAATACATGAACTCCTCAAACTACGGTCATCACCGAGAAGTATCCCAATTATTGTCACTTCGGGGTTGTCGGATCATAACACTTAATAGGTGACTATAGACTTGCAAGATAGGATCAAGAACTCACATATATTCATGAAAACATAATAGGTTCAGATCTGAAATCATGGCACTCGGGCCCTAGGGACAAGCATTAAGCATAGCATAGTCATAGCAACATCAATCTCAGAACATAGTGGATACTAGGGATCAAACCCTAACAAAACTAACTTGATTACATGGTAAATATCATCCAACCCATCACCGTCCAGCAAACCTACGATGGAATTACTCACGCACGGCGGTGAGCATCATGAAATTAGTGATGGAGGATGGTTGTTGATGACGACGGCGTCGAATCCCACTCTCCGGAGCCCCGAACGGACTCCATATCAGCCCTCCCGAGAGAGATTAGGGCTTGGCGGCGGCTCCGTATCGTAAAACGCAATGAAACTTTATCTCTGATTTTTGCTCCGCGAAAGAAACTATATGGAGTTGGAGTTGAGGTCGGTGGACGTCCATGGGGCCCACGAGGCAGGGGGCGCGCCCTAGGGGAGGGGGCATGCCCCCCACCCACGTGGACAGGGTGTGGGCCCCCTAACGCTGATTCTTTCGCCAGTATTTTTTATTTATTCTGAAAAGTTGCTCCGTGGATTTTCAGGTCAATCCGAGAACTTTTATTTCTGCACAAAAATAACACCATGGCAGTTCTGCTGAAAACAACGTCAGTACGGGTTAGTTCCATTCAAATCATGCAAGTTAGAGTCCAAAACTAGGGCAAAAGTATTTGGAAAAGTAGATACGACAGAGACGTATCAACTCCCCCAAGCTTAAACCTTTGCTTGTCCTCAAGCAATTCAGTTGATAAACTGAAATTGATAAAGAAAAACTTTTACAAACTCTGTTTGCTCTTGTTGTTGTAAATGTGTAAAGCCAGCATTCAAGTTTTCAGCAAAGATTATGACTAACCATATTCACAATAACACTTAGGTCTCATGTTTACTCATATCAATGGCATAATCAACTAGCGAGCAATAATAATAAAACTCGGATGACAACACTTTCTCAAAACAATCATAATATGATATGACAAGATGGTATCTCACTAGCCCTCTCTGAGACCGCAAAACATAAATGCAGAGCACCTTTAAAGATCAAGGACTGGCTAAACATTGTAATTCATGGTAAAAGAGATCCAGTCATAGTCATACCCAATATAAATTAACAGTAATGCATGCAAATGACAGCGGTGCTCTCCAGCGGGTGCTTTTTAATAAGAGGGTGATGACTCATCATAAAAGTAAATATATAGGCCCTTCGCAGAGGGAAGCAGGGATTTGTAGAGGTGCGAGAGCTCGATTTTGAAATAGATACGAATAACATTTTGAGCGGTATAATTTCACTATCAACATAACAACTAAGAGATCTCGATATCTTCCATGCTACACACATTATAGGCGGTTCCCAAGCAGAATGGTAAAGTTTATACTCCCCCACCACCAACAAACATCAATCCATGGCTTGCCTGAAACAATGGGTGCCTCCGACTAACAACAATCCCGGGGGAGTTTTGTTTAATTATTTTGATTTGATTTGAGCATGGGACTGGGCATCCCGATTACCAGCCATTTTCTTGTGAATGAGGAGTGGAATCCACTCCTCTTGATAATAACCCACCTAGCATGGAAGATACAGACAACCCTAGTTGATACATGAGCTGCTCGAGCATACAAAACAGAATTTCATTTGAAGGTTTAGAGTTTGGCACATACAAATTTACTTGGAACGGCAGGTAAATACCGCATATAGGAAGGTATGGAGGACTCATATGGGATAACTTTGGGGTTTATGGAGTTTGGATGCATAAGCAGTATTCTCGCTTAGTATAGGTGAAGGCTAGAAAAAGACTGGGAAGCGACCAACTGAGGGAGTGACAACAGTCATGAACATGTATTAAAATTAATCAACACAGAGTGCAAGCATGAGTAGGATATAATCCACCATGAACATAAATATCGTGAAGGCTATGTTGATTTTGTTTCAACTACATGTGTGAACATGTGCCAAGTCAAGTCACTCAATTCATTCAAAGGAGGATACTACCCTATCATACCACATCACAACCATTTTAATAGCATGTTGGCACGCAAGGTAAACCATTATAAGCTCATAGCTAATTAAGCATGGCATAAGCAACTATAATTTCTAATTGTCATTGCAAACATGTTTATTCATAATAGGATGAATCCGGAACGATGAATTAATCATATTTACAAAAACAAGAGAGGTCGAGTTCATACCAGCTTCTCTCATCTCAATCAGTCCATCATATATCGTCATTATTGCCTTTCACTTGCACGACCAAACGGTGTGGATAATAATAATAGTGCACGTGCATTGGACTAAGCTGGAATTTGCAAGCATTCAACTCAACGGAGAAGACAAGGTAATATAGGCTCTTGGTTAAATCAACAATTATGCATATAAGAGCCATTTAAACATTTTCATTATGGTCTTCTCCTCTCGACCCCCAAAGGAAAGAAAAGAAATAAAATCATTTACACGGGAAAGCTCCCAACTGGAAAAAGAAGAACGAGAAATCTTTTTTTGAGTTTTCTTTCAATTACTACTACTACAGCATGGAAAGTAAACTAACTATTTTTTTATTTTTCTTAAGGTTTATCAAACACACTATAAGAAAGCTAGAAAAAGAATTTAAACTAGCATGAATCGTACAATGAAAGAGTATGAGAACCGACAACTAGAATGAGTGTGTTAACATGAATGTAATGTCGGTGAGAAATACATACTCCCCCAAGCTTAGGCTTTTGGCCTAAGTTTGTCTATGCCCATGGATCATGGCTACTCTCCCCGGTGTACTGAGGAGTGTCATTGTACTACCACTGACTTGCGATCTCCTCCGAATCCCACTGATAAGATGATGGTCGATAAGGGTCAAGTGTTGGTTCCGGCTCAGGCTCTGGGGCTGATGTCTGGCCCCGGTACGCGTAAACAGCCGCCGACAAGACGAGGTAATGGCCTGCAGTTAAATCAAACAAAGAGGGCGCATCCAAGATAATAGCCTCACTGTGTTTCTTATGAAATCTCAAATTATACAAAAGCATATTATCATCATTTTTAACAATAAACTCGTGTGCGACCATGCTCTTATAATCTAGAAAGGTAGAGGGTAGCAATTTTTCTTCTTTCTCAAAATGCCTAATAGGTATCCTGAAATGTTTAGCAAGGTGTGCAACATAGATACCTTTAAAGATGGGGCCCTTTGTACGATTCAGGCTTAATTGTTTAGCAATAATAGCACCCATACTAACAGATTTATCACGGAATAAAGCATGGAACAAAATAATAATATCAGGAACACTAAGGTTTCCACAGTCTCCGTGACCAATTAAGCATCGACTAGCAAATATTGCAAAGTAGCATAAAACAGGAAAATGTATGCTAGTAATTCTTGCATCGGAAACCTTCCTCGATTCCCCTACAGTAATAGTATCAATAAAACCATCCACATCTTTACGATGTGGTTCCTCTAAGCTGCCCTCGAAGGGTATTTTGCAGACCGCGCAAAAATCACATAATGACATCTCCCTAGCCACATCATATAAATGAAAAGCTACTGAAGGAGGTGATTTCTTAGGATAATAGTAGAAGTTTTGCACGAAAGTATTGGTGAGTAAGAGATACTGTTCGATCCGGTCATGGAGGAAGTCGGTGAGGCCCGCATTATCTGCCAAAGAATAAAAGTCATCATAAATCCCGGCTGCTCTCAAGAAATCATCATAAGGCCATTCACACGGCCGTACTTCCGCCATGCGAGGAAGATTATACTTGGCCTTTTATTTCTCCTTAGCTTGTTTATCCTTAGAGCCTTGGCTAGAAGAGCCCCTCAAGAATAACCTCTTCATTGTTTTCTAAAAAATTAGTAACTCAAAATAAAAGTGAATCAAACTCAACAAGATTGATAGCAACTACTCCCACAAGTGCCTAGAGCCTATATCATGCATTAGAATTACTTGGGACCTCATAAATTTGACATGCAAGCTCAAGAATAGGGTCACCTAGGCAGCAAAAATTTGCAATGAATAAAGCACTAGAACAAAAACTAATTGGACCATTGGAGGAGTTACATACCAAGGAACAATTCCCCAGAGCAGTTTCGTGAATGGAGCTTTGAGCAAGGAGATCGAAAATGGCAGCAAAGTGAGATAGAACTCGTGCTTCAGCTGGATGGTGATTTTTTTGGGAGGAAGATGAAGCGTGTGGGTGCAGGAATAAGTGGAGGGGACCCACCATGGGCCCACGAGGCAGGGGGCGCACCCTGTAGGGTTGGGAGCACCCTAGACCCTCGTGGCCAGGTGCCAGCTCCCCCTGTTGTGTTCTCAGTGCTAAATATTCTCAAATATTCCAGAAAAAATCATACTAAATTGGCAGGGCATTTGGAGAACTTTTATTTTCAGGTATTTTTTATTGCATGGATAATTCAGAAAACAGATATAAAATACTATTTTAGCTTTATTTATTCTAAATAACAGAAAGTAGAAAGAGGGTATAGAAGGTTGTGCCTTCTAATTTCATCCATCTCATGATCATCAAAAGGAATCCACTAACAAGGTTGATCAAGTCTTGTTAACAAACTCGTTCCAAATAACATGGAACCGGAGAAATTTCGAATAACACTAGGTTACCTCAACGGGGATATGAACATCCCCAATAATAAGAATATCATATTTCTTCTTGACAGTAGGAATAGGAAATTCAAAACCTCCAATAATGATAGTTGGAATTTTTCCAATAGAATTGATGTTATGAACTTGAGGTTGTTTCCTCAGATAGTGTACCCTATGCTCATTACCATTAATATGAAAAGTGACATTGCCTTTGTTGCAATCAATAACAGCCCCTGCAGTATTCAAAAAGGGTCTACCAAGGATAATCGACATACTATCGTCGTCGGGAATATCAAGAATAACAAAGTCCGTTAAGATAGTGACGTTTGCAGCTACAACAGGCACATCCTCACAAATACCAACATGTATAGCAGTTGATTTATCGGCCATTTGCAAAGATATTTCAGTAGGTGTCAACTTATTCAATTCAAGTCTACGATATAAAGAGAGAGGCATAGCACTAACATCGGCTCCAAAATCACATAAAGGAGTTTTAACATAGTTTCTTTTAATAGAGCATGGTATAGTTGGTACCCCTGGATCTCCAAGTTTCTTAGTTATTCCACCCTTAAAAGTATAATTAGCGAGCATGGTGGAAATTTTCAGCTTCCGGTATCTTTCTTTTATTTGTAATAATATCCTTCATGTATTTAGCATAAGGATTCACTATAAGCATATCAGTTAAGCGCATACCAAAGAAGATAGGTCTAATCATTTCAGCAAAGTGCTCAAAATCCTCATCATCCTTTTTCTTGGATTGTTTAGGAGGAAAAGGCATGGGTTTCTGAACCCATGGTTCTCTTTCTTTACCATGCTTCCTAGCTACAAAGTCTCTCTTATCATAACGTTCATTCTTTGATTGTGGGTTATCAATATCAACAACAGGTTCAGTCTCTACATCATTATTATTACTAGGTTGAGCATCAACATGAACATTATCATTAACATTATCACTAGGTTCATGTTCATCACCTGATTGTGTTTCAGCATCAGAAATAGAAATATCATTGGGATTCTCATGTGTGTCTACAACAGGTTCACTAGAAGCATGCAAAGTCCTATCATTTTTCTTTTTCTTCTTTTTAGAAGGACTAGGTGCATCTAAATTATTTCTTTGAGAATCTTGCTCAATTCTCTTAGGGTGGCCTTCAGGATAAAAAGGTTCTGAGTCATTTTACCAGTTCTAGTAGCCACTCTAATAGCAAAATCATGTTTATTATTTAATTCATCGAGAAAATCACTTTGAGCTTTAAGTACTTGCTCTGCTTGAGTGGTAACCATAGAAGCATGTTTACTAATGAGTTTTAGTTCACCTTTAACTCTAGCCATATAATCACTCAAGCGTCCAATGAAGTAAGAATTACTCTTTAATTCTCTGACAACATAAGCATTAAAATTTTCTTGTCTAGCCATAAAGTCATCAAATTCATCCAAACATTGGCTAGGAAACTTAGTAGACGGGATTTCAACTTTATCATATCTATAGAGAGAATTTACCTTCACTACCTGTGTCGGGTTATCAAGACCATGTGTTTCTTCAATAGGTGGTATATTTAGACCATGTATTTCTTCAACATGAGGTAAATTCTTAACATCTTTAGCTTTAATACCTTTCTTTTTCATAGATTTCTTTGCCTCTTGCATATCTTCAAGACTGAGATATAGAACTCCCCTTTTCTTCGGAGTTGGTTTAGGAATTGGCTCAGGAGTTGGCTTAGGAGTTGGTTCAGGAAGTGTCCAATTATTTTCATTAGTCAACATATTATTCAATAGCAATTCAGCTTGATCTACTGTTCTTTCCCTGAAAACACAACCAGCGCAACTATCCAAGTGGTCCTTGGAAGCATCGGTTAGTCCATTATAAAATATATCAAGGATTTCATTTTTCTTAAGAGGATGATCAGGCAAAGCATTAAGTAATCGGAGAAGCCTCCCCCAAGTTTGTGGGAGACTCTCTTCTTCAATTTGCACAGAATTATATATTCCCCTCAAGGCAGCTTGTTTCTTATGAGCAGGGAAATATTTAGTAGAGAAGTAATAAATCATATCCTGGGGACTATGCACACAACCAGGATCAAGAGAATTAAACCAAGTTTTAGCATCAGCCTTTAATGAGAACGGAAATATCTTAAGGATATAATAGTAGCGAGATTTCTCATCATTAGTGAACAGGGTGGCTATATCATTGAACTTAGTAAGATGTGCCACAACAGCTTCAGATTCATAGCCATGGAAAGCATCAGATTCAACCAAAGTAATTATCTCAGGATCGACAGAGAATTCATAATCCTTATCAGTAACAAAGATAGGTGAAGTAGCAAAAGCAGGGTCATATTTCATTCTAGCATTTAGAGATTTCTGTTTTAGTTTAGCTAGTAACTTCTTAAGATCAGATCTATAATTGCAAGCAAGAATATCTCTAGTAGTTTCTTCATCCATAACATAACCCTCTGGAACAACAGGAAATTCAAATTTAGGGGGAGAACCTTCATCATCACTATCTTCAATAATATCGGTTTCAAGAATTTCATTCTCTCTAGCCCTAGCAAGTTGTTCATCAAGAAATTCACCTAATGGCACAGTAGTATCAAGCACAGAAGTAGTTTCATCATAAGTATTATGCATAGCAGAAGTGGCATCATCAATAACATGCGACATATCAGAATTCATAGCAGAAGCAGGTTTAGGTGTCGCAAGCTTACTCATAACAAAAGGAGAATCTAGTGCCGAGCTAGATGGCAGTTCCTTACCTCCCCTCGTAGTTGAGGGATAAATCTTAGTTCTTTCGTCTTTCAAGTTCCTCATAGTGACCAACAGATATAAATCCCAAGTGACTCAAAGAATAGAGCTATGCTCCCCGGCAACGGCGCCAGAAAATAGTCTTGATAATCCACAAGTATAGGGGATCGCAACAGTTTTCGAGAGTAGAATATTCAACCCAAATTTATTGATTCAACACAAGGGGAGCCAAAGAATATTCTCAAGTATTAGCAGTTGAGTTGTCAATTCAACTACACCTGGATAACTTAGTATCTGCAGCAAAGTATTTAGTAGCAAAGTAGTATGGAAGTAACGGTAATAGTAGCAAAAGTAACACTAGCTGTTTTGTAGTAATTGTAACAGTGGCAACGGTAAAGTAAATAAGCAAAGAACAATATGTGAAAATCTCGTAGGCATTGGATCAGTGATGGATAATTATGTCGGATGTGATTCCTCATGTAATAGTTAAACATAGGGTAACATAGAACTAGCTCCAGTTCATCAATGTAATATAGGCATGTATTCCGAATATAGTCATACATGCTTATGGAAAAGAACTTGCATGACATCTTTTGTCCTACTCTCCCGTGGAAGCGGAGTACTAATGGAAACTAAGGGATATTAAGGCCTCCTTTTAATAGAGTACCAGACCAAAGCATTAACACATAGTGAATACATGAACTCCTCAAACGACTACGGTCATCACCGAGAAGTATCCCGATTATTGTCACCTCGGGGTTGTCGGATCATAACACATAATAGGTGACTATAGACTTGCAAGATAGGATCAAGAACTCACATAGATTCATGAAAGCATAATAGGTTCAGATCTGAAATCATGGCACTCGGGCCCTAGTGACAAGCATTAAGCATAGCAAAGTCATAGCAACATCAATCTCAAAACATAGTGGATACTAGGGATCAAACCCTAACAAAACTAACTTGATTACATGGTAAATATCATCCAACCCATCACCATCCAGCAAGCCTACGATGGAATTACTCACGCACGGCGGTGAGCATCATGAAATTGGTGATGGAGGATGGTTGATGATGATGATGGCGTCGAATCCCCCTCTTCGGATCCCCGAACGGACTCCAGATCAGCCCTCCCGAGAGAGATTAGGGCTTGGCGGCGGCTCCATATCGTAAAACGCGATGAAACTTTCTCTCTGATTTGTTTTCTCCACGACAGCAAATATATGGAGTTGGAGTTGAGGTCGGTGGACGTCCAGGGGGCCCACAAGGCAGGGGGCGCGCCCCCCACCCTCGTGGACAGGGTCTGGGCCCCGTAACGCTGATTCTTTCGCCAGTATTTTTTATTTATTCTAAAAAGTTGCTCCGTGGATTTTCAGGTCATTCTGAGAACTTTTATTTCTGCACAAAAATAACACCATGGCAGTTCTACTAAAAACATCGTTAGTCCGGGTTAGTTCCATTCAAATCATGCAAGTTAGAGTCCAAAACAAGGGCAAAAGTGTTTGGAAAAGTAGATATGACGAAGACATATTAGAAGCTCGTTCGCAGCTAATTAAGCCCCCGAGTGAGAGGGAAATTCTTCACTCAGAGTAGTTTTTTAAGTTCAGCGAAAACTAGTTTGCAGCTAAGCCTCTGACTGAGAAGGAAGTTCTTCACTCAGTGTAGCTTTTTAATTTAGGAGAATTCTGGTTCGCAGCTAAGCCTTCGAGTGAGATGGAAGTCCGTCACTTGGAGTACCTTTTAGCTTAGGCGAAAGCTAGTTCGCAGCTAAGCCCCCAAGTGAGAGGGAAGTTCGTCACTCGGAATATTTTTTGACTTAGGTGAAAGCTAGTTGATAGCTAAGCCCCCGAGTGAGAGGGAACTCCATCACTCGGAGTATTTTTTAACTTAGGAGAAACCTAGTTCGCAGCTAAGCCCTCGAGTGAGAGGGAAGTTTGTCACTCGGAGTCGTTTTAAACTTAGGCAAAAGCCGGTTCGCAGCTAAACCCCCGAGTGAGAGGAAAGTTTGTCACTCAGAGTATTTTTTAACTTAGATGAAAGCTGGTTCGCAGCTAAGCCCCCAAGTGAGAGGAAAGTCCATCACTCGGAGTACTTTTTTAACTTAGTCGAAAGCTGGTTCACAGCTAAGCCCCCGAGTGAGAGGGAAGCTCGTCACCCAGAGTGGTTTTGTAACTTAGGCGAAAGCTGGTTCGCAGCTAAGCCCCCAAGTGAGAGGGAAGCTCGTCACCCGGAGTTGTTTGTTAATTTAGGCGAAAGCTGGTTCGTAGCTAAGCCCCCGAGTGAGAGGGAAGTCCGTCACTCGGAGTAGTTTTTTTAACTTAGGTGAAAGCTGGTTCACATCTAAGCCCCCAAGTGAGGGGAAGCTCTGTAGGATATCGGGTTCTGGCAAAACCCTTAAAGTTCGAACTCTGGGGTGCGCACGAATATCTTCTCCCTACCGAACCATGCCCCAAAACCTCGTCGCGAATCTAAGCTACACGATGAACAACACAAGGGACACAAGGTTTATACTGGTTCGGGCCACCGTTATGCTGCAATACCCTAATACAGTGTGTGGTGTGGTGGATTGCCTCTGGGGATGATGAGCAGTACAGAGGAAGAACAGCCTTGCGAGGGGTCTTCTTGAGCTGGTGCGGTGGTCTACTTGGAATGGATCCGATCAGCTCTGGATGATATGATCTGTACTATGGTGGCTATCTCTATTTATAGGGGCCCTGGTCCTCTTCCCAAATATTGAGCGGGAAGGGAGCCAACAACGGACATTTTGAAGGGGGACAGCTAGTACAAGTTATCCTGACTAAAGTTGGTCTTCGACTGCCAAAGGCACTGGCGATGATGCCATCCTGGGCTCCACAGTGACCTCCGTCCTGCTGCTCTGCTGGTCTTGGTCTCGTTGCACCGATATGGTAACCTTTGCTTGATGCCTTGGTACTCCGCGCCTGCGCTTGCCCCCTTTGCACCAAAGAGGAAACGAGGACACTGCGCTGGCTGGCGCCTGATATGTCTCCAACGTATCTATATGTTATGAAGCATTCCTGCTATTTTATTATCTGTTTTGAATGATTACGGGCTTTATTATACACTTTTATATTACTTTTGGGACTAACCTACTAACCGAAGGCCCAGCCCATATTGATGTTTTATTGCATGTTTCAGTATTTTGAACAAAAGGAATATCAAACGGAGTCCAAACGGAATGAAACCTTCGGGAGCATGATTTTTGGAAAGAATATGATCCGGGAGACTTGGAGTTCAAGCCAGGGAAGGCTCGAGGAATCCAGGAGATAGGAGGGCGCGCCCACCCCCTGGGCGCACCCCCCTCTCTCCTGGGCCCCTCGAGGCTCCCCCGACCGACTTCTTTTGCCTATATAAGTCCATGTACCCTAAAAACATCGAAACAGAAGATAGATCGGGAGTTCCGCCGCCACAAGCCTCTGTAGTCACCAAAAACCTCTCGGGAGCCCGTTCCGGCACCCTGCCAGAGGGGGGGATCCCTCACCAGTGGCCATCTTCATCATCCCGGCGCTCTCCATGACGAGGAGGGAGTAGTTCACCTTCGGGGCTGAGGGTATGTACCAGTAGCTATGTGTTTGATCTCTCTCTCGTGTTCTCTCCATGGCACAATCTTGATGTATCGCGAGCTTTGCTATTATAGTTGGATCTTATGATGTTTCTCCCCCTCTACTCTCTTGTGATGAATTGAGTTTTCCCTTTGAAGTTATATTATCGGATTGAGTCTTTAAGGATTTGAGAACACTTGATGTATGTCTTGCCGTGCTTATCTGTGGTGACAATGGGATATCATGTGCCACTTGATGTATGTTTTGGTGATCAACTTGCGGGTTCCGCCCATGAACCTATGCATAGGGGTTGACACATGTTTTCGTCTTGACTCTCCGGTAGAAACTTTGGGGCACTCTTTGAAGTACTTTGTGTTGGTTGAATAGATGAATCTGAGATTGTGTGATGCATATCGTATAATCATGCCCACGGATACTTGAGGTGACAATGGAGTATCTAGGTGACATTAGGGTTTTGGTTTATTTGTATCTTAAGGTGTTATTCTAGTACGAACTCTTGAATAGGTTGATCCGAAAGAATAACTTTGAGGTGGTTTCGTACCCTACCATAATCTCTTTGTTTGTTCTCCGCTATTAGTGCCTTTGGAGTGACTCTTTGTTGCATCTTAAGGGATTTTTATATGATCTATCTATGTTATTATTGTTGAGAGAACTTGCACTAGTGAAAGTATGAACCCTATGCCTTGTTTCCTACAATTGCAATACCGTTAATGCTCACTTTTATCATTAGTTACCTTGTTGTTTTTATAATTTTAGATTACAAATACTCATATCTTCTATCCGTATTGCACTTGTATCACCATCTCTTAGCCGAACTAGTGCATCTATACCATTTACCATTGTATTGGGTGTGTTGGGGGCACAAGAGACTCTTTGTTATTTGGTTGCAGGGTTGTTTGAGAGAGACCATCTTCATCCTACGCCTCCCACGAATTGATAAACCTTAGGTCATCCACTTGAGGGAAATTTGCTACTGTCCTACAAACATGTGCACTTGCAGGCCCAACAACGTCTACAAGAAGAAGGCTGTGTAGTAGACATCAGCGCCCGCCTGGTCTCGATCGTCATGGCTTGCGTCACGAGCACCTCGCGAGGTACTCCTTGCCTTGATATTTCCGCCTCCTCGCGAGCCTGCCTGATGAAGCCGCCCCTGAGGAAGCCGTGCGTCATCCACCCCACGAGGCTTGGCCCCTCGCGAGGGTCTTGAGCTTGGGTTGTAGACGGGCCGTACTGGGCCACTGCTTGAGCTTGGCTTGGCGCCCCGCAAGGCCGTGGCCGAGGCTCCACCGGCTTGGTACTCGCCGGCCCTGGATCCCCCTGTCAGTGTCAAAACTGGCGGATCTCGGGTAGGGGGTCCCGATCTATGCGTCTTAGGCTGATGGTAACAGGGAGCAAGGGACACAATGTTTACCCAGGTTCGGGCCCTCTCGATGGAGGTAAAACCCTACTTCCTACTTGATTAATATTGAAGATATGAGTAGTACAAGAGTAGATCTACCACAAGATCGTAGAGGCTAAACCCTAGGAGCTAGCCTATGATGGTATGATTGTAATTGTGATCGGCGTTCTATGGACCATGCTCTCCGGTTTATATAGACACCGGAGAGCTAGGGTTTACATGGAGTCGGTTACAAGGAAGGAAACATAATATCCGGATCGCCAAGCTTGTCTTCCATGCAAAGGAGAGTCCCATCCGGACACGAGCCAAAGTCTTGAGTCTTGTATCTTGACGCTTCTATAGTCCGGACGATGAATATAGTCCGGTTGTCCGGATACCCCCTTATCCAGGACTCCCTCAGTAGCCCTTGAACCAGGCTTCAATGACGATGCGTCCGGCGCGCAGTCTTGTCTTCGGCATTGCAAGGCGGGTTCCTCCTCCGAATACTCCAAGATGGTTATCGAAAACGTAGACCGTGTCCGGATCTGCAAGATGATCTTCACATACCCTAGCATAAATCCGTTCTGCTGGCAATTTTTACACGTCGTTCCCCTGCATCGTGGCCTGGTCCAACACGAACCGGCGTCTCCTGCTCCACCTCTACTCGCGTCGCGAGGTAGTTTTATTGGCACGTCCTGCCAAAGCAGAGAACGTGCCCCCCTTAATACGGGCTCTTTTATCAATATGGGCATATGTGACCCCACGGCGACCGTTGGTATGATTCCGTGTATTTTAGATAAGTCTCAAGTGGTCACGCTGAGAACTCTTGGTATTCATCCCTTTTATAAAAGGGGTCAAGGCCTACGCCTTTTTACCACCTGTCCTGCTCTTCCTTGCTCCTCAAGCTCCGGTACTCAAAACCCAAGCTCCAGCACCCCAGATCCTCCAACATGTCCGGATCCGACGCAACAGGTCGGTGGGAGGCCTCCTCGATTCAAGAGGAAGACATTGTGAAGCTTAGGGAGGTCGGATACCTGACCACCGATATCCAGCATAGGCTTCCTACTCCGGGGCAAGTTATCCCCACGCCGGAGCACAACGAGAGCGTCGTGTTTATACCTCACTTCCTCCGAGGCCTAGGCCTCACCCTCAACCCCTTTGTGAGGGGGCTCATGTTCTACCATGGGTTGGATTACCATGATCTGGCCCCAGACGCCATCCTCCACATCTTGTCTTTCATTATCGTGTGCGAGGCTTTTCTCCATGTCAACCCACACTTCGGCTTATGGCTGAAGACCTTCAATATGAAGCCGAAGATGATCGAGGGGCGGCATGCGGAGTGCGGAGGCGCTATATTAAGCAGAAATGCTGATGCCCCATGGCTAGAGGGTTCTTTTCCGGAAGTATCCGACATATGGCAATGGAGATGGTTCTATGTCACTGCTCCCAGAGGCACAAAGTGGGTGGCTGCCCCCGAGTTCCGCTCAGGCCCTCCGTCACAGTTGGCGTCTTGGACCGATGTGGGACAGAACTATGGGCCTGCTGGCGATGTACCAGAACTGCAGAATCGCATCTGGGAGCTTATTCAGAGGGACATAAATCTTGTCAACATAATGCAAGTGATGCTAATCCGGCGGATGTTGCCATGCAAACATCGGCCTCTCCGGATGTGGGAGTTTAATCCGGAGGGTCCGCGGACTATTAAGCACTTCTTCGGCCTGAAGTTCGAAGAAATGTGTAAATTATTCTTCGGACCTCAAGTAAAGTGTCCGGACACCACCGAGGATGCGGGCCTAAGCTGCAATCGCCTAGATTCCCAAGTAAGTAACCTCAAAGCCGGACACTTCATTTATATTTATCATAACCATTATTCTGAAAATCCTGTCATGGCCAGGAATGGCTTAACAAGGCAGAGAGAATCAGGTGTCCGACGCCACTTCCTGAAGGATCGCCTGGTCCCACTATTGCAAAGATGCTGGGTCGGGCGCTCAGCAAAATCCCTTCAGGGAAAGGTGAAGGAAAGGGCAGTGGAGCCGAACTTCACGCGCTATGCATCCAGACTAGGGAAATCGCTACCCATCCTATGGAGGATTGCCGGAAAGGGGAGGTCAAAGCCTCCTCCCCACGCAGGAAGAAGAGGGCCGCCTCCGAAGATTTGCAGGCGGATACGCCCAAGCAAGGGAAGAAAACATCACCAGAGGGCTTTGCCGCGACGGGCACCCTCACCGCGTCATGCCCACCAAGGGGCTAGCCCTCGAACGAGCCGTAAGTTATTCATTAATTCGAAGGTGTGATGTTACTCCAAGATCCATAACCAGGACTTCGTCTTTTGTAGTACGGTGAGCAGCTCTTCTCAACAGTGTTCGTCTTTAGGGGACCTTTGTCCGGAGATGATGGAGAGTGAGACTCCACCCACCTCTCCGCCTCATGAAGCGGGCGGCACGGAGGGGTCGTCACGGAGGAGTCCGGATCTGCTGAAGCCGGAGGCTAATACATCAGCCGCCCTGATCCCGGAGCGTTTGGCTCCCACGGGGGGCGATAAGAAGGGTTCGGCACAGTTTAGTGTCCGGCCGGACATACTGACGGGCTGTTTGGAGCGAGCCGCGCTCTTGGAGGAGCACCGCTCTTTAATGAGCACGGTGCTCACAAAGATTTCATCCGCTACCAGCGGTTTGAATGAGGCATTTACAAGCCTGCTCAAAGGCTTTGAGGTATGTAGTAAAAAATGAGCAATTTTTTGATTATGAAGCGCGCGCTAGGAGTGCTCCCTATGGATAGTAGCCCCTGAGACTCTGGTTGCCCGCCGTAGGCGGCAAACGGGGGATCATATACTAATGGCTGTGTCGTTAATGTCGCAGGTATACAAGGATCTGGCAGCCGACCAGTCTGTTGAAGCTGCAGAACTAAGGAGGCAGATCGGATCAATTGATGTCGATATCACGCTGGTGAATAAGCGGCTGGAGGAGTCACAGGGTATGTGCTCGGCTTCCCTTATTATGATGTATAATGAAATGCAAGAGGGGCAGCATATTAATGCCATGTGTTTGCACTGCAGATGGTGCTGCTGCCATGGAGGCCATGAGGGCGGAACTTGCTCAAGCCAAGGAACAAGCTCGGGCTAGCAATGCGGCTGCCCTAAATGCGGCCGAAGAATTGAGAGCCGAACAGGCTGCTCATCGCTGAAGCGAGGAAAAGATAGCTGAAATGGCTGGGGAGTTAAAGGATGCCGCCGACCGGTACGCACTCCTCAAAAAGGAGAATAAGGCTAGTTCGGCCGAGCTAGACAAGGCACTTAATGCTGCCAAGGAGATGCGGACCGAGATCCGCAGTATGCGGGAGGAGCTCCAATAGGCCGAAAAAATCGTGGCTGGGGGCTCATACCTACTACGGACGAAGTTCTTGAATCTGAAGTATGCTCCCTTGGCGGGGTGCTTGAGTCCTGCAGACGCATACGCGGACTTGGCGAATAGTATAGCTGGCGCTGTCAAGTTCTTCGAGGGTCAAGGCGATGAAGAAGTGGAGAAGCTTTTCTGGTCGCAGTTCAATGCTCCCACTCGCCCGCTGCCACTGAATGAGAAGGTGGCTGCTATGGCGGAGCTCCATAGGTTGTCCGGGCTTGCAATGCGGTCTGTAGTAGACCATCTTTGGCCGAAGGGGCCTAAGCCGGACAGCTATTTTGGTTTAGTGCAGCAATTCCTTGGAGCCGTGTCTCGGATTGACGCCATGAGGAGGTCGGCGTGCATAGAGGGTGCGCGTATGGCTCTTGCCCACGTTAAAGCCTATTGGACGGATATGGAGGCCATTGTAATACCGACCCAGGATCCGGCGGGAGGCCAATATCCGGCCGAGCACTACTTGGCGCAAGTCACAGAAGGTGCCCGCCTAATAGAGGCGAAGTGCTCGAAGAATGTTTTATTTGAGTGAGAAGTCCAATCATTGTAGAAAACAATGTTTAGTTTAATTATGAGGCTATGTTTATACTTTTGCCCAGAAGTATGATTGTATCCCCATTGCGGCCATTTTTATATGTATAAGTAGTCCGAAAGATAGCAGTTGTTGGCTTCAGCCCCCACGCATATAATGCGGGGGTGTTTGCAAAAAATATGCTTAGTCACACTTGATCCAACGTCTTGGTCCATTAAGGAGGTGATCATGCGTCGAACTAGGCAACCGGACTATATAGTTGTAACACTTTCGCTTAGCCATGGGAGTATAATGGTGGGGCTACTATGTAGCCCCTGGTACCTTCGCATGCATCCGAATACGGGCGCGTGTGTACATGGCCGGGAAACGGCCCTTCGTTAATGTGGAGGAATCTTTAGGGATTCTAGTGAGTCTTCGAGTGGTTGAACAGTCTCTCGCTGTATCATGATAGTCAGTTTTCGGCTTTCTCTACCGAGGCGCTCATCCGGAATAACCAGGGCACAATCGCAGTAGTTCTCCTTTGGCCTGCCTTAGCCGGATGATAACGGAACGTAAGGCGGCAGACCCAGGAGCCGGGAAAAGCCAACATTTGACCAAAGACATGATTCAGAGCTGATGCATATACGGCCAAACTCGTGACGCCGAACACTCCCGATGGTATTCGGTCTTTGTAAAGGAAAAGAGGCTTGACGAGAGCCTATTATAAGCCCTTAATTCCTAGGTATGTGCAATTTAGTATGCCGTGGCCAAATGCCAATAACGGCAGTATCCTCTGTGGGTATAGAACCCATGGGATGGTTAAACGACAAGAGGTAGTAGAAAAGGTTTACACAGGGGCTTAATCTAAAAAGAAACCTGTTGAACGGGGCCCTGCTGCACGTCTGCGCCTTTGTCTCTGTTGTGCCGTATCCTGGAAGGGTCTCGCACGAACGTTGTCTGTAAAAAAAGAAAAAATCATAGGAGAGTGCAACGTAAGTATGCGATTAATAATAAAAGTGTAAGATGCTGGCCTGCCAATAAGGTCTAGCCAAGTGTGGGGCTGTATTAAAAATTTATAGCCCCTGGTTTCCGGTATGGGGGTACATATATGGTGCCCTGGTTGAACCGGGCTACCGGACTCGTCTAACCGTGTCTGTGATCTTAATGACCAGGCATGTATGTGATATTTGGAGGCCGCTTACAGTCCGGCTGCCAGGGCCGTCGCGTGTTCCTCTGCGTGCGCAGAGCGCTCTGTTATTCCGCTAATGGTGATGACGCCACGGGGACCGGGCATCTTGAGTGTAAGGTAGCCATAATGCAGCAATGCGTCGAAGCGGGCGAAGGTCGGTCTTCCAAGCAATGCGTGATAGCCGCTTTGGAAGGGTGCGATGGTGAAGAGCAGTTTTTCGCTTCTGGAGTTGCCTGGGGAGCCGAATGTTACTTCCAGCACGACGGAGCCCCTGCCGTAAGTTTCAACGCCTCGTATCACCCCTTCAAAGGTGGTGTTGCTTTGGCCAATTCTAGATGGGTTTATCCCCATTCTGCGGACAGTGTCCTCATATATTAAATTGAGACTACTGCCGCCGTCCATGAGGACACAGGTGAGACGGTATCCGTCTATTGTTGGGTCGAGCACCAAGGCCTGTGATCCCCCGCGCCGAATATTAGTTCGGCCGTCCATGTGATCAAAAGTGATCGGACGAGACTTCCAGTAATGAGATGTAGGTACGATGGGCTCTACATCGTGCGCGTCTATGGGCGCATGTCCGTGCCTTCTCGTGGATGTATGAGTCGCGTGGATCATGTTTACTATTTTAACCTCTAGCGGGAATTTTTTCTTTCCCGCAGTGTTCGGCTGGCGAGGTTCGTCCTTGTCTTCGCTTGGTGTTTCTTTCCCTTTGTGTTCGGCATTTAATTTGCCGGCCTGCTTGAAGACCCAACACTCTCTATGGGTGTGGTTCGCAGGTTTCTCCGGGGTGCCGTGAATTTGGCATAGTCTGTCCAGGACTCTATTCAGACCAGACGGTCCCTCTTTACTACCTTTGAATGGCTTCTTTTGCTGATCAGGTCGAGAGCCCCTGAATCCGGTGTTGACCGTCGTGTTATTCGGGCTCTCTTCCTTGTTTTGGCATTTGTTTTTATTACGCCGTGGCTTCCTGTTGCCATCCCTTATTTCAGATGTGGTGGGGTCGCTGGTGTCTTTACGGGCCAGCCAGCTATCTTCACCCGTGCAAAAGCGGGTCATAAGGTTTGTTAAGACTGCCATTGTCCTTGGCTTTTCTTGGCCGAGGTGTCTGGTGAGCCACTCATCCCGGATGCTGTGTTTGAATGCCGCTAAGGCTTCGGCGTCCGGACAATCGACAATTTGATTCTTCTTTGTGAGGAAACTATTCCAAAGCTTGCGGGCGGACTCTCCGGGCTGCTGGATTATGTGACTTAGATCGTCTGCATCCGGAGGCTGGACATAGGTCCCTTGAAAATTGACCCTGAAAGCATCTTCGAGTTCCTCCCAACTACCAATTGAGTTTTTGGGGAGGCTTTTCAACCAGTGTTGAGCTGGTCCTTTCAACTTGAGGGGAAGGTATTTGATGGCGTGGAGGTCATCCCCACGAGCGATGTGAATATGCAGGATAAAATCCTCGATCCAGACCCCTGGGTCTGTGGTGCTGTCGTATGCTTCTATATTCACAGGTTTGAAGCCTTGTGGGAATTCATGGTCCAGTACTTCTTCGGTGAAGCACAGGGGGTGAGCAGCCCCTCTGTATCTGGATGCGTTGTGGCATGTAGTCGACTGTTGTTGTGTCCGGAGTTTATTCCGGACTGGTATCTGGCTTGTGTGAGGGTTTGGGTGACCATATTCCTTCGCCGGGGTGTGTCTTTTAGGTCCATAGATGGACCTGGCTGCACCGGCCTTCTTATCCAGATGCTCACGTGGGTCGTGCGCAGTGTCCGCAGCCGCTTTGTTATGGTTGTGAAGCGGTACGTCAGGTTTCTTGGTCGAATTTTCTTTTGGTGGAACGGCCGCGTCGTCGAATTCTGGCAATAGCTTGTGCTTCGGATAGCTTTTCGTATGGCGGTCATCACCATATCTTTCTTTGGTGTCTAGCACTTTATTCCATCTTCAGTTGAGCTTTTCTTGTGCGGCCTTGAGCCGTTGCTTCTACTTTTTTAGACTTCTTGCGGTGGCCATAAGCTTTCTGTGGAGGTTGTCTCATTCCACTTGTTCGTCCGAGATGATGAATGCATCGTTGTCTGGACTGTCTTCCTGTTCTGAGGCGGCTTCATGAGCTTGTTGACGGAGTCCTGGATAAGAAGGTATCCGGACAGCCGAACTATATACATCGTCTGGACTATTGAAGCCTCAAGATACAAGACTCAAGACTTTGGCTCGTGTCTGGATGGGACTCTCCTTTGCGTGGAAGACAAGCTTGGCAATCTGGATATTATGTTTCCTTCCTTGTAACCGACTCCATGTAAACCCTAGATCTCCGGTGTCTATATAAACCGGAGAGCATGGTCCTTAGAAGGCCGATCACAATTACAATCATACAATCATAGGCTAGCTCTTAGGGTTTAGCCTCTACGATCTCGTGGTAGATCTACTCTTGTATTCCACATATACTCAATATTAATCAAGCACAAAGTAGAGTTTTACCTCCATCGAGAGGGCCCGAACCTGGGTAAACATTGTGTCCCTTGCTTCCTGTTACCATCAGCCTAAGACGCACATATCGGGACCCCCTACCCGAGATCCGCCGGTTTTGACACCGACATTGGTGCTTGCATTGAGAGTTCCTCTGTGTCATCACTTTGAGGCTTGATGGCGTCTTCAACCGTCAACAACACGGTCCAGGGTGAGACTTTTCTCCCCGGACATATCTTTGTGTTCGGCGGCTTCGCACTGCGGGCCAATTCGCTTGGCCAGTTGGAGCAGATCGACAGCTTCGCCCCTGGCCACCAGATCAGGTTCAGATCTTCAACGGATTCGAGCCTACGCCAGGAGCACCGGAGAACCACGACGAGCACGGCCTAGACCTGCTGTCGGACCTGCCCGGGACATCATCCTCGAAGCAGCTTTGGATCTAAATCCAGGGCAGGTTGCGTTGCCTATGGACGGAGGGCTGGACCCCGCTCCGCAGGCCGCACACTTATCGGTGGTAGAGCCAAACACAGGTCCCACCGCTGTGGAGGCCTGTAATCCCGGACCCCCGGACTCATATCCGGCTGTTGGTCCTGGTCCGCTCACTCTCGAACCAGCCGAGCTAGGTTGGGCTCCGGTAATGGAGTTTACTGCCGCGGACATCTTTCAGCACTCACCCTTTGGCGTCATGCTAAACTCATTGAGGTCTCTCTCTTTGTTAGGAGACTCTG
Organism: Triticum dicoccoides; assembly: GCF_002162155.2. Classification (NCBI taxonomy): domain Eukaryota; kingdom Viridiplantae; phylum Streptophyta; class Magnoliopsida; order Poales; family Poaceae; genus Triticum; species Triticum dicoccoides. Next base: position 134,623,958 of record NC_041387.1, on the reverse strand, counting down.
GGCCAAACTATGTCCGGCTGGAGTGGGAAGCAGGCGAGAAAGGAATTCACTACCCACCCACCACCCACTTTGTCGCCACGATCGATGATTTAACCGACGTGCTCGACTTTGACTTTGAAGACATCGATGGTATGGACGACGATGCAGGAGACATACAGGAGCCACCGCTCATAGGGCGGTGGACAGCCACCTCTTCATATGATATATATATGGTGGACACTCCGAAAGAAACCAATGGCGATGAGGCAATGGAGGGTAACCCCTCCAAGAAGAAAGCAAATCATGGGCGTCGTCAGCACCGCTCGAAGCCCTGCCAAGGTAATCCCGTCACCAAAAACGATAATAATCTGGACGGTGCCGACGATGAATACAACCCCGAACAGCCCGCCTTCAAGCAGGCCGAACAGGAAGACGGGCATGACAGCCCAGACGAATAGGCGACGGACGGGTATCCGAAGGAGGATAACTACATGCCCCTCTCCGAAGACGAGATTAGCCTCGGAGACGACAAGTTTGGCGTACCCGAAGACCCTGTAGAGCAGGAGCGCTTCAAGCGCCGGCTTATTGCGACTGCGAGAAGCCTGAAGAAGAAGCAGCAGCAGCTTCAAGATGATCAAGATCTGCTCACAGACAGATGGACAGAAGTCCTGGCAGCCGAGGAATACGGACTCGAGCACCCCACGGCTAACCGACCGCCTCGAGGTTGGGACAAAACGGCATATCAGCCGAAATACCAGCCCATACCTCCGCGCCGGTTTAATATGGCCCGGGGCAATACTCAGGACCTGTGTGATAAACTAGATAACGTCGCAGGACAACCAAGATCGATCTACGGATTACGGGGGCGCGCCGAAGCACATGACGATGACCTTCATACCGGATATGCAAACAGTAAATCCGGCCGGGCCGACATAGCCCGACATAGAGGCGCCGCACACCCCCTATGCTTCATTGATGAAGTGATGGATCATGAATTCCCAGAAGGGTTTAAACCTGTAAACATTGAATCATATGATGGCACCACAGACCCCGCGGTATGGACCAAGGATTTCCTTCTACACATTCACATGGCCCACGAAGATGATCTACATGCCATCAAGTATCTTCCCCTTAAGCTCAAAGGACCCGCCCGGCACTGGCTAAACAGCCTGCCCGCAAACTCCATTGGCAGTTGGGAAAATCTGGAAGACGCATTCCTTGACAACTTCCAGGGCACATATGTGCGACCTCCGGATGCCGATGACTTGAGCCACATTACTCAACAGCCCGGAGAATCAGCCAGGAAATTCTGGACTCAGTTCCTAACTAAAAAGAACCAAATAGTCGACTGTCCGGACGCCGAAGCCCTGGCGGCTATCAAGCATAATATCCGTGACGAGTGGCTTGCCAGACACCTCGGCGAGGAGAAACCCAAGTCCATGGCAGCTCTTACGACACTAATGACCCGCTTTTGCGCGGGTGAGGACAGCTGGTTGGCTCACAGTAGCACTATGCCACATTCTGGAACTTCAGATGTCCGGGACAATAATGGCAAGCCACAGCGCAATAGACACAAGCGACGAAACAACGACGACAACACCGAGGATACGGCGGGCAATGCCGGATTCAGCGGATCCAAATCCGGTCAACGGAAGAAGCCATTCAAGCGTAACAATCAAGGACCATCCAGTTTGGACCATATATTAGAGCGCTCGTGCCAAATTCATGGCACCCTGGACAAGCCAGCCAACCACACCAACAGAGACTGCTGGGTATTTAAACAAGCCGGCAAAATAAATGCCGAAAACAAGGACAAGGGGCTGCATAGCAAAGATGATGATGAGCCCCGGCGTCCGAACATGGGGGGCAGAAGAAATCCCCCCCCAGGTGAAAACGGTCAACATGATCTACACCACCCACATCCCCAAGCGGGAACGGAAGTGAGCACTACGGGACGTATATGCGATGGAGCCAGTCGTCCCCAAATTCAACCCATGGTCAGCTTGTCCGATCACCTTTGATCGTAGGGATCATCCTACTAGCATCCATCATGGCGGTTCAGCCGCATTGGTTTTAGACCCAATTATAGATGGATTTCACCTCACAAGAGTCCTTATGGACGGAGGCAGCAGCCTGGACCTGCTTTATCAGGACACAGTGCGGAAGATGGGCATCGATCCTTCAAGGATCAAGCCCACCAAAACCACCTTTAAAGGTGTCATTCCTGGAATAGAGGCCCGTTGCACGGGCTCTATAACATTGGAAGTGGTCTTCGGATCTCCGGATAATTTCCGAAGCGAAGAGCTAATCTTCGATATCATCCCTTTCCACAGTGGTTACCATGCCCTGCTCAGACGAACCGCATTTGCTAGATTCAATGCGGTACCACACTATGCATACCTCAAGCTCAAGATGCTAGGCCCGCGCGGGGTCATAACAGTCAATGGGAATATGGACTGCTCTCTCCGTACAGAAGAACATACTACGACCCTTGCGGCAGAAGTACAATGCGGCCTCCTCCGGCAAACCACCAATCCGGCAACGACATTTTCAAGCTCCGTCAAGCGAGGGCGGAACACCCCACAGCAAGATCAGCAGGCACGTCAAGAGCAGGACTAGCAGTCCGGCCTCCGCTCAAATCCCAGTAAAGCAGCATTCGTGCCACCCGTACTCAAATCCCACGCGTACTCAATATACCATGGGCACAGGCGGAGGCATATCAGGGGCTCAGTCAACAGTACGGTATTGCTTCGTAACTTTTCGTTTTACCCTTAAGGACATTGCTTTAGCGCAGCTTCTCCAGAACAGCCGGGTTGTCGGACTTACATAAGAGAAGAAACCCAGGAGGCAACAGGCTTTGGGCACAGCAGGAAACACCTAAGTGGAATCTATTTATGATCGTTGTTTCTGCTTTATCTATCTGTACATAGCCTGCCCCTGGATAGGATATGTCAAATAATCCTATTTGTCTCCGCCTAGTGCATACATTGTAAACATACGCTTAAACATATTATTCATCAATGGGAGACCACACATAGCGTCAGCTTACTTATTTTTATTTGAGCATTTTTTATAAATGTCTATTTAATTTTGCATCCGTACACTTTGGTACGTGTAGTTTTCCAGAGGCTTCTTAGGGAACCCCATAATACGGCATGTTAAGTCCGAACACTTTCAATAGTGCGGCACCCCGAACTTATAGCATTATATGAGTCAGCTCTGAATCATGTCTTGGGTTACGGTTGGGATAGCCTGGCTCCCTTGCTTTGGTGCCTTACGTTCCGTTAATTCGGCTAAGGTACCACAGGGAGAACTACTGCGATTGTGCCCTGGTTCTACCGGACGAGCACCTCAGTAGAGAAAGCACAAAACTGTCCGACATGATGTGGCGATAGACTGGTCGCTGTTCGAGAGGTCTTAAAATATTTAAAGATTTTTCTGCTTTAGGCGTTAATTCAGCTTTGTCTGATATAGGCATGTATAGCGCCCCAATTCGGCCTTCCAGATTCTAGGGGCTTCCCCGAAATTTAAAATCAATATACTTCTATGGCTAAGTGAAGGTTATAAAGCCGTATAGTCCGATTGCATGGTTCGCTGTGCTGGACACCTCCTTAAGGGACCAAACATTTGGATAAAGAGTGTCCATGTTTTCCACGAACACCCCAGTACTAGTTACAAGGGGGCGGAAGCCGACGACTGGCCTACTTTCAGAATTTGATAAACAGCCGCACAGAAGGTAATATTTTAAATCACAAAAGCGCTACCTAGCGCAAGTAACTTCGTCTTTAAATTACAAACATGACAGAAGTGAATTCATTCAAAAATTATGTCTTTGCTACATTCATCGGCCACGAGGCAAGCACCCTTCATAACGCCATCATAATAATTTTCGGGGACGCGATGCGGCTTGCCCTCCGGCGGCCCGTCCTTCACCAGCTTCTTCGCATCTAGCTTGCCCCAATGCACTTTGGCGCGGGCAAGGGCCCGGCGGGCACCCTCGATGCAAACAGATCACTTGATGACTTCTAGTCGCGGACAGGAATCCACCATCCGCTTGATCAGGCCGAAGTAGCTGGTGGGCAGAAGCTCACCAGGCCATATCAGGACTATGAGATCTTTCATAGCCACTTCGGCTGCCTTGTGGAGTTCGACCAACTGCTTCAGTTGGTCACTCAGAGGCGTTGCATGCTCGGCCCCAGCATATTGGGACCAGAATAACTTCTCCGTTGAGCTCCCCTCCTGGGCACGGTAGAACTCCGCAGTGTCTGATACGCTGCATGGCAGGTCTGCGAATGCCCTTGGAGAGCTCCGGATTCGAGTAAGTAAGAGAAATGCCTCCCCCACATGTTTGCTTTGCATAAAATATTTCTTACCCGCTGCTATTTTCTTGGTCTCCTGGATCTCTTGCTGAGCCCTCTCAGCTTCGGCCTTGGCGTCTTTTGTATTTGTAAGGGCCTTCGCAAGCTCAGCCTCCTTTGCTTTAAGCTCCCGCTTCGCAGACTCGAGCTTCTTGCCGAGCTCCTGGAGCTCTTGTACCTCGCCCACTCGGGCCTCTTGCTTTTGCGCTCCTTGAGTTCCAAGGCTGCTTTGTGTTCGGCCTCGGACATCGCCTTTTTGAGAGAAGCCACTTCAGTGGCGGCCTCTATTACCACATCACGACGTCTCGTTGTTAGCATAATCAAATTTTATTTACTGTTTATTATATGAGAGAGGGAAATCATTTACCTTTGTTATCTTCGAGTTGCCTCCTCACGAGGCCGAGCTCTCCCTATGCCTGCTCTAAATCCTGCGCCAGGCCGGCGATTTCGGCCGTGCGAGCAGCAGCGGCCAGCACCACAACCTGTTTATTCACATTCAACACTTATTGTTAGATTCCTGCGGATTATAATTGACCCTCTGTTTGGTTTTTCTTTCCGAACACCAAACAGAGTATCAGGGGCTACTACCTATCAGGTGGTGATTTTACACATTCTTACTGCTTACCTCAAAGCCTGTTAGGAGGCTGGTGCAGGCTTCGGTTAGTCCGTTGTTGGCGGACGAGACCTTCTGAATCACCACACTCATGAGAGTACGGTGCTCTTCATCCAGGGAAGCGCCTCGAAGCGCTCCCAGCAGACAATCTGGTGCCTGGGGCGCAATGGAAGTCCTTGATAAGACGTCCCTCTCTCCATAACGAGGGGCTGCCCGCCTAAGTCTGGAACCACTGAAGGCTCCGGAACAGTGTTTGGCTGAGAGCCCGGCTTGCCATGGCTCTCATCGACACGATCCGCGGGGACCTTGAACCCCGCGAGTCCGACGCCTGGGACGCCGCCTTGAGGCACCTCCAGGGCCAGCTCTGCCATCATCGGGAGCCTTCAGGACAACACCACCGTGTCTTCCGTAGGACGAGGAGACATGGCCGTGGGAGTGAGTTCATTGCTGACTCACTCAAGGACCCGTCCAAAGACGATACTCCTGGATGGGCCCTGGCCGGACTGTATACAAGTTCGGCATTATAAACAAAATTATGAAGCGAAAATTACAATTGAGTGCGGATACTTACGACCGCACAAGGGGCTTCCTCCTGGGCAACCACCCTTCCTTGCTATCGGCGGCGGTGGCAGAGTAGTCCGGAAGGGGTGCTTTTCCCTTCTTGGACGTCCCAGTCTCCCCCAACGGGGCGACCTTCCTCTTCTTCCCTCCCCCGACACCGGGAGGTGGTGTTTCTCCTTGTTCCTCCCCGCCTCCGCGGGAGGAATCCGCCTCGTCGTCATCAGACGACAAGGGTATGACGGCCTTACGCCGGGGGCCTCTCCTGGCCCCCTTATTCACCGTCTCAGGCCCCCCCATCCTTTCCGGACGGGGAAGCCTCTTCTTCTTCTTCTTCTTCCCCTTCGGGGGAGGAGTGCACCTCGTCATCTTCGGACGAGGCTTGCGCAACCTTACTTCGGAGACCCTTTCGGATCCCTGGTGCCTTCTTGTCGGCCTTCTTCTCCGGCCCCTTATAGGGCAACGGGACCAGCATCTTCGTCAGAAGATCAGTGGCTGGGATTTCTGGCAACAGAGCCGGACTATCGATCCGCTCCGCTGTCTCCATATACTCCTGAAAAAAATATACACAAACTCAGGAATTCCCCCATGAGTACATTGGGAGGAACCGGACCTGGTGGTGGCTTGAGAACTCACCTGGGTAGGTTGCCGTGCGGCATGGAGCCCGCGGTCCTCGGTTATGAGAGGAGGTACCTCGGAGGCCTTGAACAACGCCTTCCATGCGTTCTTATGCTTCATGCCGTAGAGCCTCTGGAGCGTCCGGTGTTCGGCCGAGACGAATTCCCACAGATTGAATGCCCGCCTTTGGCATGGCAGTATCAGGCGAATGAGTATGACTTGGATCACGTTGACGAGCTTGATGTTCTTGCCCTTTATGCCCTTGACGCAGTTGATGAGTCCGGTCAACTCTGCAGATTCGCCCCATAACAGGCCCTTCTGTTCCCAGGAGGTGAGCCGCATAGGGGTTCCAGATCAGAACTCAGGGGCTAGCGCCCAGTTGGCGTCATGTGGCTCGGTGATGTAGAACCACCCCGATTGCCACCCCTTCACGGTTTCTGCAAAGGAGCGTTCGGGCCAGGTGACATTAGGCATTTTGCCCACTATGGCTCCTCCGTACTCCGCTTGTTGGCCGCTCACAATCTTCGGCTTCACGCAGAAGGTTTGGAGCCACAAGCCGAAATGAGGCTTGATGCGGAGCAAAGCCTCGCACACGATGATGAACGCCGAGATGTTGAGGACGAATTTCGGAGCTAGATCATGAAAGTCTAGCCCGTAGTAGAACATGAGCCCGCGGACGAAGGGGTGGAGTGGAAACCCCAGTCCACAGACGAAGTGGGCAAGGAACACAACCCTCTCGTGGGGTCCTGGAGTTGGAATGACCTGCCCTGCATCTGGTAGCCGGTGCGCTATGTCTGCGGCCAAGTATCCGGCCGCCCGGAGATTCGCGATCTTCTTCTCCATCACGGTGGAAGCCACCCACTTGCCTCCTGCTCCGGACATGACTAACTGTGCGGAGAATACCTGGACTGGGGCGCTGGAGCTCGAGGGGGCAAGAGTATGCGAGGGGAGGAAGAAGGCATGGGTAAAAATGAGGAACTCTTATCCCTTTATAGAGGCGGCGAAAGCGGTGTGCCTCCCCACTAGCCTGTTGAGAATCGCTTACTTCCCAAGCGCCACGGTTGATGGCATAGGGGGATTACCCATACCCGTATTGATGAGAATCCCGCGATAAGGGGACATGATCTCTGCTTTGACAGGACGTGTCAAGGAAGCCGCCTCGCAATACGCGCTGAGGCTGGTTGTGAAAAAACGGTTCGAATAATGACCTGGCCCAAATGGCATGTCACGTCGTCTAAAAATTGTCAACCGGAGTATCATTCTCACTACGGTGGTATGCGAAGATCATTTTGCAGATCTGGACACGGTCTACGTGTTCGATGGTAACCTTGGAGTATTCGGAGTATGAACCCGCCTTGCAATGCCGAAGACAATACTGCACGCCGGACTCATCGTCATTGAAGCCTGGTTCAGGGGCTACTAAGGGAGTCATGTATAAGGGGGTATCCGGACAGCCGGACTATATACATCGTCCGGACTATAGAAGCGTCAAGATGCAAGACTCAAGACTTCGGCTCGTGTCCGGATGGGACTCTCCTTTTCATGGAAGACAAGCTTGGCGATCTGGATATTATGTTTCCCTCCTTGTAACCGACTCCATGTAAACCCTAGCTGTCCGGTGTCTATATAAACCGGAGAGCATGGTCCTTAGAAGGCCGATCACAATTACAATCATACCATCATAGGCTAGCTCTTAGGGTTTAGCCTCTACGATCTCGTGGTAGATCTACTCTTGTATTCCACATATATTCAATATTAATCAAGTAGGAAGTAGGGTTTTACCTCCATTGAGAGGGCCCGAACCTGGGTAAACATTGTGTCCCTTGCTTCCTGTTACCATCAGCCTAAGACGCACAGATCGGGACCCCCTACCCGAGATCCGCCGGTTTTGACACCGACACTCATCCCTCCGGATCATTGTGATCGGGTATGTGCTCTGAACTTGATTTGGTGTGACCTGGCTCATCGTGCTCCATCATTGGGTCCATGTGGTCGTTGTTGCTTTTGCAGTTTGCGGGTATATCGACCCTTCTTGCGCTCTTGTCGCTATTTCTGCAATTGCTGGACTTCGAGCGGCGTCTGCGCCGCCTTTTTGGCTTTTGCCTGGGTGTTTTATCTTCCAGATTATCGTTGTTGTCCTTATTGGGTGTATCTACCATGTATATATCATGTGACAAGGTAGTAGTCCCGCGCCACAGGGATTCTGGAGCTTCTCCTGCATCTCGTCCTTACCGTCGATGTCTTTGGGGTCGAAGTCATGCACGTCAGTTAAATCTTCGATCGTAGCAATGACGTGGGTGGTGGGTGGGCACCGAATTCCTTTGTCGCCTGCTACCCACTCAGGCCGGGCATAGTTCGGCCCAGATCCTCCTGACAAAGAGAGAGACCTTAATAAGTTTAGGATGTTGCCAAAGGGCGAGTGCTGAAAGATGTCCGCGGCGGTGAACTCCATTACCGGAGCCCAACCTGGCTCGGCTGGCTCAAGAGCGAGCGGACCGGGACCAACAGCCAGATATGAGTCATGGGGCCCAGGGTAACAGGCCTCCACAGAGGTGAGACCTGTGTTCGGCTCCAACGCTGATGAGTGTGCGGCCTGTGGGGCGGGGTCCAGCCCTCCGTCCATAGGCAACGCAACCTGCCCTGGATGTAGATCCGAGGCTGCTTTAGGGATGATGTCCTGAGCAATGTTCGACTGCAGGTCTAGGCCGTGCTCGTCGTGACTGTTCGACGTTCCTGGCGCAGGCTCGAATCCGTCGAAGATCAAGTCTACGCGGATATCTACCGTGTAGTTCAAGTTCCCGAACCTGATCTGGTGGCCAGGGGCAAAGCTATCGATCTGCTCCAACTAGCCAAGCGAATTGGCCCGCAGTGCGAAGCTGCCGAACACAAAGATCTCTCCAGGGAGAAAAATCTCACCCTGGACTGTGTTGTTGACGATTGAAGACGCCATCAAGCCTCGAAGCAACGACACAGAGGAACTCTCAATGAAAGCAACAATGTCGGTGTCAAAACCGGCGGATCTCGGGTAGGGGGTCCCGATCTATGTGTCTTAGGCTGATGGTAACTGGGAGCAAGGGACACAATGTTTACCCAGGTTCGGGCCCTCTCGATGGATGTAAAACCCTACTTCCTGCTTGATTAATATTGAAGATATGAGTAGTACAAGAGTAGATCTACCACGAGCTCGTAGAGGATAAAACCTAGGAGCTAGCCTAAGATGGTATGATTGTAATTGTGATCGGCCTTCTAAGGACCATGCTCTCCAGTTTATATAGACACTGGAGAGCTAGGGTTTACATGGAGTCAGTTACAAGGAAGGAAACATAATATCCGGATCGCCAAGCTTGTCTTCCACGCAAAGGAGAGTCCCATCCGGACACGAGCCGAAGTCTTGAGTCTTGTATCTTGATGCTTCTATAGTCCGGACGATGAATATAGTCCGGCTGTCCGGATCCCCCCTTATCCAGGACTCCCTCACCCCCAACATGATAGAGAAGAATCTTACCGCCACGCGCCTGATGACGGCGGTGCGGGGCAACGAGATGGGGGAGACCGGGCTCCAGGCCGTCTCCGCCCAGCCGGAGGCCAAGGGGAGTGCCTTCTACCCCTACTTCATGAGCACCGTCATAGCCGGCCTGGTGCCTCCTTTCTCCACGTTCTTCTACGCCGTCCTCCGCCATTACAAGCTGCAGGCTCGACATCTCCATCCCAACCCTGTCCTCCTTATGTCGATTTTTGCCTACTATTGCGAGGTGCACGTTGGGGTGATGCTGTCTGTGGCCTTGCTGCGCCACTTCTTCTCCCTCCGAATCTTCGGCAGCCATACCTCAGCCTGCGCTGGCTTCATTGCGTACTCCAAGGCCAATGCGATTTCAAAGACGGGGAAGAGGGTTGACGGCTTCCGGAGTAAGTGGGTCATGATGGATGCCAGATGCACCCACTATCAGTTGGCGTTGCCCGCGGAGCAGATCCAGGCTGATGAGGCGTGGTCTCATGCGAAGCCAGGCGAAGTTGGTGCTAGAGAAGATGAACGCCGACCTGAGGCTGGGTAACATGAAGGCGGTGAAGCTAACTAGGGCCACGCTCCTGAGGGAGTTCCTGGCGCAGCGGGTGGCTCCACTTCGGGCGCACTCGCGCCCGTTGTGGAGGCTTGGAGGTGTGGACGATGATCTCCGCCTAAACTCGGAGGCCCTGGCTGATGAGGATCTGGTCGCAGCTCTCCGCCTCCTGGTTGGAGAGGACGTGGAAGGCCTGGCGGGCGCTCCTGTCCCCTTGTTCCTTCGCAAAAACTGGCAGCAAGTGGTGGAAGCCATGCCCACCTTCAATGGGAGTGGCCTGGTGTCGGAGGTGGCTCCTGAGGGCCAGGAGGCGGCGCCACCGGTGGAATTGTCTTCTGATGATTCCTGCGGAGGAGGAGAAGAAGACGAAGAGGAAGAGGAGCGCGACTCGGAGGCGACCGCTGAGGGGACGGGGGAGACTTCCCCCCGACGCAGGTCCAACATCCTCCGCACCCTGCCGGACGATGACGAGGCCGACACCAGGCGAGGAGGAGAGGATCCGCCCGTGATCCCGAGGAAGGACAGGTCGGGGCTGATCTCTCGAGGGGCTACCCTGGCCCAGACACTGCCCGAAGCCAGCTCCAACCCTTCTGGTGCACCCTCCTCTGCCTCTGGACCTCCTGAGGCTGCGCCCCGCAAGAGGCTCTTGGGCTTTAAGCTCGGCAGGAGACTGCCGAAACACACCGCGATTGACCAGTAAGTGCTCGAACCCCGTCTTGTGCTCGCTTTTGCTAGTGAGGCTTGATGTTCGCCGTCACTTGGGTAGGCTGCCGCCTGTGGCAAAGAAGCTGAAAGGGGACACGGTGGCTCCGCTTGGGGCAAGCTCATCCGTTGTGGCCACGCCTTTGTCTGTGGGAAGGGGAGGCAATGGAGCTCGCACCTCCCCTGTCCGGTCGTCCTCGCGAGGCCAGGAGGAGCGCCCTGGCGGGGTGCCAGCCCCCGTGGCTCCGCTGACTCTAGAGGCGTCGGCGCTTGATGCTGTCGCTGAGGTTGCCAAGACTCAGGAGCTCCCAGTCTCCCAAGCCGTGATCACGCTGCCGTCTTCTCCTCCTGCTCCACTGGTTCCTGACTCCTATGTCTCCTCCGCCGCCTTGGACCATGCCGCTGCCGAGCTAAGCCGACTGCGAGAAGACCTCCAAGGCGCCAAACCCCGCCTGGTGGCCGGGCGCCTGGAGCTGATCTCTGGCTGGGTTCACTCTGACACCTCCGTCCGAGCGATGCTGAGCCAGGCTGTGGCGACTTCCGAGGAGGAAAAGAAAGTCGCCACCCAGACCATAGCCGCCCGTGACGCGGTGTTGAAGGATGAGTCGGTCGCCCAGGACCATTGCAAGGCGCTGGAGGACGAGCTGCGGGGTCTGCGCGACGAGCTCGCCAAAGAGGCTCATGACCGTCAGGCAAAGGAGGAAGAGATGAAGGCTTGGGAGGCCGCCATCGGGGACCGCGACGCCGAGCTGTCCGCTGATCGCAGCCGACTGAAGGCTCTGGAGCAGAAGCTGGAGGCGGAGAAGGACGAGCTGGACGCCAAGGCGAAGTCCTTGGCCGAGGATCGCGTGGCCTTTGCGGATCTTGAGGAGAGATCTCGCAAGGCACTGAAGTCGCTTTACGATGATGGCCTGGAGAAGCCGCTGGCCGGGGCCAAGGACGGCCCCGCCAAGCTGCTTCCCTTCTTGGTCGAAGCGCTTGAGGAGGTCGTGACCGGCATCGGTCCCATAGCCGAGGTTGAAGCTCGCGTCCTTTCTTTTGCGGCGCTGACTCGGGTCCTCAGCCACGTCTACCTTCGCTATCCCGGCGCCAACCTTGACAATCTGCTGGAGCCTGTGCACGCCGAGCGCTCTGCCGCTACCGCTGAAGCCGTGAAGGGCTGAGCGGAAGCCCTGCTAGCAAAGTTCCGCGCCTTTGCTACTATGCCCAAGGCAGGTACTGCTGGTTCCGCGGCCTCAGGAGGTGGAGCTGACAGGCGCAACTCCAGCACAGAGGCGGGGCTCCTGGCGAGTGACGGTGCTGCCCAAGTGTGACCTTCTCGCGGCTCCTTTCCTGTTTCAATTTCTGCAACACGCACCGTGCCTCGTGGAGGTGTTTAAACTTGTGTTTGGTATCGTGAGGACAATTTATGGTTTGTAATATTTGCTTCTAAATTTGTGAGATTTTGCGGTTTCCTTCCATTTGCTTTGTGTTCTACGTCGGCAGGGCCCGGCCCCGCGCATACCTCAGCCGCCGTTAGCCCCGACCGGATCACCAGGACGGGACCAAGGAGTGAGGGGCTATGTGACAAGTTAGGCTCCTGAGTCGCAATGCTCAGGAGTCCCCCTTGACGCGCGAACAACAAATAGGGAGTGGGGTGTAGGAGTAGATCTGTCATTCTACGTCGGCAGGGCCTGGCCCCGCGCATACCTCAACCGCTGTTAGCCTTGCGGAACTAAGGAGTGAGGGGCTACGTGACCAGTTAGGCTCCTGAGTCGCGATGCTGAGGAGTCCCCCTTGATTCTCAAACGGTCTTCATACCTTGGCTCCGCTCAGGGAGGGGCGCGCGACGACTAGGTCAGAGGGACCTGACTGGGTGGCGTGCGCTCGGGCGTGACCCGGGCGCAGCCCCCGTGTCTAGCCCCCTCACGTGGCGCTCCCAAGGGGAGGCGTTGCGATGAGGCCAGACACTGAGCTCTGGGCTCCCTGAGGTTGATACAGCCATGGGCTGCCCTCAGTTGTTTATCACCAGCGCGGAGCATAGCACTTCCGTATGTGTACGGGCATAGCCGCTCCTCGGCAGTGTCGTTAGCCAGCATAGAGCATGGTGCTTCCACTGGTACGTGGGAGGGGGGCCGCCTCCGGGAGGAGACCCGCCCTAACACGTGGCCGGCACAGTAGGGCTAGATGAGGTGTATCTGGGCACTCGTGAGCCCGCGCGGGACTCACGAGGCCCTACCTCAAGGCGGGTTGCGCCTGATCTTGAGCCTTGGGCGGCTGAGTGTTCCTACGGGGTGGTTAGATACAAATGCTCTACGTCCTCAGGTCCCGGCCCTTGAGCGATCTCTGCCGCCGTTGGTATGCCAGGTCGCGAAGCCGTGGACAAGGCCAGGTGGTGAGGGCTGGAGAGCCAGTAAGAGCCCCTGAGTTGCGATGCTCAGGCGCCCCCCTTTTAACGTGCAAGCGATTTGCATGACGGAGAAAAAGGGGCCGCGGTAGGCGGGAGATGATAATCATAGGCAGGTTAAGCATGAAAGGAAAATTGGCTTAAATAACTGCAGGAAGGATACATGCCACTAGATCAGGCCCGAGTGGCTTGGGGATGATGCAGCCCGAGGGGCGCCCCCAGCAACGTAAACTAAAGACATAAGCAAAAGGGATACATGCCGCAGGGACAGACGCACATGACCTGGGAATAATGCAGCCTTGAGGGTGCTCCCAGCTAAAATGAACTCGAAAGATGTCACCTGATACCATTGTAGAGCGGGTGTTGAAGTAGCTGACGATGCGTGGTGAAGAGGTCGATCCTCATGAGCCATCGGAGCCCTGAGCCTCGGGAGGCTCTGGGGGTCCGGGCGGCTCCTCGAGGACCATCTCCATCTCCGCCAGGACCACGTGGTGTCTGGCCTCCTGAGCTGCCAGAATTCTCCACAAAAGACGCTGGTGAGTAGCAGCCGTGTTCGGCAGGCCGAAAGGCATGCAGACGTAGCTGTGCGGCGGATCCTTGCAGCGTCCCACGCGCATGGGCCAGAAGCGCTCCTGAGACGCGACTCGGCTAAGCCCTGGGTAGTCGATGAAGACGCGGAGCCCGCCATCCTCTCCTGGATGGGGAGCTACGCCAGGTAGGCGGCGATCGCCGCGTATGACTCTTGATTCTTGAAGCTCCTGAGTGGCCTTGGTGATGAACTCCTGAGGGTTGGGCCCTCCTTGCCCCATGCCTTCCTGAGGGAAACGTGCCACAAAGCACGCCTCCAAGTGGTGCCCGAGCGCCTCCCTCGTGATCTTGGCAAAGTCTGAGGCCCTCCAGGAGAGAGCCCCCGAGCCTTGCCCGAGGAGGGCGCTGGGCGCGCCTTCCTATGCGATGGTGGGAGGCTCCCCTTGCACGGGCGCAGATCCTGAAGCGGCGCCTCCGGAGATGCCAACCTCCTGAGGCCTTGAGCTGGGTGATGTCTTCTTCTTCTTGGGAACTGCCTCGGGAGGGTTCCCACTCTTGCTGTCTCGGTCCTCGACTGATGCAGCTTGGAAGGCACGCTCGAGAGAGCACACCGCATTGTTCTCTTCGCAGGGGACTGTGATGATTTCGCCGTTTCCTGGAATCTTGAGGACATTATAACCATGGTGAGTTACCACCATGAACTTGGCTAGGGCTGGATACCCGAGGATGGCATTGTATGGCAGGAGAATGTGGGCAACGTCGAAGTCGGTGAGCTCGGTATGGTAGTTCTTGCACTGTCCGAAAGTGACAGGGAGGCGAACCTGCCCTATCGGAGTGGTGGAGCCATCAGTGACTCCTGAGAAAGGCTTGGTTGGCTGAAGTTGATCATAAGGCACTTGGAGGTTGTTGAACGTCTCGACGGACAGAACATTGAGTCCTGCGCCGCCATCGATGAGTGTCCTGGTAACTTGCACATTGCTGATGACTGGGGAACAAAGCATTGGGAGGACGGCAGCTGTAGCCGCACACTTGAGTTGATCCACTGAGTTGAACGTGATGGCGCACGTGGACCACCTAAGAGGGGGAATGGCCTCGAGCTTGGGGAGGACTGCGTTCACCTCACGAGCAAACTGCTTGAAGATGCACTGAGAGGCTGGGGCCTGGGCGCCACCCAAGATGCAAGCGATAGCACGTGGCTCCTGGAAGCCCCCAGCCCCCTCGTCCTGGTGGTGGTCGTCATTCCTTCTTGGCAGTGGTGGTAGAGGAAGAAGGCCTGCGTTGCCCTGCGAGTGATCCTCGCGAGGCTGATCCCTCCAAGCCCCCTCGCGAGGTTGGTCCTGCCGGTGATCCTCGCGATGTCGGTCACACCACTCCTGGCGAGGGCCTCGGTCGTCCCATCGTCCTCCACCTCTTCCTCCTCCTCGGCCGTAGCCCTGGTCGTTGTGCTCGGGGCATCGACCAATGCGTCCTTCTCGAACGGCTCTGAGCTCCTGGCATTCGTTGGTGTTGTGGGTGTAGAGGTTGTGGTAGGCGCAGAATCGGTTGCCCTTGGACGACTCCGGCTGGTCCCTGCCGCGCTTCATGTCTGGTTCTGCTGCGAGCACAGCTGGTCCTTTGCGCTTCACGTCCTTGGCCTTGGCTTTCTTCTCTTCTGGGTCAGCAGCTAGAAGCTCGAGGAGGGAGAGGCGCCCCTCCTCAGCTCTTGCGCACTTGGTCGCCAGTTTGAACAGCTCTAGGGATGTGCACAGATCCTCGTTGATGGCGAGCTCCTCCTTCATATTGATGTCATGGACGCTGTCAGAAAACGCTGAGATGATGGCCTGCTCGGTCACCTTGGGAATCTTGAGGCGAGCGCTGTTGAAGCACTGGATGTACTTCTGTAAGGTCTCTTCCGGCTGCTGCTTGATGCATCACAGGTCACCCATGACTGGAGGACGGTCGCGAGTGCCCTGAAAGTTGGCGATGAAGCGGCTGCGCATCTCCCCCCAAGAGGAGATCGAGCCGAGAGGCAGGTTCAGGAGCCAGGTGCGGGCACCATCCTTGAGCGCCATGGGAAACTAGTTCGCCATGACCTTTTCGTCTCCGTTGGCCGCCTCGATGCCCAGCTCATAGAGCTGCAGGAACTCCGCGGGGTCAGCAGTGCCGTCGTAGCAAGGAGGCAGACCTGGCTTGAACTTGCCCGGCCAGGCGACACTGTGTAGCACGATGGTGAAGGCGCGGCAGCCTGCGGTGGCCACCGGAGCCCTTTGCAGACGTTGGGCTTGCTCTTGGAGATTCCCGCGCACCGCTGCCAGGGGCAGCGCGGGGTCACGTGCTGGCGCAGGGATGCGGTGTTGACGTGGTGGAGCAGGGAGCACGCGAGCACCTTCTTGGGGCCGAGGGATTTCTTGGCAGCTCCTTACTTGTCGCGTGGCTCTGGACGCGGTGGGTCTCGTCCAGGGGCCGCGCGCCTTGGAGCCAGGGCACCTTCTTGGGGAGGAGGTGGCGGAGGCGCCTCTTGAGCTGCATCACCCATGCAGGACGGAGGGCGAGGCAGTGAGAGGGACGGCGTAGGAGAGCCCCCTGCGGTGCTGACGAGCTCGGTGATGCGAGCGAGCCACTCCTCGTAGAGGTCGTCAACGGGGCGGTAGTGCAGGAGCTCACGTGCCAGGATCAACGCAGCCTGCGTGTCCGTGGGAGCGCGACGAGCGTGAGACGACGAACTAGCTGGAGTTAGCGATGGAATGGCGGTGCGGCCTTCTCGCTGCACCGAGGGATGCATCGACGATGCTTGCTGCTCGTTCCCCGCCGGGCCAGTGGCGGCATTGGCGGCAGGCGATGGGGAACGACAAGGAGGCGCACCGACGGGAGCCGTCTGGGCGACGCAGGCGGCGAGAGCAGCCTGACGCTTGGATGTGATGAAACGATGGAATGTGGAACCGCGGAAAGAGGATTTTGGCGCACCCCTACCCGGCGCGCCAAATGTCGGATATCAGGTTCCGGCAAAACCCTTAAGGTTCGAAATCTGGGGTGCACACGAAGATCTTCTCCCTACCGAACCATGCCCCGAAACCTTACCGCGTATCTAAGCTACACGATGAACAACACAAGGGGCACAAGGTTTATACTGGTTCGGGCCACCGTTGTGGTGCAATACCCTAATCCAGTGTGTGGTGTGGTGGATTTCCTCTGGGGCTGATGATGAGCAGTACAGAGGAAGAACAACCTCATGAGGGGTGTTCTTGAGCTGGTGCGGTGTTCTACTTGGAATGGATCCGATTAGCTCTGGATGAGATGATCTCTACTGTGGTGGCTATCTCTATTTATAGGGGCCCTGGTCCTCTGTCCAAATATTGAGCGGGAAGGGAGCCAACAACGGCCATTTTGAATGGGTATAGCTAGTACAAGTTATCCTGACTAAAGTTGATCTTCAACTGCCAAAGGCACTGGCGACGACGTCGTCCTAGGCTCCATGGTGACTTCCGTCCTGCCGCTTTGCTGGTCTTGGTCTCGTTGCACTGATATGGTAACCTTTGCTTGATGCCTCGGTACTCCGCGCCTGCGCTTGTCCCCTTTGCACCAAAGAGGAAACGAGGACACTGCGCTGGCTGGCGCCCGCCTGGTCTCGATCGTCATTGCTTGCTTCATGAGAACCTCGCGAGGTACTCCTTGCCTTGATCTCTCCACTTCCTCGCGAGCCCACCTGATGAGGCCACCCATGAGGAAGCCTTGCGTCATCCACCCCGCGAGGCTTGGCCCCTCGCGAGGGTCTTGATCTTGGGTTGATGTAGACGGGCCATACTGGACCACTGCTTGAGCCACGCCACAGGCCGTAGGCAGGCAAGTCTGGGGACCCCCGTTCCCAGAACACCGATAGCTCGTCACCCAGAGTGGTTTTTTAACTTAGGAGAAAGTTGGTTTGCAGCTAAGCCCTCGAGTGAGAGGGAAGCTCATCACCCGAAGTGGGTTTTTAACTTACGCGAAAGCTGATTCGCAGCTAAACCCCCGAGTGAGAGGGAATCCGTCACTCGGAGTGGTTTTTTAACTTAGGCGAAAGCTGGTTCGCAGCTAAGCCCCCGAGTGAGAGGGATGCTCGTCACCCAGTGTGGTTTTTAACTTAGGTGATAGCTGGTTCGTAGATAATTGCCAGAGAGAGAGGGAAGCTTGTAACCAGAGTGGTTTTTTAACTTAGGTGAAAACTGGTTCACAGCTAAGCCTCCATGTGAGAGGAAAGTTCGTCACTCGGATGAGCGTCCACCCACGGGGGGTTCGGGCTCAAGTGCGTAAGGGTGAACTCAATGAAGTACTAGAAAAGACATGCTTTTATTCATCAAATATCACTGGAGTGCTTTTATTACATCCCAACATGCCAACATTAAGTATAAAACCGCCAAAGCAAGTCAGCATTCCAAGCGCGGGGCTCATCTATATTCTCTAGGAGATTGTATAGTTTGTACGTTCAGTTTACAGAACCTTTGAGATGATGAAGGGGCCTTCCCACACAGGAGCGAGTTTATGTGGCCTCTATTGATCCACTCAGAGCACAAGATCTCCGTCCTGAATGGCGTGGCCTCTTATTTTCTTGTCATGGAAGCGTCACATGTCCTGTTGGTATGTGGCTGAGCAGACGATGGCCATCTCTCTCTCTCTCTCTCTCTCTCTCTCTCTCTCTCTCTCTCTCTCTCTCTTTCCAGGAGGTCGACACCGTCCTGGCATGCTAGCTCTGCCTCGGCCTCGGAGTACAATTCCACTTGGGGTGAATTGTGGAGGAGGTCACTCGACAAGATAGCCACAACTCCATACACCATGAAAAAGAGAGAACGATTGGTTAACCGATTGGGGGTTGTCCTCAAGGCTCAGGCCCCACAAAACAGATGATAACTTGGTGACCCGGGTTCTAGCAGCGTGCTCCAAATCGTGCATGAGGCATGGTTTTAACCCTTGGAGGATCAAACCGTTTGCTCTTTCGGCTTGTCCATTCGACTGTGGGTTTTCCACGGAGGTGTAATTGACCCGAGTGCCTTGTGTGCCGCAGAGTGCCTTGAACTCTTCCGAGTCAAAGTTCAAGCCATTATTAATGATGATGTTGTGGGGGACGCAGTATCTGAAGACCAATTCCTTAAAAAAACTTGATCGATGTCTGGGAGTCTAGCTTGTTGATGGGTTTTGCCTCAATCCACTTGGTGAACTTATCGAAAACAACCAACAAGTGAGTGAATCCACTCG
Organism: Triticum dicoccoides; assembly: GCF_002162155.2. Taxonomy (NCBI): domain Eukaryota; kingdom Viridiplantae; phylum Streptophyta; class Magnoliopsida; order Poales; family Poaceae; genus Triticum; species Triticum dicoccoides. The sequence continues at coordinate 134,604,953 of NC_041387.1, read as the reverse complement.
GCCTTGTCCTGAGAGGGCCGACCATGTCAAGTCCCCAAACTGCAAATGGATAGATGAGTGGAATGGCCTTCAATGCAGATGTGGGCTTGTGCGACAAGTTTGCATAGAATTGACAACTAGTGCAGTGATGTACTGTTTATTGGGAAACCTCGTTGGCATGCGGCTAGTAAAAACCTGCTCGGTAGGGTTTAGCCACTATTGTACGAGAGGACGCATGGTGTCTGCAAGTTCCTGAATGGATCTCCTCACGGATCAATCGACCTTCCTCTGGGGAGATGCAGCGCTGAGTCACACTGATGATGCTCTTTCTAAGAACTGGTCGCCCATCACAGTGAAGGCCTTAGATATGCGGACAATCTGACACGCTTCGACCTCGTCCTCTGGGAGTTCCTGCCTTGGCAGGTATGCAATGTAAGGCATCGTCCAATCGGGCGTGATTGCCAGAATCTCCATGGGTAGGTCAATAACTGCAGGGACATCAACCTCAGTTGAATCGGCAGGCTCGACTACTCGTGGGGGCTCTTTGGTGAAGGGATCTTCCTTCACTATCGGGGAATGAAGGTGCTCAAGGAACACATTGCTGGGTACTGGTTTCCGGGTGGGAAGATCTAGGCCTTTGAATCTCTTCTCCAACTTTCTCCCTGCGTTGCAATCTCCCATCATGGTAGGGCTTCTGATGTCTCATTCCTTCATCACTTGATTCACAACAAGATCTGAGTCACCGTAGACCATCAAGTGATGGATGCCAAGTGAGATGGCCATACAGAAACCATAGAAGAGCACTTCGTGCTCTGCCTAACTGTTGGAGGATTCAAAGTGGATCTACAAAACATAGTCGAGCAGATCACCCTTTGGAGACACCAGAACTACCCCAGCGCCCGAACCATTCAACATCTTGGAGCCATCAAAGAACATGGTCCAGTATTCAGGGTGACCTTGGGTTGTTTGACATTGCTCTCTCCATGCAGCTAGGAAATCTGCTAATGCTTGGGATTTGATCGCCTTTTTTGCTTCAAAATTGATGTCTAGGGGCAAGAGCTCAATAGCCCACTTCACCACTTGACCAGTCGCATCCCGGTTGTTCATGATCTCAAACAATGGGGCATAGCTGACAACTGATACTATATGTTCTTAAAAGTAATGAGCTACCTTCTTTGCAGTCAGGTACATACCATAGACGAGCTTCTGGTAGTGAGGATATCTCTGCTTGGACGGAGTTAGAACTTCAGAAATGTATTAGACTGGATGCTAAACTTTTTAAGCCTTGCCCTCTTCTTCCTGCTCCATGATGAGGATTGTGCTGCTACTTGGCATGTGGCCGCAATGTACAAGAGCAATGGCTCTTGACTCTTCAGAGCAGCAAGCACCGGCTGGGTGGAAAGCAAGGCTTTGAGTTCAACAAACACTACCTGAGCTTCAGGAGTCCACTCGAATAAATCAGACTTCTTCATCAATCGGTACAGATGCAATGCCTTCTCCCGAGGTGGGAGATGAACCGACTCAAGGCTGTGAGGCAACATGTGAGCTTTTGCACGTCATGAAGGCATTCTAGACGCTTCATTCGGACTATCACACCAATCTTTTCAGGGTTGGCATCTATTCCTCGTTCGGAAACGAGGAGTCCGAGTAATTTACCCCCCGGCACCCAGAAAGTGCACTTTGCTGGATTCAGCTTGAAGTTGTATCCTCCCAGGTTTGCAAAAGTCTCGGCAAGCTCAGTCAGCAGGTTAGAACCTTTCTTGGATTTGACCACTTTGTCATCCATATAAGCCTCGATATTCTGACTAATTTTCTTCTGCAAGCACTTCTGAACCAACTGACGAGGACATATACTAGGGATAGGGTAACAGGCCTGACCTACAGACCCTGCACTAAGATGCCATGCACCTTATGCTAGGCCCTAGGGCCAGACCAGCATTCAGATATTTTGCAGCCTGATGTTCACTCGGAAGGCAATAAACCACTTGGAAGACAACACTTCACTCCGTCGTCTTATTTCACTCGGAGTACCTGTCATCACTCGGTCGGAGAAGACTAGGAGAACCCCCCGGGACCGCAATGGTTAGGACATGTGTCCACCCTCATCACGTGTAATTAATACGCCCGTTACCAGTAACTGCTGGCATCGTGATACCCTCTCCTTAACCCTTGGTAATGGCGGCATTCATGGGGACCTGGTGGACTCTATATAAGCCACCTCTCAGTTCCATAACAAGGGTTCGCATCTTTTGTAAGTCATACACTCAATCAACAACTCCAGAATTCCATGAAGTAGGGCTATTATCTCCACCACGAGGGCCTGAACTCGTAAATTTGAGTGTAACAACTGCATCGTAGCTAGGCTCTGCCCCCTAATCTGTACCCCCATATACTACTGTCAGAATTGCACCCACGAAAGTTTGCACACACCATGGGGCTTGCGTCTACCAACTTCCGGCATAGTTGTGATTTTCCCACCTTCACCATGGTTTCTGGCAGCGGACTGACTCTTGGCGACGAGATCCGTTTTGGCGTCCTCAGCTTCATCGCTGATGGTTCGGCGTGGCTTCAAGAAGCACCGTTGGATGTCGAGGCGTTGCCCATTCGCGAGTAACTTCGGTGTTCTTCTTCGACAACCATCGACCCCGTACCAGTTGGGACCTCCTCGATCGACTGGCTGCCATCGCAAGTGTTCCAGACGGTTGCGGCTTCAGCGGTGGATCAAGCATGCAGTGGCCCTTAAGATTGCGGCCCCGCAAATTGCGGTGATCAAGCCCAATGAGCCAATCCTCGATTTGTTCGCCTCCTTGCATGAGGACTCGGAGGACGTATCCAAGTGTGAGAGCAGCAATCCCACTACAAAGGTGCTGATGGCCGATTCCTAGCACAACCCGCCTGGGTGTGCCCGTGGCGGTGCAGGAGTCGACGGCCCGTCGCATGTTGATGTCGACGATGGTGAGGACTATCTCACTAACGAGTACTACCCCCAACCTCTCACTCAGCAGTTGAGGGAGGAGTTGTAGCACAGGAGGGAGCAAGCCCTTCGGACGTCCCATCATTGGGACGACTCCTGAGGCTCTGGCCTTGGAAGCCGCATGCCAAGCCAATTTGGCTGAACGCACTCGTCTCGAAGAGCTACAGAAGTCACTTGAAGCTCAAGCGCACCGACAACAACAACCCAGTTCTAGTCATCGACAACATCAGTTGTTCTTGGTGACTCGCAATGGAACTACTAGGTATTTCACACCCCTGTTCAGAATTTGGAGCGACCACTCGGATAGCATATTCCATTCAACCATCTCAGTCAAAGGCGGGGGAAGGCCTTCGGCAAATCCGGGCCTTGCTTAAAGCAGCTGAAGAGCAAAAATTAGTTATGTCACAGTCGCGCAACAAAATTCACAGCAGATCTGCCAGGGCTGACACCGTCCAGTTGACTCATAGTTCAATCGCCCTAAGAAGGAACATATAGTCTCCTCGATGGCGAGACGATCGTGACCATCCCGAGATCAGTACTTGGGACAAGGTCGTGATTGGTTTACACCTCCGCAGTGCCATGATGATCATCGTTGTATGCTGACGCCCCCTCCGCAGGATGGCTCATACGTGCCCTTTTGTATGATAACAAGCATCCATATGGCAGCGATCGAAGGACCACTCCTCCCTGCTACGGTGACAGTTATCACTAGAGAGAGCCAGTTTATTTCGGTGACCCGTGGTTCAATGCGAGATCTGTCCTCGCTCATAACCTGGTGGACAGAGGCAGAGCTCATAGACAAAAGATGGATAGAGATCGTCCGAGTGGAAGTGGATCCTTCGTCTCTAGGCCCGAGTGTTTCAACAGGGCAATAAGAGCCACAGAGATTGCCCCCAACTTCAGATTGGCAACTGGGATGTGACATCCCCGCTTGATCATGCACTAATCATACACGCAAATGTGCACGGTCAAGATTAGAGACTCACGGGAAGAAATAACAGCACAACTCTAAACACAAATTAAAGTCATACAAGCTTTATATTACAAGCTACGGGCCTCGAGGGCTTGAATACATAAGATCGAATACAAACGAGTCAGCGGAAGCAACAATATCTAAGTATAGACATAATTAAACAGGTTACCTTAAGAAAGCTAGCACAAATAGCAACAACGATCGAAAAGGCAAGGCCTCCTCCTTGGGAGCCTCCTAACTACTCCTGGTCGTCAGCGGTCTCCACGTAGTAGTAGGCACCATCCGGGTAGTAGTAGTCGTCGACTGGGTCAGCTAGCTCCTGGGATCCATCATATGATCGCAGCAATCGGGTATAGGGAAAAATAAGTAGCAAAGCAACCGTGACTACTCATCCAAAGTACTTGCAAGACTTACATCAGATCTATACTAAGTATGCATCAGTATCAAAGGAATGGGGCTATAAATTTGGACTGAACTGCAAAAATGCCAGAAGAGAAGGGAAAGCCTAGCCTATCAAAGACTAGCATCTTGTAGAATTAGAAGAGTGCAAATTAGCATATTATAAGTAGAAAGTATATTGTAGTAACACCTAGAGATCCTTTCTCGACTCCCTGCGAGAAAGCAATCCCGGAGCCATCATATCCATTTCATGTCTCCAGTATCCAATTCTAGTTGTATAGATCAGGATACAACTCCGAGCATCTACTACCGTGGACACGACTATTTGGATAGATATAATTCCCTACAGTGGTGCACAAACTTACCCAACACACTTGATTAACTCCGGCCGAACACACATTCCTGGGTCATGTCCGGCCTCGGCTGATCGACACACCATAGTCCTACCTAGGCTCAATAGAGAGGCCAGCACGCCGATCTACATCCTAAGCGTGCAGGGGTCTTGGGCCCATCGCCCTTTGCACTCTTGTACATTGTGTACGCAGCCTGGAGCAGACCACCCCCTTATACAAGCGCAGGTGATTACACTACAAAAAAAAGACACATCCATGACATTTTAGGCCGAACGAAAAAAAATTCTATCATACATATGACACTTCTATGACGATAATTGTGACAAAACCCGGTATCATCATAGATGTGGTGGGCTCCTACTTCTATGACAAAAAATCATGACAGAAAATGGGCTTTTCGTCCTGGGCGGGCCGGAGATGCAGCTGCATGACATTCTTTGGGTCGTCCATGGCCGAAAAAACCATGGTAGAAGCGAGGGCGAGGAAAATTTCGGGGAGTTCCCGGTTACAGTGGGTGGTCGAGGGCCGAGCGATGCGTGTTTCTCTCGTACACGTACGCGCATGTGTGCGAGGCGTTGGCTCTAACTGAACCCGAGCGAGGCGTTGGGCTCTAACTGAACCCGAGCGATTGCACTGCAGGCTACACGTTACTAAACCCGAGCGATCGAACAATGGCTGTTAACTGAACCCGATTGAGCGATTCCTTCGCTGCTGCTGCTAACTGAAGCCGATCGATTGGATGAACAGTGAGTGTTGCGGGGGTGGGGGTGGGGGGGGGGGGTTGGATGAACAGTGAGTGGTGGTGTTGCCTTTGGATGAACAGGACCCCTGGTGTGGAGGGCTGGATGAACAGTAGATGGTGGAGGGGTGCCCGTGGAGGGGTGGTTGAACAGTAGCCAGTGGAGTAGCGCACGTTGGAGGCTGGATGAACAGGAGCCCGTGGAGGCTCGAGGAGGTCATCGGTAGCCCTGTGGAGGCTGGAGGAGGTCGACGATGGAGATGAATAGTGTCATGCCCAATATGCGACCCTATCCAAAAGGAACTCGAAGGTCCCACCAAGGATAGACCCGCATATTGAAATGCTTTTGCAAGGTGGATATCATCACATCAACATTACATAATATATGGGGATACATACAAGAGGCATAGAATGCCACACGAATACAACATCACCATACATAAGAGCAACATCCGACTACGGACGAAACATAAACAGAAACTCAAACGACATCCACCCTGCTAGCCCAGGCTGCCGACCTGGAACCTATCCCTGATCGAAGAAGAAGCAGAAGAAGAACTCCAAGACAAGAAAACATCGCGCTCGCGTCAAGATCATCGCATAACCTGTACCTGCAACTGTTGCTGTAGTAATCTGTGAGCCATGAGGTCTCAGCAATCCCATTACCATGGGTATCAAGACTAGCAAAGCTTAACAGGAAAGGAAGGGGTAAAGTGGTGAGGCTGCAGCAGCGACTAAGCATATATGGTGGCTAACATACGCAAATAAGAGCGAGAAGAGAGCAAGCAGAACGGTCGTCAACTAGTAATGATCAAGAAGTGATCCTGAACTCCTACTTACGTCAAACATAACCTAGAAACCGTGTTCACATCCCGGACTCCGCCGAAAAGAGACCATCACGGCTACACACACGGTTGATGCATTTTAATTCAGATCTGGTGTCAAGTTGTCTACAACCGGACATTAACAAATTCCCATCTGCCTATAACCGCAGGCACGGCTTTCGAAATATTATACCTTGCAGGGGTGTCCCAACTTAGCCCATGACAAGCTCTCGCGATCAACGAAGGATATACCTTCTCCCAGGAAGACCCGATCAGACTCGGAATCCCGGTTTACAAGACATTTCGACAATGGTAAAACAAGACCAGCAAGACCGCCTGATGCGCTGACAATCCCGATAGGAGCTGCACATATCTTGTTCTCAGGGCAACACCGGATGAGCAATCCGTACAACTAAAACCAGACCTCAAGTTTCCCTGAGGGGGCCCTGCAAAGGGCTCTAGTTCGGACCAACACTTAGACAAGCATTGGCCCGGGGGGGGGGGCTATAATAAAGATGACCCTTGGGTTAATTACTCCCAAGGGAAATATAGGTGGTGGGGAGGCAAATGGTAAAACCAAGGTTGGGCCTTGCTGGAGGAGTTTTATTCAAAGCGAACTGTCAAGGGGGTCCCATAAATCACCCGACCGCGTAAGGAACGCAAAATCCAGGAACATAACACCGGTATGATGGAAACTAGGGCGGCAAGAGTGGAACAAAACACCAGGCATAAGGCCGAGTCTTCCACCCTTTACCAAGTATATAGATGCATTATAATAATATAAGAGATATTGTGATATCCCAACAAAATCCTGTCCACCATGGAGCAATCTTCAGCTTCACCTGCAACTAGCAGCGCTATAAGAGGGCTGAGCAAAGCGGTAACATAGCCAAACAATGGTTTGCATAGGAAAGGTGTCAAAGGTTAGAGGCTGACATGGCAATTTGGGATGGCTTGATAAACAGGTAATAGGTAGTGCAACATAGCAATAGAACGAAGCAACTAGCATAGCAATGATAGTAATGAGATCCAGGGTAGCGGTCATCTTGCCTGAAATCCCGCAAGGAAGAAGAACGAGTCCATGAAGAAGACGAACGGATGAAGCCGAACCAAGCGTAGACGAACGAATCCTCACGATCGCAACGAAACAGGAACTATCGAAAAGAAGCACACAACATAGTAAACACACCACACATGAACAAGGCATGATGCACAACAATCATGATGCATGAAAATACTACATGAAGCTACTCATGGCAAGAGATGGTGCAAACAAGAGCAACACATCAAGGCAAGTTTAAATGAGGCTGGGAACAACATATAACAATTCCGGTAAGTCCTCATATGCATATTTCGAAATTGGTCCAGATCTGAATAAACCTTATATTCAAGTTGTTAAACATCAAGTTAAGATGCACAAAGATGATCTACACGAGTTTCTAGTACAGTTACATATAAAGTTCATTTAGTTCAGAGCTACGGCCTAGAAGATATGAGCAACATAAGTTAAACATGGCATTGATGCAAAATGCATACAAACATCAAGAAAACACCTCAAAACAAGGATGCAACATGATAATATGAAACTATATGCAAAATCAAGGAAGTTTCATATAGAGCACACTCAAAACGGAGCAACGGTTCAACACACACACATGATACAAGTTTAAAGGACAAGCTGTCCAAAACAGCAACTAGGCATATTGCAAGCACCAAAACAACATGCTACAGGACCTCAACAAGAAAACAAAAGGCATGGGCATGATTTATAGGTAAAGCATAACAAAACATGAACACTGAGCTATCTCTAGAAATCACTAGAACATGCTCAAACACACATGGTAAGATTGCAAGTTATAACAAATCAGACTTTGCAGAAAATAACATCAGGTTGCAATGTTCAGAGCTATCAAACAACATGTTACAGGAACTTATAATGGCAAACAAAGGCATAACATGAATCTACTAATTGCATAGATCAAAAGACCCTTACTGACCATAAGCCAAAAAGGATCAGAAAATATGATGGCACCCATGTAAACATAGCAAGTTATAATACAGATTCAAACATGGTAGAAACAGAATTATGAAAGCATGTAGATGAGCTTGTGCAACTCACTACAGAGCAAAACATGGCATGGCAAGGCAACCAACAGTAAGAAGGCATGTTTGTGAAGCTAAGCATGGCAATAGCAAGGTCATAGGGTGCATGTATCACTAGCAACGATCATGGAAACAACTGAACTTAATGTTGACAGGCTGACAGCAACATTATGAAGCAACTTTGGAGCAATATATGGACAAGCTACAGCAAGCTATAATTGCAACCAGGAGCATGGATGGATAGAGCATGACATGTAGATCAAAACATATTTAGTGATCATCTCCAGATAATGCATAGAATGATTAGTAGCAACATGTTTACATAGCATCACGAAATAGCAGATTCAGCCTAGCAAAACAGCAACATCATCTACCCTACTTAACAAGCTTGAATCACTCACCACAAGTCATTGCATGACAAGATAAGCATAGCATCATCAAGAAGACATGTTTATGGAACAAACCAAGGCAAGAACAAGTTCATAGCATGCAACGATCAACTATAGCAACCTCGGCCAAATTGAATAACATGTAAACAATCTGCCAGGAAACATTTTGAAGCAAAAGCAGAGCACGAAAATGACATGCTAGACTACTCCATAATTGCAAACAAGGGCACGAATGGCTAGAGAACAACCATGTGTTCAAAAAACCCTTACTGAAGTATCTCAAAATATGCATGAATCTCTCTGTAGCATCAAGTTTACATGGAATCAAAATAATAGCAGAACAGGGACCAAAATCAGCAACATCGCGATGCCTAGTTTGCATGCTTGTGCTAGTCACGACATTGATCACAAAAATACATGGTAAGCACCTCTGTATATAAGACATAGCATAGATCAAAACACATGAAGACATCAACCTCATAGGATGCACACATCAATCATGGCAAAAATGACAAAAGAGCTAGTTCTGTTAACAGACAGCAGAAAACATTATGAAGCACTCTTGCAACGATGATTCAGACATCTATATGACCTTAAATGAATATGATGCAGTGGAATGAAATGATGTACTTGTTGAAGCGAACAGTTTGACATATTACACGCATGAAACGGAGCTACGGATGCAGAGATACAATGCGATGAACATGGCATGAAAATACTGGAATCTGGGGACAGCAGTTTCTGGAAAAAAAACGGACGAGCGCTAAATGACTATACGTCGCATGGGGCGGCACTTTGTGGGTTCTCACCTAGCTGGGCTCGGCCCAGGTTGGTGGGGGAACGGGCCAGGAGGGCGGCGCGCTGGGCCGGGGCGCTGGGGCTGCTGGGCCTTGGCGGTTCGTGGCCCACGCGGGCTGAGGCGGACGGTGGCAGCTGGGAGCGTGGCTCCGGCGAGCGCGGAGGCGGGGACGGCGTCGAAGAGGGTCTGGGAGGGCAGATCCGGCGAGGAGATGCCCGGATCCGGCCGGAGGTGAAGTCATGGAGGCCCGGCGAAGGCGCGAGGGGAGCTGGGCGGATCCGGCGAGGGTTTGGGGCGGCCGGCGGCAAGGCCTTGCTGGCGGCGGCGCCGATCTGCAGGGAGAGAGCGGGGTCAGGGAGGGACCAGAGAGGAAGAGGGGTGACGAGCGGCGACCTGGCGGGGAGAGGCGGCGCTGGCCGCGGCGAGCGCGGGGTGCCGGAGGGGCGCGACGGCGAGATCCGGATCTGGGGCGACGGATAGCGGCTCAGGGAGCCGGGCGGCACGCTCGGGAGCGAGGCTCGGGCGGTCGGGCCCTGGGAGGCCCGGGGCGGGCTCCCCGCGGGCCTGGCGGGCCGCGGCTGCGGGAGTGCGGCTGGGGGCACGTGGTCGCCCCTGGTTGTCGGGGAGCGGCGCTGGGTGGCGGCGCGACCACTCAGGCGGCGCCAGATGGCGAGGATGAGGTGGCCGACGGCGGATCTGGAGAGGGGAGGCGGCGGCGCGGCCCCCGAGGTGGGAGGAGGCGCTGAAAATGAGGAGGGGAGAGATTAGGGGTAGGTTTTAGCCTGAAATGGAAATGAGGGAGTCTATATATAGCAAAAAGGGGTTAGGGTTGGGGGTTCTGGAGCGGTTTCGGACCCTCGAATCTCGATCTGACGGTCCGGAGCAGAGGGGAACTAGGTGAGTGGATAGTGGGCTGTGAGGAGAGGGCTTGGTCTGAGGAAGAGAAGAGAAGTGCGGCCCAGCGGCAGTTTCGGAGACCGAACGTCCGACGAAGGTACCGGCAACGGTACCGCTATATGCTTAACGGTTGGGCAGTCAAACGAACTCCGAATGTGACGAAACTTGACAGGCGGCCTGTCTACACTATAATAAGACCGCATGCCAAATTACATCCCAAACCGAGAACATTTTTATGCCACTTATAAAATAATATTTCGGAGGTGCCGCGGGCGCGTGCGAGAGTGTCTGGCTCAGAAGCGACAACGGAGAGAACCGATGGAACCCGAACGGATGCAAGTTTTGAAAAACATGCAGATGAAATGCAGATGATGACATGGAAAAAATGCAACACGCAAGCAAATGACATGGCAACGACGGCAAATAACTGGCGGACACCTGGCGCATCGAATCCGGGGCGTTACAACACTCCTCCACTAACAAGAGATCTCGTCCTGAGATCTTAGGACCGAGACGGAAGAGAAAAGGGATGAGGTGAAACAAGAACTCAAAGAAGAAGAGCAAAAAATCGAGAGCACTCAAGAAGAAGAGAGGAACAACGAGAATGACGAGAATCGAAAGCTCACGGAATCAGATAGACTATGAAACCACTCCGGTTAGAACGAGATAAGAAATGAATAAGACTGAAAGGATTAAAGCAGCACTCCGGGTGAAAATGGAAGGAATAGAACACGAGCTTGGGAGGATGGAAAGATACTTGATGAAGACTTGACACAAAAACTCTGGAAAGAATTGAAAGAGAATTGAATGAAAAGAATTTAGAAGGATTGAATGGAGTTGTTGAGAAAACCAACAACGAAAGAACAAACTTGTTGTGGACTTATGGAAAACATCTCAAAATTATGAGGTGATAACCGAACACAAACGGAAATGATTGGATAGCTGAGAAGAAACAAAGAAATGCAAAACTCCACTTCAAAAGAATACGGAGAATTAATTACACTTCGAGACGCGAGAAGAAAAGATACTTGAACTCCACCGACAAGAATCTTGATGAACACTTGAAGAATGAACTAAATCATGAAGAACCACCATGAAGAACTTCGTTGACAAAAAGGGCGATGAGATAGAATGAAGGATGAAAGAATAAGATGAGCCTTGCGATGATTTAGATGGGGGTTACGATGAAATGACCGAGGAAATTTGAACTCCGGAGAAGAAAAGATGGAGAACACTTGGAACTAGAATTTATTCCTCACGAACAAACTCCGAAGAAAGGGATTACTCACTTGGATGAAATAAGAATAAGATTTATTGTATGCTTATCCTTCATCAAATTAAACTTATGACAAACAATGGATTTTGCATATTACTTATTCTTCTTGAAAAGAATTGAGAAGTGACATTGCAAACTTGAGAAGGTCTTCATGAACCACCGGTAGGACTGGAAAGATCGAACGAATTAGAATGGTAAGCAAGGAAAAGAATCTTGAACGACCACCGTGAAAATTTGGAAATGACTGATGAAAGAGAATGAATCACCGGGAAGACTTAGAACACCAACTATGCTTGAGGGGATTTAGATACAAAAGAACGGGAAGACTTCGAACTGATTAGAGAGCACTTGAACAAAGCGTCGGGGTAAATAGAGAACGATAGCTGGAATGATGGCCTTCGGTGAAAAGAAATAGAAATCAACTCCTGACATACTCCGGATGGGTAAGAAAAGGAATATCTGACAAATAGAATAATTCGATAGGATAACAAGAAGCTAGAACCGCGAATCTTCGACAGAACGTACAAGATTTAAGAGGAACTCTTCTTCGGTCTTCAAAGCTGAGAAAGACGACGAGAAACACCACCGAAATTGTTGAGAAACTCCGGAATAATGAAAAAGAGGAAAGGTAGAACCCGAGATGAAAAGAATTTGAAAGCGATCTTGGAGATGGCATCTGACTGATGAAATTCATACTTACGTCAAACTTGAAAAGAATTGAGAATAACTCCGGGGGAATTAGAAGAGTCAGGTAAGATCTTGGGAAAAAACCTGTGGGTTAGGGCCCACTGAAGAGATAACACCATCAGAAAGGATTGTTGAATAGATAGATGATGCACCAGAACAACTGAGATATTTGAATGAGGTGACAACCTCGAATTAATTAGAACACAGACGAATCTCCTGAGATGTCTTGAGCACTCCGGGAGGATAATTTGGCGAGAGACGAACAAGCAAGGAGAACACTTGATCCTAGAAAAGAATGCGATCAACGCCGAAAAACTTGAATTGAGTGCATGGGAAGAAAGAAAGGGATGAAGAATGACGAACGAGACGAGAATTCACCGGTTGAAATAATTGAGGGAAGACTGAAGAGGCTCCACACGAATGAAATTGATGCTCGAAAGAGGCTCAGGCTCCGGGAAGAAAAGGGTGGGAGGGCGGGAAAACAAAGGCAACTTGGAAGGGGAAACCGACGAATATCTTGAAGGGAAAACACCAGTTGAAATCATTGCGGAGAGAGAGCAAAAACTTCGCACGAGTAGAATGGATACTCGATTACGGATTCCGGTTTCGAGAAGAAGGGTGGGCGGGTGGTTAAATAAGACAACTGAGGATTGAACTCAATGATGAAGAGGCTCGAGTCGACTTGACGAGAAAGGCACCGGATCAAAAGAGACGAGAACCAACGACCGAAAACTAACCGCGTGATCCTAAAGAAAATTTTTGAAGGGGAAGAGGAGTAATTCAAAACACCTACGTCAAGATTCCTTACCAGAGCGACGAAGGGGCTGAGGAGTAAAAAGAATTCCTACTCTCCGATATAACTAGACTTCGAAAACAGTTTTATTCTAGACTCAACATCGGCCAAACTACACGATCAATCAAGGGGGCTCCTAGGGTCGGTCGAGGCTCTGATACCAACTTGTCACGCCCAATATGCGACCCTATCCAAAAGGAACTCGAACGTCCCACCAAGGATAGACCCGCATATTGAAACGCTTTTGCAAGGTGGATATCATTACATCAACATTACATAATATATGGGGATACATACAAGAGGCATAGAATGCCACACGAATACAACATCACCATACATAAGAGCAACATCCGACTACGGATGAAACATAAACAGAAACTAAAACGACATCCACCCTGCTAGCCCAGGCTGCCGACCTGGAACCTATCCCTGATCGAAGAAGAAGCAGAAGAAGAACTCCAAGACAAGCAAACATCGCGCTCGCGTCAAGATCATCGCATAACCTGTACCTGCAACTGTTGTTGTAGTAATCTATGAGCCACGAGGACTCTGCAATCCCATTACCATGGGTATCAAGACTGGCAAAGCTTAACAGGAAAGGAAGGGGTAAAGTGGTGAGGCTGCAGCAGCGACTAAGCATATCTGGTGGCTAACATACGCAAATAAGAGCGAGAAGAGAGCAAGCAGAACGGTCGTCAACTAGTAATGATCAAGAAGTGATCCTGAACTCCTACTTACGTCAAACATAATCCAGAAACCGTGTTCACTTCCTGGACTCCGCCGAAAAGAGACCATCATGGCTACACACACGGTTGATGCGTTTTAATTCGGATCTGGTGTCAAGTTGTCTACAACCGGACATTAACAAATACCCATCTGCCTATAACCGCAGGCACGGCTTTCGAAAGATTATACCCTGCAGGGGTGTCCCAACTTAGCCCATGACAAGCTCTCACGATCAACGAAGGATATACCTTTTCCCAGGAAGACCCTATCAAACTCAGAATCCCGGTTTACAAGACATTTCGACAATGGTAAAACAAGACCAGCAAGACTGCCCGATGCGCCGACAATCCCGATAGGAGCTGCACATATCTCGTTCTCAGGGCAACACCGGATGAGCAATCCGTACAACTAAAACCAGACCTCAAGTTTCCCTGAGGGGGCGCTGCAAAGGGCTCTAGTTCGGACCAACACTTAGACAAGCATTGGCCCGGGGGGGTGTAATAAAGATGACCCTTGGGTTAATTACTCCCAAGGGAAATATAGGTAGTGGTGAGGCAAATGGTAAAACCAAGGTTGGGCCTTGCTGGAGGAGTTTTATTCAAAGCGAACTGTCAAGGGGGTCCCATAAATCACCCGACCGCGTAAGGAATGCAAAATTCGGGAACATAAGACCGGTATGACGGAAACTAGGGCGGCAAGAGTGGAACAAAACACCAGGCATAAGGCCGAGTCTTCCACCCTTTACCAAGTATATAGATGCATTATAACAATATAAGAGATATTGTGATATCCCAACAAAATCCTGTCCACCATGGAGCAATCTTCAACTTCACCTGCAACTAGCAACGCTATAAGAGGGCTGAGCAAAGCCATAACATAGCTAAACAACGGTTTGCATATGAAAGGTGTCAAAGGTTAGAGGCTGACATGGCAATTTGGGATGGTTGATAAACAGGTAATAGGTAGCGCAGCATAGCGATAGAATGAAGCAACTAGCATAGCAATGATAGTAATGAGATCTAGGGTAGCAGTCATCTTGCCTGAAATCCCGCAAGGAAGAAGAATGAGTCCATGAAGAAGACGAACGGATGAAGCCGAACCAAGCGTAGATGAACGAATCCTCACGATCGCAACGAAACAGGAACTATCGAAAAGAAGCACACAACATAGTAAACACACCACACATGAACAAGGCATGATGCACAACAAGCATGATGCATTACAAGACTACATGAAGCTACTCATGGCAAGAGATGGTGCAAACAAGAGCAACACATCAAGGCAAGTTTAAATGAGGCCGGGAACAACATATAACAATTCCGGTAAGTCCTCATATGCATATTTCGAAATTGGTCCAGATCTGAATAAACCTTATATTCAAGTTGTTAAACATCAAGTTAAGATGCACAAATATGATCTACACGAGTTTCTAGTACAGTTACATATAAAGTTCATTTAGTTCGGAGCTACGGCCTAGAAGATATGAGCAACATAAGTTAAACATGGCATTGATGCAAAATGCATACAAATATCAAGCAAACACCTCAAAACAAGGATGCAACATGATAATATGAAACTATATGCAAAATCAAGCAAGTTTCATATAGAGCACACTCAAAACGGAGCAACGGTTCAACACACAGACATGAAACAAGTTTAAAGGACAAGCTGTCCAAAACAGCAACTAGGCATATTGCAAGCACCAAAATAACATGCTACATGACCTCCAAAAGAAAACAAAAGGCATGGGCATGATGTACAGGTAAAGCATAACAAAACATGAACACTGAGCTATCTCTAGAAATCACTAGAACATGCTCAAACACACATGGTAAGATTGCAAGTTATAACAAATCAGACTTTGCAGAAAATAACATCAGGTTGCAATGTTCAGAGCTATCAAAAAACATGTTACAGGAACCTATAATGGCAAACAAAGGCATGGAATGAATCTACTAATTTCATAGATCAAAAGACCCTTACTGACCATAAGCCAAAAAGGATCAGAAAATATGATGGCACCCATGTAAACATAGCAAGTTATAATACAGATTCAAACATGGCAGAAACATAATTATGAAAGCATGTAGATGAGCTTGTGCAATTCACTATAGAGCAAAACATGGCATGGCAAGGCAACCAACAGTAAGAAGTTATGTTTGTGAAGCTAAGAATGGCAATATCAAGGTCATAGGGTGCATGTATCACTAGCAACGATCATGGAAACAACTGAACTTAATGTTAACAGGCTGACAGCAACATTATGAAGCAACTTTGGAGCAAGATATGGACAAGCTACAGCAAGCTATAATTGCAACCAGGAGCATCGATGGATAGATCATGACATGTAGATCAAAACATATTTAGTGATCATCTCCAGATTATGCATAGAATGATTAGTAGCAACATGTTTACATAGCATCATGAAATAACAGATTCAGCCTAGCAAAACAGCAACATCATGTACCCTACTTAACAAGCTTGAATCACTCACCACAAGTCATTGCATGACAAGATAAGCATAGCATCATCAAGAAGACATGTCTATGGAACAAACCAAGGCAATAACAAGTTCATAGCATGCAAGGATCAACTATAGCAACCTCGGCCAAATTGAATAACATGTAAACAATCTGCCAGGAAACATTTTGAAGCAAAAGTAGAGCACGAAAATGACATGCTAGACTACTCCATAATTGCAAAAAAGGGCATGAATGGCTAGATAACAACCATGTGTTCAAAATACCCTTACTGAAATATCTCAAAATATGCATGGATCTCTCTGTATCATCAAGTTTACATGGCATCAAAATAACAGCAGAACAGGGACTAAAATCAGCAACATCACGATGCCTAGTTTGCATGCTTGTGCTAGTCACCACATTGATCACAAAAATACATGGTAAGAACATCTGTAAATAAGACATAGCATAGATCAAAACACATGAAGACATCAACCTCATAGGATGCACACATCAATCATGGCAAAAATGACAAAAGAGCTAGTTCTGTTAACAGACAGCAGAAAACATTATGAAGCACTCTTGCAACGATGATTCAGGCATCTAGATGACCTCAAATGAATATGATGCAATGGAATGAAATGATGTACTCGTTGAGACGAACAGTTTGAAATATTAGACGCACGAAACGGAGCTACGGATGCAGAGATACAATGCGATGAACATGGCATGAAAATACTGGAATCTGGGGACTTAGCAGTTTCTGAAAAAAAACGGACGAGCGCTAAATGACTATACGTCGCCTGGGGCGGCACTTAATGGGTTCTCACCTAGCTGGGCTCGGCCCAGGTCGGTGGGGGAACAGGCCAGGAGGGCGGCGCGCTGGGCCGGGGCGCTGGGGCTGCTGGGCCTTGGCGGTTCGTGGCCCACGCGGGCTGAGGTGGACGGTGGCGGCTGGGTGCATGGCTCCGGCGAGCGCGGCGGCGGGGACGGCGTCGGAGAGTGTCCGGGAGGGCAGATCCGGCGAGGAGATGCCCGGATCCGGCCGGAGGTGAAGCCGTGGAGGCCCGGCGAAGGCGCAAGGGGAGCTGGGCAGATCCGGCGATGGTTTGGGGTGGCCGGCAGCGAGGCCTTGCTGGCGGCGGCACCGATCTGCAGGGAGAGAGCGGGGTCAGGGAGGGACCGGAGAGGAAGAGGGGCGACGGGCGGCGACCTAGCGGGGAGAGGCGGCACTGGCGGCGATGAGCGCGGGCGCCGGAGGGGCGCGACGGCGAGATCCGGATCTGGGGCGACGGAGAGAGGCTCAGGGAGGCGGGCGG
>NC_041387.1:134566886-134587006 GCF_002162155.2 Triticum dicoccoides | reverse complement strand
GCCCGGGGCAGGCTCCCCATGGGTCTGTCGGGCCGCGGCTGCGGGAGAGCGGCTGGGGGCACGTGGCCGCCCCTGGTTGGCGGGGAGCGGCGCTCGGTGGCGGCGCGACCACTCAGGCGGCGCCACGTGGCGAGGATGAGGTGGCCGGCGGCGGATCTGGAGAGGGGAGGTGGCGGCGCGGCCCCCGAGGTGGGAGGAGGCGCTGAAAATGAGGAGGGGCGAGATTAGGGGTAGGTTTTAGCCTGAAATGGAAAGGAGGGAGTCTATATATAGCAAAAAGGGGTTAGGGTTGGGGGTTCTGGAGCGGTTTCGGACCCTCGAATCTCAATCTGACGGTCCGGAGCGGAGGTGAACTAGGTGAGTGGATAGTGGGCTGTGAGGAGAGGGCTTGGGCTGAGGAAGAGAAGAGAAGTGCGGCCCGGCGGCACTTTCGGAGAACGAAACATCCGACGAAGGTACCGGCAACGGTACCGCTATATGCTTAACGGTTGGGCAGTCAAGCGGACTCCGAATGCGACGAAAGTTGACAGGCGGCCTGTCTACACTATAATAAGACTGGATGCCAAATTACATCCCAAACCGAGAACATTTTTATGCCACTTATAAAATAATATTTCGAAGGTGCTGCGGGCGCGTGCGAGAGTTTCTGGCTCAGAACGGACAACGGAGAGAACCGACGGAACCCGAACGGATGCAAGTTTTGAGAAACATGCAGATGAAATGCAGATGATGACATGGAAAGAATGCAACACGCAAGCAAATGACATGGCAACGACGGCAAATAACTGGCGGACACCTGGCGCATCGAATCCGGGGCGTTACAAATAGTATCCCTTGGAGTCCCGTTTTGCGGTACGCTACGCCCCTCCCGATGAACAGGACCCCTGTTTCGACCGTAGCGCTCCAACACAAGTCTGTTTCGTCCGTTTTGCGGTACGCCACACCCCTTCCCATCAATAGGACCCCCGTTTCGACCGTAGGAGGTCCGTTTCCTCCGTATTGCATTACGCCACACCCCTCCCGATCAGCAGGACCCCTGTTTTGACTGTAGGAGGTCCATTTCCTCCGTTTTGCAGTACTGCAGACCCCTCCCGATGAACAGGATCCTGTTTCGAACGTGGCCAGTCGAACACAAGATCGTTTCCTCCGTTCTGCGGTACACCAGGCCTCGTTTCCATCGCCTGTTCTGTCCAAGCCCTCCCGATGAACACGACCACGCATTCCGTTCCGACCCAGCCGGTTGGCTCCCACGCGTTTCGTTGCCTCCCGATGAACACGAGCATTCCGTTGCCTCCCCATGAACACGATGACGATACTGTTTCTCCGTTCCGACCCAGTCATGTACACGAGCCCTGGTCGTAAGTATGCCCGAGTAGGCATTCGAGACCCTGCCCGTATGTACACATACGTGGCCGTATTTTCTTTCTTGCACCCTGGCCACCGTACATACGTGTACATGCTATGTGCACGCCTCTACTACGACACATGCGCGCCTCTTCATCGACCAGTATGTACGTACACGTTCGCGACCAGAATGACAACGCTACGTACGCTTCGACCAGGTGGGTCCCAACTGTCAGGCACTTCCTTGCCTGCGAAGATGTAGCTGGTGGGTCCTAGCAGTCAGGGGGGCGAATCGTTTTGTTTTTTTGCCCGGACACACTTCCTTGCATGCAAAGGTGTAGCTGGTGGGTCACTAGAGATATATTATGTTTCAATTAGAATATATTCCTCGGGCTATTTTGGTCAGGTCAGGGAGGGATGTGGTTGGTTTTAAGATACTAATTATGGGTTTTTATGCAAATTGGTAGACAAGTGGGATGTTGGTGAGAAAAGGCTACAACTTACCTCACAGTCGTTAGATGTAGATCTAATGGTCAAAAATGATGGATGGCACACACACCATCATCACCAACTTAGTCTTGTGTAGGAGTACTCGCAAGATCCATACATTGCACGGAACATCAAGATGCATTTTTTTACAAAACACTTGTTGTGATTGACCCTTGCGGGAGTAATCCCATGTGTAAAAACTAATGATATCTGGAGAAATATGAGATAAGGTGAAGAGGAGTGGAGTGTGGTGGTGATTGGTGGTCGGACTGAGTGGAGGCATGGGGATTGACGACGCCGGCTGCAGCCACCAGGCCAGTTTGTTCAAGAGGCTTCCTTTCTTAATTGCTCAACAATGAGGTTTGTTGGAGATAAGGATGAGTGAGGGAAGGCCTTGTCTGTAAATGTGGAGAGGGGTGCGGGTATCTTTTAGTTTAATTTCCATCCGTCAGATATAGATCGGACGGTCTATATTGCAAGATGGCACACGTAGCATCATCACCAACTTGGTTTTTTATAAGAGAAGAAATATAAGTATGGAGATACAAATGTATTATCGATACTTGCTTCCGTAAACTAGCATCTACATTCTATTCAACGCCACAGCATGTGGGGCCTTAGCACAATGCCTTCTTGACTGTGTAAAACAAAGATTTTCCCAGCGCCGATAAGGAGGGGGTGACGGCGGCACGCTTTTTGGCTTGCTCTAGTCCCAGTAGTCATACTAGGTGGTCTAAGCACGTGTAGATTTATTCTTTTTCACGTCTCGTGTTCATCATACTGCCACGACTGTTGAATAATAGACGGTTAGTTATTCACGGGGAAACCCTTGTTGAGCGTGTTTGCGAGAGAGAGAGAGAGAGAGAGAGAGAGAGAGAGAGAGAGAGAGAGAGTGTGTGATATGTTAGAGACTGAGGCAATGATAACAGATTCTTTGTGTCTATTTGTGTGGAGGATAGAGAGAGACATGTACATGGGGCTTTGTGTTGTGTAACATGGAGACACATATACATAATTAGAGAGCGAGTGTGTGAGATACACATGCGAACATGGGGAGAGATGAGGATCCAGATAAATGGGTGTCTGTGCATGTCTGGGTGTGTTTGTGCATGCGTTTTGTGTGTGAGAGGGAGTGTGTGTATGTGGAGTAGAGAGACCACTGATGATGTAAACCTAGTATAAGGGAAGGGGGAATGGTGTGACATGTGTAGTAGCGAGATAGCACGGGTGCGGGCGGGGGGAGCAGACTATTTGGAAGAGACATCGAGTGTGTGTGTGGGAGAGGGGTGTGAGAGCGAGAGAGAGAGAGAGAGCTAGCGACAGAGAGAGAGAGAGGAAGAGAGGGGGCGAGAGGGGTCGTTTGTGTCCATAAATGGCATATAGATAGGGAGACAATGTTGATGTTGTCCGAAATTGGCCTATGTACGGAGAAGCAAGGGAAGAGAGTCATCATGTGTGTGATAGGGACTTCATGAGAGATCTAGAATAGATGGTGTAGAGAACAATGTGCAAAATTGAGAATGATCATACATTAGGGAGCTATGGAAAGAGTCACGACATATATGTATACAGGGAAGGAGCTGGGGCGGGTCCGCATGTGGGAGAGATAGAAAGAGGAGAGTGGTGCACAAGGAGACAAACTGTGCTTGTTTGCAGTGGGGGTGGTGTGTGAGGTGAGTGCGCGAGAACCACATAACTAGGGAGATAGACGTTTGGGGGCGACGGTTTGTGTGTATGGGAAATATACACTCTACATAGTGTGTGTGTGCTTGGGTAAGAGAGATAGCGGAAGACCTAGAGAGTGAGGGAAGAGATGTGTGCATGCCCGAGAGACAAAGTGATAGAGACCTATATTGGGGTCCAGACTTTACAAGAGAGAGGGGTGTTAATGTGCTCGTGTGTTGGTGTTTGGGGGAGAGAACGACTTCTCTATGTGTGTGTGTGTGTGTGTGGTGTTGGTGGGGGGGCGAGGGTGGGGGGGTTGTCTTCAGATAAAGAGTGAGGTGTCTATATTTGAGGGACTTTAGCGTAATAGAGATATTGTGCACTCATGGTTGATCAATTTGTTTCACAGTTTGGACTATGAGATAATGATACTTTTGAACATGCGTGATATACCTTGATGTACTAGAATTACAAATCTAAGATTGGAATTTTGGAATTCGACTCCATCATTAGCTTTTGTAATTCATTTAAACGAAGGTACATTTTTTAAGCCGAGATTTTTTGATTTCAAATTCATATATCACACCTAGAGATATACACATACGGGCATGTTCAAACTTTATAATCATCCACTTTATTCATACACATACACATTTTTGCTTTTGTCATCATATTTATGATAAACACATTTGGAATTTCATTTGAATTAGACCGTATGATGGTATTTGCTTGTAGTAGCTCAATGATCCATATTTGAATTGAATGGACAATCTAAGTTTCGAGTTGGAGACATTGATTTTCAAAACTTGCACATTTTTTTGCATGCAAAACAAACAAATTGTCGGCCATGATATCATAGTCGGCCGTACGAGAGCAGAATACTTATAATTTTAGGCGCCAAAAGCTTTCAAACTTCCCGTTCACATCGAAATATCACGCGCCCGAAAGTTTAGCCCTACGATATTCCTATTTTACCCCTGCCACATGAACGGAAAAGGGCTGCTTTGGTAACTCCATTGTTTTCCCCTCTTTGCCCCCAACATTCTTCCCCAAAGCCCCTCCCCTTCCCCTTCCCGACCCCCCCAACCACGGCAAGCTGCCGAATCTAGTCCTCTGCCGCAGTGGTGGACCTCACACCCCGCCGGATCTACCTTCCGCACCTTGGAACCCCCAACTGCCAACTCAGCACTTCACCTGAGCCACTTCAGTGAGTGGCTTGTCCACCGCTCCAGATCTCCTTGACCGCCATCATGGTCCACCGCACTGGATCTGCTTAACCGGCGCCCTCGTCCACCACATCATAGGCCCTTCACTGACTCCCTCGTTTGCCAATTCGCTGGCCCTTCATACAAGCCCTTGTCCGCCGCAACAGATCCGCCTCACCGAAAGCACTGTACAACATGCTCGGCGAAGCCTTCGTCCACTGCACCGGACCCGCTCCACGGACGCCATATTCAACTCCACCGGCCCTGCTTTACCGACGCCGCAGCCTCATCATGTTATTTCGATTTGTACTCCTTTGGTTTTTCTCTTTATCGTGCAACTATTCACTTACCATAGATGAGCTTTCTTGTATGTCGACAGGCGCCGCAACCGTAGCACCGGAGCCGCTTCAACAACGGCGACAGCCGGCCCAAACTCAACCGCAACATGAGCACCATCGACGATCCTTAGCTATCAAGTATGGCAACGATACCCATACACCGCCAAGAATCAGGTACTATTATCCAACGGCCGGTGCCTACGTTCACTTTCCTAGCATAAGCACCATACCTTTGAATTTCTTCAGGGCATCATTCAGTTTTTCATGAGACGCGTTATTCTTCTTGCACCTGTAGGGCCATACTTCTGGCAGTGAACATGTTACATGTGCTAAATTACATACCAGTGCACATATAGTTAATATGCTTTAGTTTTGTCCTAAGTACTCCCTCCGTTCCAAAATAGATGACCCAACTTTGTACTAACTTTGTACTGAAGTTAGTACAAAGTTGAGTCATCTATTTTGGAACGGAGGGAGTATTACTGTACTTCCTAGATATCACTGCCTACTATTTACTTCTTGAATGCTATATTTATGATAATGGTGTTGTTCTGATGCCACATGTTGGTTCCATTAGACTGCTTAATGTTCTCTATGCTTAATTACACATCAGCAAACTAGCATGTGGTTCCGCTGCTTTTTGTTCGTTTTACCCTACATTTTCTGATGCTAGCTATTACATCACTGCTCCGAGCCTCTGTTCATTACTTGTTTGTGTGTTCTTGATCTTCCCAAGTTGCATGACTAATTTCATGCTTCTATTAATTATGGAGCTGTCAACCCCATCAAGCAAAATATTTGTTCTTTTGGGGCTGGCACCTCGAACAAGCATAAAAATAGAGGGAAGCAGATATATTGTCGTGTATGCACACACCCTTCTTTCATTAGTTTAGATGAACCATTGCTGATCAATTCGGACCAGTGCATGCGACTAAAATTAATTTTACCTAAATAGAGAGTGCAGAATAAACTACAACAACTAGATTTGCAACCACGGGATGCTGACAATATCTTCAAAGAACAATGCAACAGCAGCGAGGCTTCACAACAACATATGGTAAGCCAGTGTGTTTTAGTACATGTGAAATGTAATGCGAGTGGGCTGCTTTCTTGGGTTGTGCCCTCAACCTGTAATCCTACCGAATTACAAATAGTTCAGTTGTCTGCTTTGCTGTATTGCTTGATTCGAATGCTTGTTTGTTGTTACGCTATACCTGAGTTGGCCAATATGTCAGCAGTGTCTGCTGTACTATCATAAAGAAATGTATGCCTATTACATTTGAGTCCTTCACTTTTCCTCTCAACTTCATCACAAGACTGTCTTCATAGTTTATATGAGGCCACACTGCTAAGTGCTTTCTCAGATTATTTCAACTGCTTAGATGCCTTGGCAACATAAATATAGTGGTGGTACACTCCCTTTCAACTGGGTCCCGTTTAATCCTGATTAAAGTCCACTAGTGGTATGATAGTTCAAAAGAGTTTTTGTTTTTTGAGGAAAATGAACTAGGGAGGTAGCAAAAACTAACTAGATGGGACTGGTAGATGTCATTTATTTGCCACTTACATCCCTAGTTTCATCTTACCATTTTAATTTATTTTCAGCTGATGCTGCTTCGAACCATTTAAATATAGTTTGCCATGGTCGCCAATAATTCGTCCGTCGTTTACCTTGTAAGCTTACTACCTGGATCATACGATAACTATCCCTTAGTTATGTCCAGCAGAAACCTTTCAGGATGCCGTTCACACTAGGACACAATGTACAACCCCAGAATCTATTTGCGGAAGCAGTGCGCCATCCATGTTACCAGATGGTAGCAGGTCAGAGGCAACACCACCGGAGAGCAATCTGGGCACATATATTATAGTGCTTGAGGCTCTACTAGAGGCAGAAAGAGATGATGTGTCTGCCATGAATGAGGTAATCTTTATCTTGAGGCTGGAGATTACGGAATTAGCGGCACACATTATGCAAGCAACCCAAGAATTGGAGGAAGTAATAATGTTGCATTTGAAGACGAAGGAGGTCCTGCTGTTTTTGCTATCTGAAGCCCAAGGTAATCCCGGTTCTTCTTTGGAGACCAGTTGAAATTGTCATTAGATTATTGTACTTGCATGTTGTGTCATGTCTCTGAATGGATTATGTTGCAAGACCCCCTATGTTGTCCATGTGTTGTAATGATCCGAATTTTTTAGGCGAGGTAATCCTTAGTACTTGTATGATTGACATAAGGTGAACTGTTTTTCGTGTGAGCATATTGTATTGGATGAAATAACTGTTTGACTCAGAGTGTATCCAACATACCAAATTCGAAGATCACGACATTTCTAAATCATAATCATATATAAAGGTGGAATAAATCTTTGTTGTGGTTTTGAAGAAATAAATAACAAAACGTAGAATTATCTGTGGATATTTGTAATCGAATACAAATTGGATTTGAATTTAGTTTGCCAGGGCCCAGGGCAAATATGAATGCTAATTCTCCCAAGTTTTTAACGAAGCTGCTAAACACTCACTATAATTTGTGGGCTGCCCGAAGCAAGTGTTTGCGAGATGGAAATTACTGTCTACCCCTGACACTTGACATCCTTATCGACCGGATTTACACTGTTGTCGATAGGGGTAGACTAGTAACTTCAATCAGACGTGACACGATGGCCTCTGAGCCCATTCAGACACAGTGGGCGCCAAACGTGGGCGACAAAACACATTTGATTCAAGCTTGTCTGAAAGACATGTGTCTCTTCCTCCATTTCCCCATTCATACATGATGGGCGGCAAAACAAACTCTCCTCGTCCGAAATTGATGTGTAAATTCCCTCA
Organism: Triticum dicoccoides; assembly: GCF_002162155.2. Taxonomy (NCBI): domain Eukaryota; kingdom Viridiplantae; phylum Streptophyta; class Magnoliopsida; order Poales; family Poaceae; genus Triticum; species Triticum dicoccoides. Next base: position 134,579,135 of record NC_041387.1, on the reverse strand, counting down.
GACATGACACAACCGCCCTACCTGTCAGCCCCGTTCATACACCGTGGGCGGCAAAACACCCTCTCCTCACCCGAAATAGTTACCGGCAAATATTTGGGAGATGCGAGATTACCGCCCTATCCCCAACCGACGCGATGTCCGAAATTTTAAACGGGGGATAACTTCATAACTTTCCCACATTTCAGAGAAGCGCGTCCCAAAGTTTGAGATCCCCCCCTCCATTTCCACATTCATACACCATCGGCGGCATGACAACCTCCGCACTGCGGCCAGCCTCCTTCGTCCGCCACCCCATCCTCCACCTTGCGGGAGCCGCTACCCCTACCCCGTCGTCCACTGCAAGAGATGGACGTCTCTCATCCATGGCACTGGACCAGGATCCTTTCATCGCCTCCTCTCGCTTCATCGGCGCCATCGTCCACATTGCCATTGCCGCTCCTATGACCGCCTCATCCACGGCAACAGGATATATCCCCCGACCCGGCCGTCTGCTGATACGTCTCCATCGTATCTATAATTTTTGATTGTTGTATGCCAATATTATTCAACTTTTATATACATTTGGCAACTTTCTATACTATTTTTTGGGACTAACATATTGATCCAGTGCCCAGTGCCAGTTCTTGTCTGTTGCATGTTTCATGTTTCGCACAAACCCAATATCAAACGGAATCCAAATGGGATAAAAACGGGCGGAGAATTATTTTGGAATATTTGGGATTTTCTGGAGGAAGAATCAACGTGAAACAGTGTCCGAGGTGGCCACGAGACAGGGGGCATGCCCCTACCCCTGGGCGCGCCCTGGGATCTCGTGGGCCACCCATAAGGCGGTTGAGGCTCTACTTTTGCCGCAAGAAAGCTAATTTTATGAGAAAAATCTGGGCGAAAGATTCACCCCAATCGGAGTTATGGATCTCCAGATATAAAGGAAACGGTGAAGGGGCAGAAACAGAGAACGCAGAAACAGAGAGATAGATCCAATCTCGGAGGGGCTCTCGCCCCTCCCAAGCTATGGGAGCCAAGGACCAGAGGGGAAACCCTTATCCCATCTAGGGAGGAGGTCAAGGAAGCAGAAGAAGAAGGGGGCCTCTCTCCCCCTTGCTTCCGGTGGCGCCGGAGCGCTGCTGGGGGCCATCATCATCACCGCGATCTTCACCAACACCTCCATCATCTTCACCAACGTCTCCATCACCTTCCCCCTTCTATATCCAGCGGTCCACTCTCCCGTATCCCGCTGTACCCTCTACTTGAACATGGTGCTTTATGCTTCATATTATTTTCCAATGATGTGTTGCCATCCTATGATGTCTGAGTAGATTTTCGTTGTCCTATCGATGATTGATGAATTGCTATGATTGGTTTGAGTTTCATGTTTTATTATTGGTTCTTTCCTATGGTGCCCTCTGTGTCACGCAAGTGTGAGGGATCCCCGCTATAGGGTGTTGCAATGTGTTCATGATTCGCTTATAGTGGGTTGCGTGAGTGACTAAAACATAAACCCGAGTAAGTAGATTGTTGCGTATGGGATAAAGGGGACTTGATGCTTTAATGCTATGGTTGGGTTTTACCTTAATGAATCTTTAGTAGTTGCGGATGCTTGCTAGAGTACCAATCATAAGTGCATATGATCCAAGTAGAGAAAGTATGGTAGCTTATGCCTCTCCCTCAAATAGAATTGCAATAGTGATTACCGGTCTAGTAACATAGTCAATTGCTTAGGGACAATTTCACAACTCCTACCACCACTTTTCCACACTCGCTATATTTACTTTCTTGCATCTTTACCTAAACAGCCCCTAGCTTCTATTTACGTGCTCTTTATTATCTCGCAAACCTATCCGACAACACCTACAAAGTACTTCTAGTTTCATACTTGTTTTAGGTAAAGCGAACGTCAAGCATGGGTAGAGTTGTATCGGTGGTTGATAGAACTTGAGGGAATATTTATTCTACCTTTAGCTCCTCGTTGCGTTCGACACTCTTACTTATCGAAAACTGTTGCGATCCCCTACACTTGTGGGTTATCATCTGCCGTCTAAAGTCTTCTTCCCCGCCGCCGACAGCCATCGCACCCACAGCACCCTCAACGTATCAACATAGGCCTACACAGCGTCGCAAGAGAGGTGGTACTCTTCCATATGTGCTTAAGTTATTGATCTCATCCAGAAAATAGATCGTAATTTGTTTATTGTACTTTTCTTGTCCGTACCAAATCGTAGTGGCTAGTTGAAAGCAAACATTGGTTGCGAAGTAGCTTTGTCCGGTTTGCACCTTCAGATCCGCCATGGCACGGGCACTATACTCGTAAAGCTTATGGTCCCCCCCTTTGTATTCACTACCATCATCGTAGGTGCTTCGTTTCGTGCTAGCACTTCTCCTCAAGACCTCAACCCAAAGCTTACGTGTTGAAATACGAATCTGATATGATGCTCATATCACTAAAAAAAGAACGTTTAATTGGTCACCTAGTGTTCCTATATTCGTTTCGAAAAGCATGTGCGCCACCCACTGGTCCAGGTAGTTCCACTTTCCCGATTTTTCTCTTGATGCTTAGGGTTTTCCCCTTTTATCTACTCTACTATGATCTGCGTAGGTGCTTTCTATCGTACTAGCATTACTCCACCCTTCAAGCTAAACAACACAACACTCAGAATTCAAAAGTTTAGTTGTTTAAATATGATTGTGATATGATACCGTTATTAGTTAACCGACACATTTAATTGGTTAGCTAAAGGTCCCAATTTAGTTTCCAAATGCACATCGCGACATATAGAGAGACAGCATAAGCATTTCTTTGTCACTTGTTGACCGTACTTTCTTGTCCATACCAAATCTTAGTTGTTATTTCAAAGCAAACATCTGTTGCTAACTACCCTTTGCGCGGTTTGCAGCTTCAGACCTGCCATCCCACTGCCACGGTCAACACTGTACTCATCATGCTTATGGTTTCCCCATTTTATGATGACCACAATCAGCCTACGTGGTTCGTGTCGTAATAGCAATGCTCCACCCATCGAGCTAAACAAGCTTAGTTGTACAAATTCATATCTGATATTATTGCTGATATTAGTAAAGCTGAGAGATGTTTAATTGGTTAGCTAAATGTTCCTACTTTAGTTTCGAAATGCATGTGAGCCACATATGGAGTGACCGGAAAGAATAGTATTTCTCTGTGCGCTCTGGTTCATCATGGGTGGCCAACCGACATTGTATTGAAAGACTTGTAATATCTTCAATCTGCTTGCTCTTCTTCTCTTCTTTAAGATGATACTCTTCTCTTGCGGTCGACTGGTCAGGTCGAGTTGTTCTCCCTCAGTATATTTTGAATCTACCAGGTCAGGTCAACTTGTTCTTCTTTACTATATGTTGAAGCTGTCATCTGCGAAGTGTCATCACTTCTGGAGCTCTCATATTTTGACTAGTAGGCCACATTATATTAATGCACACAACATATTACAGCATGCATGTCATCTCTTAAAAGAATTGCAGAGATAGCACAAAGGGGTTTACAGGGAGGCGGTATTAGATTAGAATCACTTCTGCATTACAAAGAAAATCTCACTTGTTTTTATGTTTTCATGCATGTCAGATATTGAACATTATCAAAATGAATATGAGAATGGGCACACGAGAGGAATATTGCGGAACGATCCACTGGTTAACAAACTTGGCATGGTGGAGGATGGCCTATCTTATTCACCCATCAAGGTGCTTGCTCTAACTTTGCAAAGTTGTATTGCTCGCACATATTTTGCATCTAACCTCTTGCATTACTTCTACTTTGTCACACCATCTGCTTAGTTTAAGCATCGTATATGAGTATATGCCATACCTATCCATTTTCTGTACCTATTCCATGTGTCGTCATACTATGTTTTTCCAGTCAAATGTTGTTCTTTCGTAATAGATGTCCAAAAGGAAGAGGGTGAGTGCAGATCCTCAAGGAGTACAAACTAGGTATTTGGAAAAGGTAGTGATACCTGTTAAATCAGATAGATCAGCAGCCATAGAAAACACAGGCCCAACTGTACCACACTTTACCCCTACTCTAGTGGCCAAACCCCTATTAGAACTGCTGGGAGCCCAGCGTCATGTACTATCTATGATATCAATTCAAAATTTGAACTCCTAAATTTCTGCTTGTGCCTTACCTTCTCTCTTGTATGAAAACTAATTTCAGATGAATCTCCTTGCTCAAAGGATCATACGATCTCAAAACAATTTTGGGCTCTGCATTGCTCTTGTCAGTACCTCTCTCCCTTTTTCCTTGTAATGCTGTACTTTATTAATTGCTATTTGATTATGTATCATCAGTCTACACCTGAGCTTCATTATCCTATGTTTCTTCCAATATTATTTGATCTATATTTACTCTTTGGAAAATGTAGAATAATGGCAACGCTTATAAAGAATTTTCTTTCGGGAATTTATTGAATTATCCTTCCATCAACATGGAGAAGGGCTTTGTCCAGCCCGTGTTAACATGTAATGTAAGTTCATCCTTCTCAAGCCTTTAAACTTTGTTCTAGTATAGATTTGGATAGGCATCATTTCCTCCACTGCTGTTTGCTTTGCTGTTTACATCTGATTGGATGTTTGCAACAACTACCAGTTTCAAATTGTAGTTGTAAAAACATGTTCCTTATGCAGAACAAATCCATTTATTTTCTTATATAATTGTGAAACCTGTTACGTGTCTCCTTGTTTCTCATTCAGAGTCGTGTCTCTTACGCCAGGCAAAACTTTAGGGAAGATAGTGAGCCAAACCATCTTGAGGACAGTGAGATGACCCCAAGGTCCTGTCTTGATGAAGACAGTGAGTTGAAGCTACTCCCCAGCAGGTGTGAGACAACCTATGTGCAGTTGCTGCCTCAATCAGTTCGACTTCTTCAGTCTCAACTTAAAGCGGAAAGGCTTGCTTCAGCTCAGCTCCGACTTGAAATCAAGGATGTAATGAAGATGTCAGAGGACTTCCATGCGCACCATCATGCCATTAATCTAGTGTTGATGCATCTATCGTTGACACAACTAAGGTCTACTCGGCTTCTTCGGCTGTTTGGGGGGCCCGACCTGGCCTGGCCTAGTGCCTTCTGAAGTGCTCTCAGTTTTGTATATTCTTTTGTCGGCGCGTTTATTTACACTGGTGGCGAACTTTGATGCCTAGTGGATGTAATATGTGTGATAGCCGTGATAGCCTAGCGTAAGTTGCTTGCTTATTTATTTCCTTGTTGTCTTGTTTATTTGTTTGCTTGTAGTCATTGTAGTTCTTTTTTCGCAGTTTGCTAGTGGCTGCAATAACCTATTTTTTAAAACTAGGCCACAATAACCATGGGCTAATATTTACTATAGTGACACTGGGCCTCCTACGGGCCGTAGAAAAAGTGGGCCTTCTATGGGCCGTAGAAATAGTGGGCCTTCTACGGGCCATAGAAACAATGGGCCTTCTACGGGCCGTAGAAACAATGGGCCTTCTATGGGCCGTATCATCAATGGGCCTTATACGGGCCGTATGATCGATTGGCCAAACATGGGCCAATAACAGGCCGCATTATGGCCGTAAACAGGCTAGAGTTGGAATCGTCCGTTCATGGGCCGACCATAACGGGCCATCCTTAATAGGCCGTATTTGATGATGCTATGAAAATGGCCCAACGTATTAACAGACCACAAACAGGCTGACTGTAACACAGGGCTGAATTTGGCCCACAAGCAGAAAATGGCAGTAACGGTCTGTAAGTAAACAAATGCTGGAAATGAGCCCAAGAATAAATGGGCTCTTAGAAGGCCGAAAGATAACATGGGCTGGAAATGGCTGACGGAATCCTGGATTAGGGGGTGTCCGGATGGCCGGACTATGACCTTTGGTCGGACTCCCGGACTATGAAGATACAAGATTGAAGACTTCGTCCCATGTCCGGATAGGACTTTCCTTGGCGTGGAAGGCAAGCCTGGCGATATGATATGAAGATCTCCTCCCATTGTAACCGACTCTATGTAACCCTAGCTCTCTCCAGTATCTATATAAACCGGAGAGTTTTAGTCCGTAGGACGAACAACAATCATACCATAGGCTAGCTTCTAGGGTTTAGCCTCTCTGATTTCGTGGTAGATCAACTCTTGTACTACCCATATCATCAATATTAATCAAGCAGGAGTAGGGTTTTACCTCCATCGAGAGGGCCCGAACCTTGGTAAAAACATCGTGTCCCTTGTCTCCTGTTATCATCCGCCTAGACGCATAGTTCGGGACCCCCTACCTGAGATCCGCCGGTTTTGACACCGACATTGGTGCTTTCATTGAGAGTTCCTCTGTGTTGTCACCTTTAGGCCCGATGGCTTCTTCAATCATCAACCACGATGCGGTCCAGGGTGAGACTTTCCTCCCCGGACAGATCTTCGTATTCGGCGGTTTTGCACTGCGGGCCAATTCACTTGGCCATCTAGAGCAGATTGAAAGCTACGCCCATGTCCATCAGGTCAGGCTTGGAAGCTTAAACTACACGACCGACATCCACGGGGACTTGATCTTCGACGAATTTGAGCCACAGCCGAGCAAGCCGCACTGTCACGATGGGCATGATCTAGCTCTACCGCCGGATAGCGCCCAGAGCGCCGCTCAGGTGCCCGCTCCGACCATTAGCTCGGAGCCGACTGGGCCAGTCGGGAACGGACGGTTAGACGCCGCCCCAGGATCCGCAATCTCTACGGCGATAGAGCCGAATACCAGCCTAGTCCTTTGCAAGGCTTGTGACTCCAAGGTGCCGGACTCCGTTCCGGACTCCGAATCTTCTACACCCCTTCCGATCGAACCCGATTGGGCTCCGATCATGGAGTTCACCGCCGCGGACGTCTTTCAGCACTCGCCCTTTGGTGATATCCTGAATTCACTAAAGTCTCTCTCTTTGTCAGGAGAGCCCTAGCCGGACTATGGTCAATATGGTTGGGATGCGGACGACGAAGAAATTCGAAACCCACCCACCACCCACTTTGTAGCCACTGTCGACGATGTAACCGACATGCTCGACTTCGACTCCGAAGACATCACGGTATGGACGCCGATGAAGGAGACAACCAAGAACCAGCACCCATAGGGCACTGGAAAGCCACCTCGTCATATGACATATACATGGTGGACACCCCCAAAGAAGGGGATGGCGATGAAAAAATGGAGGACGACCCCTCCAAGAAGCAACCCAAGCGCCGACGTCAGCGGCGCCGCTCTAAATCCCGCCAAAACAAAAACGGCGAGCCCGGCACTGAAGACAACAACACCCCGGACAATGTCGAAGACAACCCCCTCCAGCAGGATTCAGCGCAGGAGGACGAAGGAGCCAGCCCTCATGAGAGAGCGGCAGACAGGGAGGTCGAGGACGACAATTATATGCCTCCCTCCGAAGACGAGGCAAGCCTCGACGACGACGAATTCGTCGTGCCAGAGGATCCCGTCAAACAAGAGCGTTTCAAACGTAGGGTTATGGCCACGACGAGCAGCCTCAAGAAAAAAAAACAGCTTAGAGCTGACCAACACTTGCTAGCCAACAGATGGACTGAAGTCCTGGCGGCCGAAGAGTATAAACTCGAACGCCCCCACAAGAGCTACCCAAAGCGCAGGCTGCTACCCCAACTAGAGGAGGAAGCAACTAAACCTACATCACCAGCGTACGATGCACCCGATCAGCCACCCCGTGGCCACGACAGAGAGGCCTTTCGGCCCTCAACCCAAGCCGCACCCCCGCGCTGCTCCAAGAATACCAGAGCACGGGGAAACACAACAGACCTGCGAGACATATCGGAGGATAAGGCAAGGCAAACAAGATCGATCTATGGATCGCGTGGGCGCCCCACGTCACGTGACGATAACCGTCACGCTGTATATGATAAATACGGCCAGGCCGAACACAACAGACAAAGCTCATCCAAGCTGCGTCGTGATATAGCCCAGTACAGGGGCGCCGCACACCCACTATGCTTCACAGACAAAGTAATGGATCATCAAATCCCCGAGGGTTTTAAACCCGTAAACATCGAATCATACGATGGCACAATAGATCCCGCGGTATGGATCGAGGATTATCTCCTTCATATCCACATGGCCCGTGGTGATGATCTACACGCCATCAAATACGTCCCGCTCAAGCTTAAAGGACCAGCTCGACATTGGCTTAACAGCCTGCCAGCAGAGTCAATTAGTTGCTGGGAGGACCTGGAATCCGTATTCCTTGACAACTTCCAGGGCACTTATGTGCAACCACCAGACGCCGATGACCTAAGCCACATAATCCAGCAGCCAGAGGAATCGGCCAGACAATTCTGGACACGGTTCCTAACCAAGAAAAATCAAATAGTCGACTGTCCGGACGCCGAGGCCCTTGCAGCCTTCAGGCACAACATCCGAGACGAATGGCTTGCCCGGCACCTAGGACAGGAAAAGCCGAAATCTATGGCAGCCCTCACGACACTCATGACCCGCTTTTGCGCGGGAGAAGACAGCTGGCTAGCTCGTAGCAATAACATAAGAAAGAGCCCTGGCAATTCGGATACCAAGGACAACAATGGCAGGTCACGTTGCAACAAGCACAAGCGCCGCATTAACGGCGACAATACTGAGGATACGGTAGTTAATGCCGGATTCATAGGCCTAAACCTGGTCAGCGGAAGAAGCCATTCAAAAGAAACCCTCCGGGCCCATCCAGTTTTGTAACACCCCAAAAATTTAACCAAATTTTTGATATTAAAATCTTGCCAGGTGTTTTAAAATTTTGCATTCTGGACCTTTTTGTGGATTTCAGAAAGAAAACTCTTCTTTTTATGTTAATGAGTTTTATCTTTCCCAAGTGGAGCTTTCCAAAATATTGGACTTCTATGCCATCTCATTAAAACAATTTCTAAATCAGTAGATTTATGTATTAAATTATTTCACCCTGAGCTTTAATCATTAAAATGGCTTGTTTTAAATTTTGGAGCTCTGTTTGTACTGCAACCTGTGGATAACTTTAACTAATATTCCAACCAAATTTTGGAGATGTCTTGTGATGCCCCTAGATCACTTTTGTGTAATAATAAAATTATTTCATTGCTTATTTTGAGTGTTACACCTGTTTTTCTTCTCTGGTCCAGTGGGCATTTTTGCACTACAACCCAATTAAATATTTCCCTAGAGCCTCCACCAAAATTATGGGATGTCAGTAGTAGCATGCCATCCAACTTTATGCAAAAACATAGTGATGTTCTTTGGAAGATTTGAGTGCATCAACCTCCTTTTCATTCTGGACCAGACTTGTGTTTTCTACTGCAACCCTATGATTTCTTGCTCTAGTGACTTTGTGCTTTCTCATGCTTGTAGCCAACCCTACAAAACCCCTATGTCCAGGAGCATGCTCTCTTTGGAACACTTTTGGCCCTTGTAATAATGCCATTTACTTCCTGTCCAGAAGAGTAGTTTTGCAAAACTTGCACTAGCAAGTTTCTCCTTCTTGCAAACTAACTTCACCACCCTCTCTTGCACCCATAGAGACACTGATCTGGAGAATTTGGCCACTCCAAGAACTACCTAGGTGCCTTTGGCATTTTGTCAAACACTCTGAGTGCACAGCCAGATTTGGCATGACTTCAAGTTTACTTGATGAACTTGAGCCCCTGACCAAATCACCATGTCCCTGGATTCCATTGCTAACCCTAGACTAGACCTGCTCATTTCCAGCCTCAACCGCGACCTCTAGGCTGCCGTGGCATTTCGTCGAGCATGTCTCGGGCATGCTCTAGGCGCACCCAGAGCGTGCGTTTGGCACCCGCAAGCGCCGACCGCCGCGTCACGCCCCGCACTCAACTCGGTCCGTGACCGACCGCAGCCAGCACGCAATGTCCCCTTCTGCACCAACCAACCCCGCAGCACTCGCCATGTCGCCGGCAGGCCAGCTGCTAGCCGCCACCACCGCCTGACGGCTCCTGCGCTAGCCAGTGCCGCCCAAGCCACCAGCGCTTGCCACCTGCCTCCTGGAGCAGTGCGTGCTCATCCACAGCTTCGTCCTCTAGCGCACGTCGCCGCCATGTCGACCTGGCTACAGAACCGCGGTCGCCGGCAAGCTTATCCACGGCCGCCGCAAACCGACTCGATTGTGCTATAAAAGAGGCCCCCGAGCTCAAACCCGCACGCAGGAAGCCTCACACCATTCCACTCGTGCCCCCTGGCTGTCAATCGAAGAGAGGGAGTCGTCTTCTTCCTCTCCGGCAACTCCAACCGCCACCACGGCCCCGACCATTCCGGCGCCACCAGGGCCTCCCCCTCTCCACTCTCTCCACCAGGAACCCCCCACATCCTCCCGTGAGCCCGTCCCCTTACTCAATCTTGATCGGGACTCGCCGCGGGCGAGATTTCACTTTTTCCGACGACCTCCGTCCGCCGCGGAGCTCGTCGCCGGCAGCTCCGTCCACCCCAGAGGACGAAACCACCACCGGAGTAACCACCTCGACCCCCTGAGCCCGTGGGTGACCTCCGTTTGTCGAGCGGTGCCGCCGTTCGCCGGCGAGCGTCGCCGGAGTCCCGCCCCCTCTCTCGGGCAGAGGAAGAGGAGGGAAGTGGACTAGTCAAACTTGACCAGTGGGCCAGGCAGGCCCACTGTCAGTGACTCGGGCACAATCCACGCTGGATAAGTGTAAGCGCATTTCCAGAATGCGCCTTCGACGTGTACGTATATTTCGAAACGTTTTCTTTTTCTGTTTTTATTTAAAAAACAGATTTTTGACGAAACTTTGACTGGCTGTATCTTTTTAAATACAACTCCAAATGAATTAATTCTATTTCCTACCTCTCTCAAATATTGTCTAGTTTATTTTAAGATTTATTGGAAAAAAAATTCAAAACAACTTTTTGTGCTGTTTTGTGTTGTGTATTAATTCATATATATTCTTTTAAATAGGATTTCTGAAGATTTCAAGATCTTTTGGATGCACCCTTCTTTCCCATGACCTAAAGGCAAGCATTCTGAACCCTGGTGTAATTTTTTGTGTGTGTTGTTTGACTCGGTGACAACACCACCCCGACACGTGCATGCGTCATTTTATGTGAGGATGAGATCCCATTCATGGGTGCATATTAATGAGTTTATGCTAATGAAGTTGACATGATTTGTAATGGAAATCACCGTCATACGTCTTTCATGCATACCGGAAGGGTAGCCGGGAAGGCCTCTGTCTTGGGTAGACACGGTCTTGTCCCTACCCCTCTGTCGAGACGGTCGTGACCGGTATGGCATGAGGGGTATGTCATGTGATGTGTCCAGCTATTGTTTGAGATATATGCATTGTTATGCTAATCATGCAGGAAATATTACAACCTCCTGAGTCGACCGTAGATCGAGTCTTGTGCCAGTAACCCCCATACTTGCTTCGTACTACCACTTGTGTCTACGATAAGTAGGGTACAGTTCAGTAACTTGTCAACCCCTTACTAGCACACACCGTACAGAGAGGCCATGGTGGAAGATACTGGAGGCATCCGGTAGTCATGCCACCGGGTCAGGGTGCATGGGTGTTTCGGTTGTAGCCGAAGGGGATAGCTTCCCCAGTTTGCGCGCGGTATAAATTTTGTGATCCCATGTTACGTCGAGGTTGTAGCCTCCCCACTTAGAGTTTTGCTTGACAGGTGTCGTGGGTGATTCCAGACACATGTGAGTTAAGCTGGTGTGTGCAAGTTAGGTGTGTTTCCAACAAAAAGACCGTAGACGGAATTAGTCCCGATGGACTAATGAAATCTGTTACTCGTGGGTAAAGAGTACACTCTCTGCAGAGATTAAATCTATTCGAATAGCCGTGTCCATGGTTAAGGATTACAGTCTGGGATGGGTCAAGTGTCGGTCTTAGTGTCGGTCTTTGGAGGTGAAACTGTTAAACCAGAACTGAAATTACTACCTGTGATTTGTGATAATTATGATTATTATTATTGTGGACTAACCCGTGATATTATTGTTATTATTGACTATCCCTAGAATGGTTCTACCTCCGGGATATTCACTGTGATTGTTTCTTTTAAAGCCCTTTATGTGGTGTCGCTCAGACGCCCGACTGTGGCATTTCTTTTAAAGCCCTTTATGTGGTGTCGCTCAGACGCTCGACTGTGGCATTTCTTTTAAAGCCCTTTATGTGGTGTCGCTCGGACGCCCGACTGTGGCATTTCTTTTAAAGCCCTTTATGTGGTGTCGCTCAGAAGCTCGACTGTGGCATTTCTTTTATAGCCCTTTATGTGGTGTTGCT
>NC_041387.1:134558890-134566525 GCF_002162155.2 Triticum dicoccoides | reverse complement strand
AAAGCCCTTTATGTGGTGTTGCTCATACGCCCGACTGTGGCATTCCTTTTAAAGCCCTTTATGTGGTGTCGCTCAGACGCTAGACTATGGCATTCCTTTTAAAGCCCTTTATGTGGTGTCGCTCAGACGCCCGACTGTGGCATTCCTTTTAAAGCCCTTTATGTGGTGTCGCTCAGACGCCCGACTGTGGCATGTTTGTTGTTCTTTTCATACTTCTATATTGTTATGATATTACATATTCATGATTAACATGCTCGTATGCATCAGAGTTTTATTTATCATTGGTGACTGACGTCATGAGCATAAAACATTTTCAGCACATCATTGTCATACTATGCCTGTGTTCATAATGTTTGCGAGTACATTCAAAGTACTCACTGGCTTGTCCCTGGCTATTGTCTTGGCCAGATTTTCTTGCGCGGAGAGGAGAGACCACACCGACAGTCGCGGAACGTAAGCAACGGTGATAGCAGTCTTGTGAAGATAGGAGTTAACATGGTCAGCTGTTCCTGTGGAAACATGGAGTTCCATAGACACTGATGATCCACAAACCGCTTCCGCCATCAACCATTAGAAAGCATTTGTTGTACTCACAGGCTAGAATGGTCTTGTACTACATATTTTGTATTTTTGCTTGGTATTTCTGTATCAAGTTGGTGCCACATTAGCTAACAGTTATCCTGGAGCTGGTGAGCACAAGGGCCATTTTCTAGAAATTAATACCCGAAGAATCGGTCCCCACAGACTTGGTACCAGAGCCAGGCTGACCATTGGCTAATCCTATCTTAGCCAGGTTGGATAACTTAGGTAAACCAACCTACCAGACCCTAACCAAAACCCCAGCCAAGCTTCTCGTGCAAGATAGCCACACAGTGATCCCGACGCTTTTGGCAGTCGGTGCCCAACCTATCAGCCTAGCCTACCAATCACACGCCTATGACCGATGGCAAAAATGTCTCATTTGCAAGCGTGCGAGCGAAGACTCCATCCCCTTTTTCTATAAGAAGGGCACGCTAGCCTCAACCAGCACAGCACAGCCTCTTCCCCAACCTAGCCATAGTGCCTGGTCCCATAGTGCACAATGAGACCACAACAACCAATCTTGGAGGTTTCGTGACCATACTCGAAAACCTCACCCGTCGTGCCTACGCATTAGAAGAGCCCCCAGAATATGTTGTGTACCAAGGACCCATGAGCGGTGAAGACCGCCAATTCTGGGCCACTATGCACATCTACGGTAGGGGTTTGTCGCCAGAATGCCCCTACAGGTTCACCGGAAGAACAACTTCCTTTGAGCCACAAGCCATCCAGCTAGCCACTCGAGAAGCTATAGTTCAACTCCGACAGTTGTCGCCCAGAGTTAACTATCGCTCGTTCTACTACTACCCCAGGCGTGAAGGGTATGGTAGACCACCCCAAGTTGCCAACGGAGATCACGAGACGGATCCCGCATTGTTGCACCTAGTGCGCTATGTAAGTGCACTAGAGGCATTGTTCGATCAAATCACTATTGATCTAATCGCAGCTCGAGGAGAGCTGGTTCGCTGAGCCCCGGCAAGCAGGGAAGCCGAGTCCGACGTCGACAACCCAATCGTGATGTTTGGACACCCAATCGAGACCCTGAGGGCAGCTCCAACCAGCGGCCAAGGTGTCTTGATGACCCCAGAAGTGCTTCATCACCTTTTGGGAGCACACTCCAACGGGATTGTGGCCAACAATCCCCGCGATGGTCATCATCGCTACCCCGACCCTGCAGTTCCTTTGCCATCTCCGACTAATCCTGGCAGTGAGACATGTGGAGAAGCCTCGACATCCACCAGGCACGCCTGTTTAGACGTAAACAAGGTAGACTAAGCCGTACGAGTAGTACCGAGTCTCAGTGTACCCTCGCTTTGTAATCATGCTACCTTGTATATAACGCAGCCTGTCGTTGTGCCTCTGTTTTAATGGTAGCCTTGCGTATTTTTGTCAGTGCATAGTTGCACATTTTCCGGGCACAGCTACCAAAACCAACCCCGACGACACCCACAGTAACACGTCTCTTTATGAGATATGTGTATCTCCGACACGGACCCCGACTCTTGAGGTGATCTGGCATATTTATTACATTTTTCCACGGTAAATAGATTGGCCCAGATGCTATATAAGGAGGCCACCTTGTGACCTTACCCAGCAATCCTCACCTCGTGCACCACTCCCACGACCATTTCTTACCATGCCGAGCCCTAGTATTTATCGGAGAACCCCAGATGCAACCCCAGGTAGCTTTGTCAAAATATTGTGGGACTTTACCTGCAGTACCATGGCTTCTACCCAGCCACCCCAGTACGAGCTGTTCAAATCGAGAATCACCCCTTCCACCTCGGAATATTGGGCAGCAGTACACATTCCTCCCGTAGACCCCAACCAAGATCCAATGGAGGTTTCCTTCGTGGGGAAATCTATGCCAACCCCACGTTTGGCCATAGAAGCTGCTGCGAACGAAGCGATTGCTCGTCTTTGATCCGCAGTGCCCTATGCCCGCGAGCGAGGATATTATTACTTTCCGAGCCGTGCAACGCCCGGGGGAGTAACATCTTTTCCCGGTGGGCGGATTGAGAGAGACCCAGTGCTGGCCAACCTCATCCAGTACATCATCGCTCAAGAGCATTTGAACCAGCGAGTGATGGATTATCTCCAGAATCTCACTGATCTGAATCCTCAGATTGCCATTGGCAGACCACTAAGGCCCGATCCGGAGAGACGCATACATCGACTGATCAATCCCCTTCCTTTGATAGAAGAGGAGTGTATTCCACTACCAGAGACTTTTTCTCGAGACCCTGTCCAGTTACCATTCTCATTTTAGACGTCACTGCTATATTTGTTATTTCAGCATTTATTATTACGTTGTAACTTATGCATGGTACCTCGAATTTGTGCGACGAGTCGAGTATTTAGTTTCTACTTTTGTGAGTGGTTTTCTTCGTGAGTAGCTTGTGTAACCGCAAAAATCCTGGAGTGAGATTTATTTTTCCAGAGTTGTTGCATCTTTTATTCTCTCGCTGCTCGGATTATTTATTTTTATTCATGCAGCACCATGGCAGCAGACCCACAACCACTCGGACTCTTACACTGCTTGCAAATACACGCAACCAGGTTGCATCTCACCAACCACCCTTCTAAGCACTCCACATGCCGCCAAGGGAGAGATTAGCGGATAATCATCCAGACACTATCCACCTCCAGCACACCGATAACAGTTAACACTCGGGATTATGCCTAATCCTCGTGATCACCGCCACCGCGGAGAGCCAACACCCGAGCGGCAGCATCACAACGATCATCATAGATCATCGCGCACAGGAGCACGGAGAGCCCCAGCACTGCCACCAGCCCTCCACACATCAGGATCACGTACCAGTTCGGCACCGTCTCCGCCATTAGAGCCTCGTCTCGAGCTCCGGTGAGCAGTAATGGAGGAGAAGGAGGAGGAGAAGCGAGGCCAGGTGCGAAGATGAAGAAGGAGCACCGCGGTTGTTTTATAGGTCGAGATCGGTGTACGGTGGGCGAAGTCCACCAGCGCCGCTCGTCGCTCGATCACCGGTGTTCAGAGGCGAATCTGCGAGCAGTGCCGACAGCACACTGGCCCGCGAGGTGAGTGCACACTGCACCGGCAGCAAGCACGCCGCGCACTACTGCAGTACGACCTAGATGCCCTACATGCTAGACGTCGCCGGTGGAGAAAGCCGGGAAAGCGCGGGAGAGAGGGAGAAGAGAGAGCTAGAGGAAGAAGGAGAGACTAACAGTGGGCCCCGGTCCCACCTGTCAGCCAGAGGGGGCACTGTGCTCTCGGGTACGATCAGCGTATTGTAGAATTTAGAATTTATTCTAAATTTACGGCGTCCAGCATAGAAATCGCTCGTTTTTCTAAGCGTGGAACTTCTCCACACAGCGCCAGTACCACACTGTAGTTATTCACCACTTATTGCCCTCTCACTGTAGCCTCTTTTTACCGCTTGTGTAAAATGATCTTTTGATCTAATAAAAGTATTTTTTTTACAACCCTTAGCAAATCTCGAGGACGAGATTTTTCTTAAGGCGGTTAGTAATTGTAACACCCCAAAAATTTAACCAAAATTTTGATATTAAAATCTTGCCAGGTGTTTTAGAATTTTGCATTCTGGACCTTTCTATGGATTTCAGAAAGAAAACTCTTCTTTTTATGTTAATGAGTTTTATCTTTCCCAAGTGGAGCTTTCCAAAATATTGGACTTCTATGCCATCTCATTAAAACAATTTCTAAATCAGTAGATTTATGTATTAAATTATTTCACCCTGAGCTTTAATCATTAAAATGGCTTGTTTTAAATTTTGGAGCTCTGTTTGTACTGCAACCTGTGGATAACTTTAACTAATATTCCAACCAAATTTTGGAGATGTCTTGTGATGCCCCTAGATCACTTTTGTGTAATAATAAAATTATTTCATTGCTTATTTTGAGTGTTACACCTGTTTTTCTTCTCTGGTCCAGTGGGCATTTTGCACTACAACCCAATTAAATATTTCCCTAGAGCCTCCACCAAAATTATGGGATGTCAGTAGTAGCATGCCATCCAACTTTATGCAAAAACATAGTGATGTTCTTTGGAAGATTTGAGTGCATCAACCTCCTTTTCATTCTGGACCAGACTTGTGTTTTCTACTGCAACCCTATGATTTCTTGCTCTAGTGACTTTGTGCTTTCTCATGCTTGTAGTCAACCCTGCAAAACCCCTAAGTCCAGGAGCATGCTCTCTTTGGAACACTTTTGGCCCTTGTAATAATGCCATTTACTTCCTGTCCAGAAGAGTAGTTTTGCAAAACTTGCACTAGCAAGTTTCTCCTTCTTGCAAACTAACTTCACCACCCTCTCTTGCACCCATAAAGACACTGATCTGGAGAATTTGGCCACTCCAAGAACTACCTAGGTGCCTTTGGCATTTTGTCAAACACTCTGAGTGCACAGCCAGATTTGGCATGACTTCAAGTTTACTTGATGAACTTGAGCCCCTAACCAAATCACCATGTCCCTGGATTCCATTGCTAACCCTAGACTAGACCTGCTCATTTCCAGCCTCAACCGCGACCTCTAGGCTGCCCTGGCATTTCGTCGAGCATGTCCCGGGCGTGCTCTGGGAGCGCCCAGAGCGTGCGTTTGGCACTCGCAAGCGCCAAGCCGCCGCGTCATGCCCCCCACTCAACCCGGTCCATGCCCGACCGCAGCCAGCACGCAATGTCCCCTTCTGCACCCACCAACCCCGCAGCACTCGCCACGTCGTCGGCAGGCCAGCCGCTAGCCGCCACCGCCGCCCGACCGCTCCTGCGCTAGCCAGCGCCGCCCAAGCCAACATCGCTTGCCACCTGCCTCCTGGAGCAGTGCGTGCTCATCCACAGCTTCGTCCTCTAGCGCGCGTTGCCGCCACGTCGACCTAGCTACAGAACGGCGGTCGCCGGCAAGCTTATCCACGGCCGCCGCAAACCGACTCGGTTGTGCTATAAAAGAGGCCTCCGAGCTCAAACCCGCACGCAGGCAGCCTCACACCATTCCACTCGTGCCCCCCTGGCCGTCAATCGAAGGGAGGGAGTCGTCTTCTTCCTCTATGGCAACTCCAACCGCCACCACGGCCCCGGCCATTCCGGCGCCACCAGGGCCTCCCCCTCTCCACTCTCTCCACCAGGAACACCCACATCCTCCCGTGAGCCCGCCCCCCTACTCAATCTTGATCGGGACTCGCCGCGGGCGAGATTTCACTTTTTCTGACGACCTCCGTCCGCCACGGAGCTCGCCGCCGGCAGCTCCGTCCACCCCAGAGGATGAAACCACCACCGGAGTAACCACCTCGACCCCCTGAGCCCACGGGTGACCTCTGTTTGTCGAGCGGTGCCGCCGTTCGCCGGCGAGCGTCGCCGGAGTCCCGTCCCCTCTCTCGGGCGGAGGAAGAGGAGGGAAGTGGACTAGTCAAACCTGACCAGTGGGCCAGGCGGGCCCACTGTCAGTGACTCGGGCACAGTCCACGCTGGATAAGTGGAAGCGCATTTCCAAAATGCGCCTTCGACGTGTACGTATATTTCGAAACGTTTTCTTTTTCTGTTTTTATTTAAAAAACAGATTTTTGACCAAACTTTGACCGGCTGTATCTTTTTAAATACAACTCCATATGAATTAATTCTTTTTCCTACCTCTCTCAAATATAGTCTAGTTTATTTTAAGATTTATTTGAAAAAAATTCAAAACAACTTTTTGTGCTGTTTTGTGTTGTGTCTTAATTCATATATATTCTTTTAAATAGGATTTTTGAAGATTTCAAGATGTTTTGGATGCACCCTTCTTTCCCATGACCTGAAGGCAAGCATTCTGAACCCTGGTGTAATTTTTTGCGTGTGTTGTTTGACTCGGTGACAACACCACCCCGACACGTGCATGCGTCATTTTATGTGAGGATGTGATCACATTCATGGGTGCATATTAATGAGTTTATGCTAATGAAGTTGACATGATTTGTAATGGAAATCGCCGTCATACGTCTTTCATGCATACCGGAAGGGTAGCCGGGAAGGCCTTTGTCTTGGGTAGACACGGTCTTGTCCCTAGCCCTCCGTCGAGACGGTCGTGACCGGTATGGCATGAGGGGTATGTCGTGTGATGTGTCCAGCTGTTGTTTGAGATATATGCATTGTTATGCTAATCATGCACGAAATATTACAACCTCCTGAGTCGACCGTAGATCGAGTCTTGTGCCAGTAACCCCCATACTTGCTCCGTACTACCACTCGTGTCTACGATAAGTAGGGTATGGTTTAGTAAGTTGTCAACCCCTTCCTAGCACACACCATATAGAGAGGCCATGGTGGAAGATACTGGAGGCATCCGGTAGTCATGCCACCGGGTTAGGGAGCATGGGTGTTTCGGTTGTAGCCGAAGGGGATAGCTTCCCCAGTTTGCGCGCGGTATAAATTTTGTGATCCCATGTTACGTCGAGGTTGTAGCCTCCCCACTTAGAGTTTTGCTTGACAGGTGTCATGGGTGATTCCAGACACATGTGAGTTAAGCTGGTTGTGCAAGTTAGGTGTGTTTTCAACAAAAAGACCGTAGACGGAATTAGTCCCAATGGACTAATGAAATTCGTTACTCGTGGGTAGAGAGTACACTCTCTGCAGAGATTAAATCTATTCGAATAGCCGTGTCCATGGTTAAGGATTACAGTCTGGGATGGGTCAAAGTGTCGGTCTTAGTGTCGGTCTTCGGAGGTGAAACTGTTAAACCAGAACTGAAATTACTACCTGTGATTTGTGATAATTATGATTATTATTATTATGGACTAACCCGTGATATTATTGTTATTATTGAGTATCCCTGGAATGGTTCTACCTCCGGGATATTCACTATGATTGTTTCTTTTAAAGCCCTTTATGTGGTGTCGCTCAGACGCCCGACTGTGGCATTTCTTTTAAAGCCCTTTATGTGGTGTCGATCAGATGCCCGACTGTGGCATTTCTTTTAAAGCCCTTTATGTGGTGTCGCTCAGACGCCCGACTATGGCATTTCTTTTAAAGCCCTTTATGTGGTGTCGCTCAGACGCCCGACTGTGGCATTTATTTTAAAGCCCTTTATGT
>NC_041387.1:134432311-134558668 GCF_002162155.2 Triticum dicoccoides | reverse complement strand
GTTATTATCGAGTATCTCTGGGATGGTTCTACCTCCGGGATATTCACTATGATTGTTTATTTTAAAGCCCTTTTTGTGGTGTCGCTCAGACGCCCGACTATGGCATTTCTTTTAAAGCCCTTTATGTGGTGTCGCTCAGACGCCCGACTGTGGCATTTATTTTAAAGCCCTTTATGTGGTGTCGCTCAGACGCCCGACTGTGGCATTTCTTTTAAAGCCCTTTATGTGGTGTCGCTCAGACGCCCGACTGTGGCATTTCTTTTAAAGCCCTTTATGTGGTGTCGCTCAGACGCCCGACTGTGGCATTTCTTTTAAAGCCCTTTATGTGGTGTCGCTCAGACGCCCGACTGTGGCATTCCTTTTAAAGCCCTTTATGTGGTGTCGCTCAGACGCCCGACTGTGGCATTCTTTTTAAAGCCCTTTATGTGGTGTCGCTCAGACGCCCGACTGTGGCCTTCCTTTTAAAGCCCTTTATGTGGTGTCGCTCAGACGCCCGACTGTGGCATGTTTGTTGTTCTTTTCATACTTATATATTGTTATGCTATTACATATTCATGACTAACATGCTCGTACGCATCAGAGTTTTATTTATCATTGGTGACTGACGTCATGAGCATAAAACATTTTCAGCACATCATTGTCATACTATGCCTGTTATCATAATGTTTGCGAGTACATTCAAAGTACTCACTGGCTTGTCCCTGGCTATTGTCTTGGCCAGATTTTCTTGCGCAGAGAGGAGCGACCACGCCGACAGTCCCGGAACGTAAGCAACGGTGATAGCAGTCTCACGAAGATAGGAGTTAACCTGGTCAGCTGTTCCTGTGGAAACATGGAGTTCCATAGACACTGATGATCCACAAACCGCTTCCGCCATCAACCATTAGAAAGCATTTGTTGTACTCACAGGCCAGAATGGTCTTGTCCTACATAGTTTGTATTTTTGCTTGGTATTTCTGTATCAAGTTGGTGCCTCATCAGCTAACAGTTATCCTGGGGCTGGTGAGCACAAGGGCCATTTTCTGGAAATTAATACCTGGAGAATCGGTCCCCACAAGTTTAGACCGGATACTCGATCGCTCGTGCCAGATACACAGCACCCCTGAACAACCAGCCAACCACACCAACATGGATTGTTAGGTGTTCAAGCAGGCAGGCAAGTTAAGTGCCGAAACCAGAGACAAGGGGCTGCGTAGCGATGACGAGGAGGAGCCCCGGCCGCCGAACAACAGAGGACAGAAGGGCTTCCCCCGCAAGTGCGGACGGTGAACATGATATACGCAACCCATATCCCCAAAAGGGAGCGGAAGCGTGCTCTCAAGGACGTCTATGCGTTGGAGCCAGTCGCCCCAAAGTTCAACCCATGGTCCTCCTGCCCGATCACTTTTGATCAAAGGGACCACCCCACCAGCATTCGTCACGGCGGATTTGCCGCATTGGTCCTAGACCCAATCATTGACGGATTTCACCTCACTAGAGTCCTCATGGACGGCGGCAGCAGCCTGAACCTGCTTTATCAGGATACAGTGCGAAAAATGGGTATAGATCCCTCAAGGATTAAACCCACAAAGACAATCTTTAAAGGTGTCATACCAGGTGTAGAAGCCAGCTGTACAGGCTCGGTTACACTCGAAGTGGTCTTCGGATCCCCGGATAATTTCTGAAGCGAAGAGTTAATCTTCGACATAGTCCCATTCCGTAGTGGCTATCACGCCCTGCTCGGACGAACCGCATTCGCAAAATTCAATGTGGTGCCACACTACGCATATCTCAAGCTCAAGATGTCAGGTCCTCGCGGAGTCATTACGGTAAATGGAAACACCGAACGCTCTCTCCGAATGGAGAGCACACAGCGGCCCTGGCGGCAAAAGTACAGAGTAGCCTCTCAAGGCAATTCTCCAATCCGGGTGTTAAACGTCCGGACAACGTCAAGCGCGCCCGAAGTAACCTACAACAAAACCGGCTGGCACGTTCCAAGCAAGCATAGCAGTGCGGCCCCAACCCCAGCCCTCGCCAGATGGTGATATCGGTACCACGCGTACATAATTACGCTTTGGAAATACCATGGGCATAAGGGGAGGGGCACAACTACGGCACGCCCAGAATGCGGCTCAACCGCACTAAGGGGCTCCCTATTCTGCCGTTTCCTTTTTTTATATATACTTTCAGGACCCAACTATTCGGAAGGCATGTCCGGCAATATACTCGCCGAACACACGATGCAACAGCCATGGAGAGAACAAGCCACGTCAAATGTCCAGGTGGTCTCTATAACGAGCTAAATACCTGTTTTACTTAAAGTCCCGCAGCTTGCCCCTGGAGGGGGACATGTCAAATAATCCCATCTCTTGCTTATCGCACTATTTGTATCGTTCTGCTTTCATAGCAGCCCTTTTTAATAAACAATACATAGCCCTTATCTATTATTGTATTCATCTATTTTATACAAATATGTTTAGTCATGACATTATGCAACCGTACACTTTTGTATGGCCAATACACCAGGGGCTTAAGCACCCCATAACACGGTGTGAGAAGACCGAACACTCTCATGAGTGCGGCACCCCGAACTTATAGCACTATATGCATCGGCTCCGAATCATGTCTTGGGTCAATAGTTGGGTTTGCCCGGCTCCCATGTTTTGGTACCTTACGTTCCGCAATGTTGGCTAAGGTAGCGCTGGGAGAACTACTGTGATTGTGCCCCAGTTGAGCTGGGTTAACACCTCAGTAGAGAAAGCTAAAACTGACCGTCATGATAGTGCGAGAGACCGGTCGCTGTTCGCGAGGTTTTTCGAGTCCCTAAAGACTTATGCCGCTTAGAGTGAGGAGCCAGATTTATCTGGCCTAGGCGTGGATAGCGCCCCGAACTCGGTCTTCCGAATACTAGGGGCTTCATCGAAATTTAAAATTATAGAATTCTATGGCTAAGTGAGAGTGATAAAGCATTATAAGTCTGATGGCCTTGTTCGTTGTGCTGAGCGCCTCCCTAGATGGACCCAAGAATGGGACAAGAGCGCTCAGGTTTATCCCGAACACGCCAGCACTCGTGGCATGGGGGTAGAAGCCGACGACTTGCATCTCTTAGATTTGATAAACGGCCGCACAGAAGGTAATATTTTAAATTAACAAGCGTTGCTTAACGCATATGAAAAAAGTTTTCAGCGTACAGGATAACATATGCGAGTCTACTAAAAAATTACATCTTTGGAGCATTCACCCGCTATAAGGCGGGCACCCTTCAGGACTCCCTTATAATACATCTCGGGCTTGCGATACTCCTTGCCCGGCGGTGGCGCGTCCGTCACAAGCTTCTCTGCGTCCATCTTGCCCCAGTGCACTTTAGCACGGGCAAGGGCCCGACGGGCACCTTCAATACAGACGGAGCGCTTGATGACTTCAATCCATGGACACGCGTCCACCAGCCGCCGCACCAGACCAAAGTAGCTCCCAGGCATGGCTTCTGTAGGCCACAGCCGAACTATGAGGCCCTTCATGGCCTGTTCGGCCACCTTGTGGAGCTCGACCACCTGCTTCAGCTGGTCGCTCAGGGGCACCAGATGTCCGGTCTCAGCATATTGAGACCAGAACACCTTTTTGTCGAGCTCCCCTCCTTGGCTTGGTAGAATGCGGCAGCATCAGACACACTACAGGGCAGATCGGCGAACGCTCCTGGAGAGCTCCGGATTTGGGTAAGTAACAGATAATTCACTTTTATATGCTTGCTTTGCACAAAGAATGCCTTACCCGCCGCTATTTTCTTTATTGCCTCGATCTCCTAGAGGGCCTTCTGGGCTTCGGCCTTAGCGGTTTTGGCACTCTCAAGAGCCAAGGCGAGCTCGGACTCTCGAGTCTTCGAGTCACGCTCCAAACTCTCGTGTTTCTCCACGAGAGCCTGGAGCTCTTGCCGCACCTCCGCCACCCGCGCCTCCTGCTTCTCTCGCTCGGTGCGCTCCAAGGCCGCACTGTTTTCGGCCTTGGACACCGTTTCCTTCAGGGTCGCCACCTCGGTCGTGGCCCCTACAACATTCACGTTGGTCCTGTCATTATTTGCAACCAGGTATTTCTATATACAATTACATACGGTATTACATACCCTCCTTGTCCTTGAGCTGCTTCTTGGCACGGCCGAGCTCGTTCTCGAAGCGCTCAAGGCTCTCCTTCAATGCATGGACCTCCGCCATCAGTGCGGCAGAGGTCAGCAGCGCAGCCTGCATTCCCATATTGACATATTTATGTTAGACTCCTGCGTATATCTTTTTAGATCCTCAGCTCGGCTTTTCTTTCCGAATGCCGAACTGAGCATCAGGGGCTACTGTCTATGCGGTACATATTCTTACATATCTTAAAACTTACCTCAAAGCCTGTTAGAAGGCTCGTACAAGCTTCGGTCAGCCCGCTCTTGGCGGACCGAACCTTCTGAATCACCGCACTCATAAGAGTGTGGTGCTCCTCGTTGATGGAGGCGCCGTTAAGCACCTCCAGCAAATTGTCCGGCGCCTCCGGGTGGACGGAGGTCGCCGGCGTCGTAGGCTTGCCCTTCTTACGTAGGCGCCGCCTGCCGGACTCCAGAACCACTGAAGGTTCCGGAGCAGTGTCCGGCCCAGGGCCGGACTTAGATCCCTTAGGGGCTTTACCCCCTTTGGGCCTGGAGTCTGGGAGGTCGCCTTGCGGCGCCTCCAGGACCACCTCCTCCTGGTTTAGTCCCTTTTGGGAATCCACCTCGATGTCGTCCGTAGGAAGGGGGGAGGAGGCCGTCGGAAGTGAAGCACTATTCACGTTCGACGAATCCAGGGAGCCGCTTGACGAATCGCCAAGCTAAGCCTTGAGTAGACTGCATGATTGAATTCGGCGTCAGAAGGTACCATACAATAGAGGAACGCCATAAGTTATTCCGGTATCCAGACACTTACGATTTTGCCAGGGGCTTGACCCTGGATGGCCATTCCTCCCCGCCGTCTTCGGCATCGGAGGCGTAGTCCGGCAGAAGGGTCCTCCCCTTCTTGGACCCTCTGGCCTCCCCAGTTGGGGCGGCCTTCCTTTTCTTTCCTTTCCCCGTTGGAGGGGGAGAGGCTTCTTCTTCTTCCTCCTCCTCGTCCTCAGAGGCGGAGGGTGCTTCGGGGTTGTCAAGCGATGAATCCGACACCACCAAGCGTCGGGAACTCTTTCGAGTCCCCATGGGCTTCTTCTTGGCCTTCTTCTCCGGCACCACGTGGGGTGCCAGAACCAGCAGCTTGGTCAAACGAGCATCCGCTGGGTCTTCGGGCAAAGGAGCCGGACAGTTGATCTGTCCGGCCTTCTTCTGCCAGTCCTGTTAAAAGGGATGGGAGTTTAGATCCCGCATAGAGTCAAACTATGGAAAACAAATACCCCGTAAATGGGAAAATTAAGCTTACTGCACTGGCTTGGCGTTTCATGCAGAATCCGTAATCCTGGGTTATGGGAGGGTGGACCTCAGAGCTCTTGAAAAGCACCTTCCAGGCATCTTCGTGCGTTGTATCGAAGAATCTGGACAAAGTTTGGTGCTGAGCCGGGTCGAATTCCCACAGATTGAAGGCACGTCGTTGACACGGGAGGATCCGGCGGAAAAGCATGACCTGGACTACGGTGACAAGTTTGACCTTCCTATCTATCAGATCTTTGATGCAGGTTTGAAGTCCGGACACCTCTGCCGAACTACCCCACGATAGGCCCGTCTCTTTCCAAGATATGAGCCATGTGGGGATGCCAGATCGGAATTCGGGGGCCGCTGCCCATTCAGGGTCACGCGGCTCGGTGATATAGAACCACCCCGATTGCCACCCTTTGATGGTCTCTACGAAGGCGCCCTCAAGCCATGTAACATTGGCTATCTTGCCCACCATGGCGCCTCCGCACTCCACTTGGCGGCCACCCACAACCTTCGGCTTGACATTGAAGGTCTTCAGCCATAAGCCGAAGTGGGGCTGGGTGCGGAGAAAAACCTCACACACAACAATGAACGCCGAGATGTTGAGGATGAAGTTCGGGGCCAGATCATGGAAGTCCAGGCCATAGTAGAACATGAGCCCCCGGATGAACGGGTGAAGAGGAAAGCCCAGTCCACGGAGGAAATGGGGGAGAAATACAACCTTCTCATGGGGCCTAGGGGTGGGGATGAGTTGCCCCTCATTTGGAAGCCGGTGCACGATGTCGTCAGACAAGTATCCGGCCTTCCTCAACTTTTTGATTTGCCCCTCCGTGACGGAGGAGGCCATCCATCTACCTCCCGCTCCGGACATGATTGGAGAAAGGTTGAGGTGGGGAGTGCGGACTTGGGCGTTGGAGCTCGAGTGCGTAGGGATGGATAAGCAGAGGAGGAAGAAGGCGTAAATGGAAAGGGTGGATCCTTATCCCCTTATATGGGTGGCCGAAACTATAAGCCCCCTACAGCCTAATAAAACTCGCTTATCTCCCAAGCGCCGTGGTTAATGGCGCGGTTGGGTTACCCACACCCGTATTGATGAGAATCCCGGAATAAGGGGACACGATCTCTGCTTTGACAAGACGTGCCAAGGAAACCGCCTCGCTAAACGTGCGGAGGTGGAAGAGTAAAATGATTCGAATAAAGGCTTGTCCGTGGCGTGATGTCATGCTGCGGAATACGTCAGCAGATTAGATTTGTGCAGATATTATTCTCTCTACGGTGGTATGTGGAACTTATTTTCCAGAGCCGGACACTATCCTTGTGTTCAACATCTTCTATGAAGTATTCGGAGGGGGAACCCGCCTTGCAATGCCGAAGACAATTTGCGCGCCGGACTCGTCGTCATTGAAGCCTGGTTCAGGGGCTACTGAGGGAGTCCTAGATTAGGCGGTGTCCGGATGGCCAGACTATGACCTTTGGTCGGACTCCTGGACTATGAAGATACAAGATTGAAGACTTCGTCCCGTGTCCGGATAGGACTTTCCATGGCATGGAAGGAAAGCTTGGCGATATGATATGAAGATCTCCTCCCATTGTAACCGACTCTATGTAACCCTAGCCCTCTCCGGTGTCTATATAAACCGAAGAGTTTTAGTTCGTAGGACGAACAACAATCATACCATAGGCTAGCTTCGAGGGTTTAGCCTCTCTGATCTCATGGTAGATCAACTCTTGTACTACCCATATCATCAATATTATTCAAGCAGGAGTAGGGTTTTACCTCCATCGAGAGGGCCCGAACCTGGGTAAAAACATCATGTCCCTTGTCTCCTGTTACCATCCGCCTAGACGCACAGTTCGGGACCCCCCTACCCGAGATCCGCCGGTTTTGACACCGACAACGGCCCAATGGAATAACGGGCCGTTAATGGGTATAAAGTGATACATTGTTCATTACAGGCCAGTTTCACCACGGGCCGTTAATGGGTGTATAGTGATACACTGTTCCTTACGGGCCAGTTTCACCGTGGGCCGTTAATGGTCCAAGAGTTACATGGGCCATACAGTGTATCACTAACGATGGGCCGCTCGTTAATGGGTGTATGGGTGTAAAGTGATACACTGTTCCTTACGGTTCGTATGGGTCGAAAGACGTCATGGGCCATACATGGGCCAGAAGTGAAAACGGGATGGAATCATATTGGATGGCCCAGATGATGCTACTGGGCCTAATTCGGATAGGGCATAACGGGCCTTGGGTTAGCGGGCTGTAAATGGGCTATATGCGAACAACCCGTTAACAGGCTTTCCATGGGCCGGCCCGCCACCTTTTTACCAAGTCAAACGGGCTGGCATTTTCACAGGAATGGGCCTCTGTTGGACCGTGCCACGTGTCGACGTATCATAGGCGCCTTCTGTCCAATGAGTGGATGACATCTATCCCAACGATGAGCCGACACGTGTTTCCTCCAGCCAATGATGATTTTACACGTGGAAAATCCCCATTGGTCGGGGTTGTTAACGGCTTATCGGATCCAAAACCCGACCCGATAGATTAACGGCGTTCCGTTATGGTGGATGCCACGTGTCGGTCACCCTTGAAGAAAGCACTTATGTGACGCGCGATTTATCGTCATGGAAGTGGACACTTCCGTGATGATACTTTTGGTAATGTCATGGAACACTTTTACGATAGCACAGGTATGACTATCTTGATTCTGTCATAAAATCATCATGGATGTACATGCATGACAAAAAACGTGACCGACTGTGACAAACACGTATCATCACGGAAGTGTATTTTTTTTGTAGTGTTACCGTCAACCGTGCGCACGCCGCTCAATCGCTGACGTCCGAAGAGCTTTCGAAGAATCATAAGATGCAAAGTTCCCATACTTATCGATGTCTACTATGCAACTTTAATCTTGTAGACTCGTGTTGGGCCTCCAAGCCTAGAGTTTTGTAGGAGAGTAGAAATTTTCCCTCAAGTGGATGACCTAAGGTTTATCAATCTGTGGGAGTTGTAGGATGAAGATGGTCTCTCTCAGACAACCCTGCAACCAAATAATAAAATGTCTCTTGTGTCCCCAACAGACCAAATACAATGGTAAATTGAATAGGTGCACCAGTTCGGTGAAGAGATGGTGATACACGTGTAGTAATGATAGTAGATATTGGTTAGGAACAATATTAAACAGTAAGGTAGCAAGTAAAAAAGTGAGCACAAATGGTATTCCAATGCTTGAAAATTAGGCCTAGGGTCCATACTTTCGCTAGTGCAATCTCTCAACAGTGCTAATATAATTGGATCACATAACAATCCCAAAACGTGCAATGAATAATCACTCCAAATTTGTTATCTAGCGGAGAACATAAGAAGAAATTGTATGTAGGGTACGAAACCACCTTGAAGTTATTCTTTCTGATCGATCTATTCAAGAGTTCGTACTAAGATAACACTAAGTTATCCTTTCCAATCGATCTATCCAAGAGTTCATACTAAAATAACACCATATAATACGCATCAACCAACTCTAATGTCACCTAGATACTCCAATGTCACCACAAGTATCCATGAGTTAATTATACAAAATGCATAAAACAATTCAGATTCATAATACTCAATCCAACACAAGGAACCTCAAAGAGTGCCCCAAGATTTCTATCAGAGAAAGTAGGACGAAAATGTGCATCAACCCCTATGCATAGATTACCCCAATGTCACCTCGGGAATCCGCGATTTGAGTGCCAAAACATATATGAAGTGAATCAATATAATACCCCATTGTCACCATGGGTATTCATATGCAAGACACATATCAAGTGCTCTCAATCCATAAAAGTATTCAATTCGATAAGAACGAAATCTGAAAGGGAAAACTCAATTCATCACAACAAGATAGAGAGGGAGAAACACCATATCATTCAACTATATAGTAGCGACCCGACCTGAATGGGTCATGTCTTTGTGCTTAAGTGTCATCCCTGGATCGGTATGCTGACACACATAGTACTCGAGGATTTATAACAGAGGTAAATCACATGTATAAACTAACGTAAATACCATTACCTCAAATCCATACAGCGGAAGTAACAAGGTTGTGGATTCCCATCAACACCAACGGCAAAGTTGAGTGTAGAAACTGTAACCCTAACGTATCACTTACTCGTCGTCAGAAATCCTGCAACATGAGACATTGCAGTCATGTAGGTCAGTATACTGAATGTACCGGCAAATTCACACCATAGAGAAATGATGAATAATAGCTATCACTACATGCATATATGGCTGCTGGAAAGCTCTATGCTTAATGATTTTTGCATAAAGCCAATTTTTCCCTACTGCAAAGGAATAAATTTTATTTACTATCATGGTGGTTGTTAAACATTGAGAATGGTTGACAGCATTCTCAATCCCAATTAAGCATCATCATTAAACCCAACAAATTAAATTTAAGTAACATGATGAGATTCACATGATAATCCAAGAACTAGATACTCAAATTGTCCATAATCGGGGACACGGCTAACCATGATTAGTTTGTACACTCTGCAGAGGTTTGCGCACTTTTCCCCACAAGACTCGATCTCCTCCGTTTGGGATTCTCGCACTACATGATGTTTGAGAAACGGATGACCGAGACATAGTCTTTCAGAGCGCTAGCACCTTACGATCGGGTAGATAGTACCAACCTACATCCCCTACATCTGATAGTCTACCACTGTAAGAGTTCGCACGACTTAGTCAACTATGCTAGAGCCCATAGTAGCTTGTGGATGCACACGGAAGTTTCTAGCATGAATAATCTCATGATCCCTTTGAGCCTGGGTGGCGGTCCGAAAGAAACAGGCAATCGCTGGAATACCCAGGTGCCTCAATCCACCCAGATGTGTATTAAAGTTGCCACCTTAAATAAACCATTAATTAACAATCTCACATCTGTCATGGAAACACTCAAACCCAATCCACGTCTACGAGCATAGCATAGCAATATAAGCATAACGTTGAAGTAACTCCCAAGGGTTTGGTAATAAACAGGGCAATAGGTTCAACCTCATGAACTAGTTCCCAATACCCACATGTTATCAATTCCTAACCATGCAATGTTTGAGGGTAAAACTAATGCATAGAAACTGGGTATGAAAGGAATAGGATCAAAGTGTGAACTTGCCTGTACTGTTGATGAAGATGATTCGCGCTCATAACTCCTGATAGTTCTACTCGTCTCACTCCGTTCAATCTATCGTAAGCAAGCAATAGTAACCACACATAAGCAATCACTCAAAAGATCGGAAAGAACGAAGAAAACAAATCGGAAAACTTCAAAACCAAAGAAAAAACTCTTACAACAGAAAAAAATTTCTAACAGTACCAAAATTATGTGAATTTGGCCTTATCAGAAAGCTTAGGTCAAGAGCTTCGATTTGCAAAAAGAATCAACTAAAACGGAATTATAGAATTCGAGTTACGACCAAACGAAATTCAAATACTAAACTTTTTGAAATTCAAATTTTAAACTTTCAAAAACATGTTTAAGTAGTTTATCTGGATATAGGGGATCGTAACGAAGAAGTGGGCGTTGGTTTCGTTGGATTTGGATAAACGGACAAAAAGATGTGACCGTTTGAATTCCAGGGGCTAATCTGCAGAAAACATATTCACAAATAGGTCCCTGGCCGAAATAAAATAAAATGAAAAGGCTATTTAACGAACGTTCGCTAATGAATGAAAAACCGTTCGGTGCAAACCCTAACTAATGAACGTTTGCTACTTAAACTAAAATGATTCGAGAAAAAAACAAGATGATCAGGACCGTCAGATCCAGATCGGACGACGAGGGGAGAGGCGAGGCGTACCGCGGCTACTGTGGCTGCTGGCGGCGAGGGAGATAGCAGCGGCGGCTTGGACGTCGCGGGGCGGCGGCTCCGGTGGTCGAGGAGGGAAACGGAGAGGTCGGGGAGGGGCGGTGCGGTGTGGCGGAGTCGATGGTGGCGCCAGCGGCGGTCGGCGGCGGTGGCGGTGTGCGGGGTAGGCGGGAAGAGCTGCGGCGGTGGTGGCAAGATCTGGCAGTGCGGGGCGATGAAGTGCGGTGAAGCAAGGAGACGGACGGGGTCGGGGTCCGGCTCTTTATAAAGGAGCAGCCTCGGTGTGCGTGGGCAAGGGGAGGCCGGGGCGGACACGGCAATGGCCGGAGCCGTGCGGCGGCGGGTCTCCTGCGGGAGCTCGGGGACGGCGCGGGCGCGCTGGCTGGGATGCGGCCTGGCTGGCTAGCTGGGCCGGCCCAGTTCGGTGGCGGAGGAAGATTATTTTTTTTACACAACAGACAAACAAAAGTAAAAAAACCACAAATACTAAAAATGATATATAGGCATATTATATATCAAGATTTTCAGAAAAAGATTTCCTACAAGATGAACATTATTCTAGCTTCAATTAAAATCCACAAAAAATCTAATAATTCAAACAGTGCTACTGACCTATTTAAAACCCAATAAAATCATTTTAAAAATATCAAAATGGTTTCAAATTTTATTTCTCTCCAATTTTCTACCGTAGGGAATCATGTTACCCTAATTTCCATATATTTTATTTTCGGAGAAAAATAATTTGAATAAAACCCAAATAAGTCCAAATTGAAAATAATTTTCAAAGGAACTTTAAATTGGATTTCTTTTAAACTCCCAACTCATATTTCAAATGTTTTGAAGAAGTCATTTTATCTTCTCTCATGAAAATCATTGAGTTGCATGAAGTTTATGAATTGGAAATAATTCCAAATGAAAGTCAAATCTTTTCAAAACCCTTTTCATTTATTTAAATGGAAGAAGTCATGTCATCTTCTCTCTAGAGTTTTGGGTTTGAAAAGAATTTGAATCCATGGAGATCAAAATGCAAAATGAAAGTTTGGGAAGGTCCTTTTATTCCCTCTCATTTAACTTTCAAAAGTTTCCAATTTCACTCAATCAATCACACAACAATCAAACAAACAATCAATCTATCTATTTAGTATAACATTCCAAAATTTAGAATTTTGGGATGTTACAAACCTACCACCCTTAAAATGATTCTCTTCCTCGAGATTCGGAGAGGCTAGCAAGAAATAGGTTAGGTTCGGGGTCTTCAAAATCCATCGATCGTCACAGGGGGTCTCGGTTGCTATCACCCTTAGGAACATTGTTACCGTTCCATCAAAACTCATAGACTCCATCCTTATTGTTGACAGTGTCGATCTTCTCAGATCTTCAGGATTAATTCCTTCTATGGGCTCTTCCGGTGGTGGCATAACCTTTTCCTTAGTTCTTGTGTCCATTTCATCTTGGTAAGATTATTCCATGACTGGGTCTTCTTAGCTGACGGGTCTGGCGCCAATACTAAACAACTATCGATATCTCATGGTGGTCAACAATTTATGGTTTCTACTGCAGAAAACGGGTCTGGGTTGAACCTCACCGTATGTCCTACGATTGGCAACAACTGCCTTGTACAAGGGAAAATACTTATACCATTCTAAGGTTCAAACAAGGTTTCATATCGTTGTCTCTCTACTATAGGTAAGTCACTCAGATTTACCATCCCATATAA
Organism: Triticum dicoccoides; assembly: GCF_002162155.2. Taxonomy (NCBI): domain Eukaryota; kingdom Viridiplantae; phylum Streptophyta; class Magnoliopsida; order Poales; family Poaceae; genus Triticum; species Triticum dicoccoides. The sequence goes on along the minus strand of NC_041387.1, from coordinate 134,545,700 downwards.
CAATATGAATAATAAGAGTAAGTCGGTATGGTGATCAATCCACCCCGCACCCAAATCATTACCTTGTATATGGTTTAGCGAATCTCGCATTTTAACACTCGCTCATCCTCACAAGCATTGCAGAATTTCTCTTGTCGACGAACCAAGTTCGGATAAATCCATGGATCCTGCAAGCCAAACAAACATCTAACTTTCCTTCACAACCCTCAGGTTTGCGTAAACTCCTATAAGATCGTCTATCGATAAAATCGGAACTTCTTCCAGGGTTTTTTTCCTTCAGCAAGAGCGTGCTTGATTCTTGGCAGGTCCTGGGGCCTGTGGGTTATGGCACATCTCATCACTTACAAACCTTGAGCTCATCATCGGGGCAACTGATCATTATCCAACCATCCAGCTTCCTAGCATTCTTAAATCCATCCAATTGAATTGTCTCCCTTCCTTCTATTGGTATCACACTAAGACGTGATTACTCAAACTCATCATGGAGTTACAATTGCTCCATATTACCAACCTTATATCTCCTTTATATCCAATGATACTTCTTCCCTTCATACTCTTGGGGGTATCCAACATATCGAGATAAAACTCATACTTGTTTAGTCCAAAATCCACTCCGTGGAATATCATTATATTTTCCAGGGGTCAAGGGTTCTCACAGTTACTACCACCCTTGAAATGCACAAATTCATCCATAGACCATATTTCTCATATCCTCAAAAATGGTCAAAATCTTTCTTCATAGAGTAACAACTCATAAAAATCCAAATTAGTACCAACGATGATAACTTTATTGATTCTCCAATTACTACAATCTCCTGCACTTCCATTTCATGCCTCAACTCAACACCTCAATATAAAAGAAATGTTCCCACTACTACAACTACATTTCTTTTGTTTCTAACTCAACTATTTAGCACAAGCCTCCTTCTCATTGGGACAATCCATGGAAAAGTGCCCTACTTCATTACAACAAAAACATATTACTTCCGACAAGTCTCATGGTTTCCTCATGATCACATAGCCTCCTTGGGTCCTCGGCTTCCTTTTTGTGCAACTGCTGAAGTAGTGCCCTGACTCCTTGCACCTGAAACAGGTGATATGACTTAGGTCCTTCCTAGATTCCAATCTATTTCTCTTCCTGGACTTTTCCGTTCCAATCAGGGCTTCTATTTCCTGTGGGTCATACTCTACTTCCTCTGTCGGGAACTCTACTAGATCCCTATTCAAACAATTTTATAAGATGTGTCCTTCTTCTCCACATCAATAGCATAACTTGGTGCAGGGTTTAATTGGGTCTTCTTCGGGTGTGTCCTCCACCTCTTCCTTCATCATAGTGTCACATCCCTAGCTTCTGGTAATGCTCTAGGCTAGCTTCATGTGTGCATCATGTCTAAATTTTTGAAACCTGAACTGAGGAATTTTGGAAGCCTCAAAAACTTAAATAAAAGAGGGGCAAAAACCCTAGAAATCTCATTCATTGCTCCAAAATGCTCTTCTTAAATGTTTGATAATTTTTGGTAAGGGTTCTGGTCCCAACCAAAATATTGAACATTTTTAAGGATTTATTTTTGGGACTTTGGATTTAATTCATTAGCTATTTGAATTTGAATTATATTCATATAATTAGAATATAATTTCAAATACCCCTGAAATATTTTATAAGCTTTTGGAAAAGTCCATCTAGCAATATAAAATATTCATAAGAGCTTTTGGCATTGTTTGAATTATTTTTAAATTCAAAACAGTGGCAAAAGAATTAAATAAAAATAAAACAAACAGAAAAATAAAACAGAGCAGAAGACTTACCTGGCGCTTACCTGTCCAGCCCAGCCGGCCCAGCTCCCCCACCTGGCCGGCCCAGCCCACCTCCTCCCCCTTGTCATCTTCCTCCTCTGCCAGGAGGACGAACAGAGGCGAGGCGTGGCGCGCGCCCGAGAGGCCTCGGCCACCTCCTGCTTCCCCCTGGCCACCTCCTGCTTCCTCTCGTCGCCCTGGACCCCGTCCGCGACGCCACGCACCCTCCCAGGCCTCGCACTCTCCCCGTGCCTTCTCCCCCCTTTCTCTGACTCCCTCTCTCCTCCACCGAGCGGAGCCCCGTCGCCACCGACGCCGTCCGCCGCGGCCACCACCACCCCCTCTCCTCCCCGACGCGCTCCCGAGCTCTGCAGTGCCTCCCTCGACCTCCTCGACATCTCACGCGACCAGAAGGGCCCCGAGCAGCCGCCATCGTCATCATCTCCAAGCTTCGGCCCCGACGCCCTTCTCCGTCGATTCGGCCACTCCGGCGCGCCCCCGAGCCCACTAACCCTCCCTGCAGCTCCGCGGTGAGCCCTTGACCCGATTCCCCCTCTCCCCGTGCCCTACCTCCCTCTCTAGCCGCCGTTCACAACGAGCCGAGAACCCCACGCCGCCGGCGATGTCGCCGCCGTCACTGCAGCCAGCAAGGCTCGAAACCGAGCACGGCACCGTGCTCCTAGCATCTTCCGGAGCTCGGCGAGCCCCTTAGCCATCCCTCCCGTCCTCTGTGGCCTCGCCCCGCTCGAACCCGAAGCTCCGGCCGCCGCACTTGCCATCGCCGTCGTCGGCTCCAGCCACCCCAGCCGCGGCCACAGCCACCGCTGGACGCGCCGCGTCGCGGACGTTCTAATGAGCCAAACCGCGCGCCAAACCATCGCCCCTAGCTCAAATCCGAGCCGCGCCTCCGTGCGGAATGGTCGCCGCCGGTGATACTCCGGCGACTGCCGACGTGGCACGCTTAATTAGCGCTAATGACGCCCTAATCAACCCCCTAAGCCACTGACAGTGGGCCCCACCCCTGGTCAAACCCCAGTCAGCGCTGGGTTTGACCGGGATTAGCTCCTGTGTCACTGACGTGTGGCCCCCACACGTCAGGTTTGACCTGGGGCGCCCAGTTGACCCTGCTGACGTCACTGTGACGTGGTGCTGACGCCATAATCATTTCTGGATTTAATATTATTCAGGTAATTCCAGAAAATGCCTAAAACTTCTAAAATTCATAGAAATTCAACCGTAACTCCAAATTAAATAAATTATATATGAAAAATTATCAGAAAAATTCAAGGAATCCATCTGTACCATTTTCATGCATGTTAGAACAACTTATAGCTGCTGTTTAGCACAAATCAATTAAAGGGCATTTAAATAATCACATATGGAGTTTGAATTTGAATCTTGGATTCAAACCAACTTCATTTAATCTGGTTTTAGTTGCATTAGCCCAAAACACATTCATTTTGCCATGTCATGATCATGCATCATTTTGTGCATTGCATTGATTGTGTTCCTTTTTGTGTTGCCGATATTTGTCCCCTCTCGATAGACGTGATACCGATGATGTGATCGTTGACACTGATGAAGACTCAATGCTATCTTCAGAAGTGCCAGGCAAGCAAAACCCCCTTGTTCATTCCGATACAATCCTACTCTCTCGCTCCTGCTCTCTTTTACTGCATTAGGACAACACCGATTCATCTGTTACTTGCTGCGGTAGCTGAACCCCTTTGTCCTTTGCATGACCTGTCATTGCCACAGTAAATAGATGAAACCCACTAGCATGAGTAGGAGTTGTTTGAGCCCTGATGTGCCTACTCATTCATGCTTGTTTGTCATGCCTGCTACTGCTTAGAGTTGAGTCAGGTCTGATTCATCGAGGATGAATCAGAGGTGTGTGAACATGTCCTACTATGTGTGAGCTAAGTGTGTGAACACGATTTGGTAAAAGGTGTCGGTGAGAGGCCATGTAGGAGTACATGGTGGGTTGTCTCATTGAAGCCGTCCTTAGGAACTGAGTTCTGTGTTTGTGATCCATGATTCAGCTACTACCATGCATTGGGCCCTGAAATATGACCCCGCTCGACTTCTTATTCACCCTAGTCCTCTGTCCAGGAGTTGCAAGTAGTTTCTGGTGTTTGTAGCTTACTGGAGGCCGTGGACAGCGCTGACCGTAGGGGTGGGCTGTGATGCGGTAGGTACGTGGCACGGTGTACCGGATGCCCGTTTGGTATCTTGGGAACCCTGTTCACATCGTTTGGGGCTGTGAGCGAAACTCCGGCCGGATCTCCTCATGGATGGAACCCGAATAGGCGATAAACCTGGACTAGAGACTTGAGTGTTTAGGTAGGTCATGGTCTACACCCACGTCGGCTTTCGCTTGAAGTCTGCCGAGCACATGTCGTGTGCAGACGCTAAGTGGTGGAAACATGTATGAAGAAGTACACCCCTGCAGGGTTAACATCATCTATTCGAATAGCCGTGTCCGCGGAAAAGGACTTCTGGGTTGCTTATATCAGTTCATAGACAAGTGAAAGTGGATACTTTAAAATGCGCAAGATAAGCGTGAGTGCTATGGATGGCGTTCTCGTAGGGAGACGGGAGTGGATCCATAGTGGTGTATTGATATGGTGAATATGTGGACTCGTGTGCGCCACCTCAAAAGAGTCGCTTGCAGTCGTAGTTTAGGATAGCCACCGAGTCAAAGCTGGCTTGCTGCAGTTAAACCCCACCATCCCCTTGTTGAAAATGATGCATATGTAGTTAGTTCTGATGTAAGTCTTGCTGGGTACATTTGTACTCACGTTTGCCTATTTTATGTTTTTGCAGAGAGACTTCAGTCTCACTAGTAGTTCCGCTTGGACTTCGACGTTTAGCTTGATACCTCAGCTACGATCTTGTGCCCTCGGCAGGATCTGATAGATAGTCAGGCTTCTCAGCCTTTTTCATTTATAGATGTCTGTACTCAGACATGATAGCTTCCGCTTGTGCTTTGACTTGTATGCTCTGATTGTTGGGTCATGAGACCCATGTTTGTAATGTCTCGCTCCTCGGAGCCTATTGAATAAACTACTGAGTCGTAGAGTCATTTTGTGATGCCGTGTTGTATTGCACATATCGAGCATATTGTGTGTATGTTATTGAAATGCTTGGTATGTGTGGGATCTGACTATCTAGTTGTTTATCTTTAGTAGCCTCTCTTACCGGGAAATGTCTCCTAGTGTTTCCACCGAGCCATGGTAGCTTGCTACTGCTCCGGAACACTTAGGCTGGCCGGCATGTGTCCTTCTTCGTTCCTGTGTCTGTCCCTTCGGGGAAATGTCACGCGATGAATACCGGAGTCCTGTTAGCCCGCTACAGCCCGGTTCACCGGAGTCCTGCTAGCTCAGTGCTACAGCCTGGATTCACTCGCTGATGACCGACACGTTCGATGCTGGGTCATGGATGCCTGTCCCTGTAAGTCTGTGCCACTTTGGGTTTACGACTAGCCATGTCAGCCCGGGCTCCTTATCATATGGATGCTAGCGACACTGTCATATACGTGTGCCAAAAGGCGCAAACGGTCCCGGGCAAAGGTAAGGCGACACCCGTGGGAATACCGTGCGTGAGGCCGCAAAGTGATATGAGGTGTTACATGCTAGATCGATGTGGCATTGAGTCTGGGTCCTGACAGCGTTGGTATCAGAGCTTGACTGCCTGTAGGATTACCAAGCCAAACTGGTCGAAGTTGAGTCTAGAAATTCTTTAGTTATATAAGGGAATTGATTGTGGGATGGAACGTAAGGCTCTTTTTACTCCTTATACCTCATGCCCTTCTGATCTGAGTCATCTTATATTTCCTACGGGGATTAAGAACTAGGCTATCTCTTCTTTCTATCAGGATCACGTGCTACTAATCCGTAGACTTATAAGATTGTTGGATTTAAGCTTGAGTTCAGTTTCTACTACTTCCGTACGTTAATTGTTGATCTCCAAACCTTGATATTGTGCTTCTGAGTGGTTATGCCACCATTTTGTGATTGTCTCAAATCTTTTTGAGCATTTACAGTCGTTATGCTGTCCGAGTCATCCCAGGTCTCTAAACAGTCTGATGCATTTGCAAATCCTTTCCTTCCGTCTCCGATGTCCCTTTTGGTCAGAATAAGCACACTAATCGGTAGGTTGAGGTACTTTGTTACCTTGGCGTAGATGTTGGAGCTATTATTATGACCCTAGGTGTCTTAGGGGATCACCTAGTAATTTAGCCATGATTTGTGTTCCCAGTGTGATGATTCTGGCCATCATTCTCGAAAGCATCCCGTGATGCTACTTAGTGGTAGGTATTCTGTTCCTGGGTTCTTGAACCCGAGATTCACTCTACTTACTTCATGTTGATAGTGTTTGCTAGTTCCTTCAGGATATTAGTAACCTTTGCGATAGTCCTTGAAGTCCGTGGTATCTGCTTCTTCCAAATACCATGAACTACTTATGGCAGAAGTTCCTCGTTGAACTGAAATATCACAACAGGATTATTTTTGATGAGTTCTCCATTATATATTGTGGCTCTGCCAGTTCTACCTTTCCGCATGGGTTATCCGGAAGAAATATGTTGAACTTGGTTCGACATACTAATCTATGCATCCACAACTCAGAAAATTATATGTTCCTTTGAGTTGTTCTCTTTAGTTGCATTATGACCCTCGTCTATCAATTGATAGTCAAGAGTATGCGTGCGTTCGTTTATCGATGCCTATTACTCTTGTGGTCCGTCAAGCCATTCTATCGCGGAATGACTAGGAGAAACAAACTCCAGTACCTCATCCATATCTAGGATTGGGTCAAAGTAGTTGTATTCCGCAGATCAAACGCCAATCCAGCTTTTGATTCTGTTCTACCCTGAAGTATTACCTTCTTTATGACAGGAATTTCATGAGAATTGCACCACCTTTTGTGAATTCTTGACATAGTGATACTTCTCGCCATCCTTTTTCATTCCTCGGTTCCGTGTTGATGCAACCGGAATACCGACAAATGAATTGTGATGTGTGAAATCAATACTCCTAGCAACCTCGTTGCTTGGTAGTTAAAGGATAATAATTTTATTCTTAATATGTTGGTTATTGAATCACCATTCTAAGATTGATCGTGCTACCTAGTCCTTATCTCGGTGCACTCCTCGACCAATGAGTTAGGAATTATTTCAAGTCCTCACCCATTTGATCATGTCGTCTTGCCCTCAAAAGCAAGATTGTTCTCGAGCTTAGTAACATACAGGTGGTTCGTGACTTTCCAAATATCTTCTTGGAAGTATTACCAGGTTGTCACCTGACTGCTATGTTGAGCTCGTGATCAAGTCGGGTTCTTGTGAACCACCCTTTCTCCAAGAATCTGTGATGGATATCCCGGAGCTAGTTGGTTAAGCTAGACAACAACTTGGAGAGTTGGAAGATAAAAGCTTGTCTGACTTAGTTCATGTTAAGGGATATCTTTCTGTGTATGTGTGTGTGTTGAAGAAAGATGATATCTTCATTAATTGGTCCTTGTGATCAGTTGTTGGACCTATTGTCTTACCCCATCTATAATTTGAGTATGGGCTATCATCCAATCAGACCAGAACCAATGATATTCGTAATGTTGTCTTACTCGTGGTTGATCCCTCGAGCATACACCATTATATCTTTTGGGTCTGACCAATGCTAACACTTGTTCCCTTAACTATGGAATTCCTTTTAAAGGGAAACCCGGAAGAATTGTTGTTGAGCCCATTGACAACATCCTTATCTCCTCCATGATTTTGTTGAACATTAAGCTAGTGTTGGAAACTTTTGAAAGCATTTCTTCATGCTAACTCATGAAGTATTTGTTTGATGAAAGGAGTGACTTCCTCTTATACACGTGCATTTGGTGAAAGTTGCCGCCGTGGATTTGAGAAAGTTAGTTTTGCTTCCTCTGGAATCATCCCAAGTCAGTCATGCATACGTGCGAAGTATTCTGTGGTCTGGAGACTTGCAACCTTCATTCCATATGTGTTCCGAGCACACCAAGCCACTGATTGAGTTGTTTAAAGATAAAGGAGTCTGTCCAAGGTGAACTCTTTGGACTTCCATGCGTGGAGACTTCGATGTCATTAATGATGGTTCCCCACCTGAACTCGGTAGTGTTTTATTATAAGACTACCACGTGGTCATGTTTGTCTGGGACAGCGTGTTCACATGTTTGTAGCAGAACCAGCTCATGTTTTGGAGCTTACTATCGCAGTTCATTTCCCGAGAATCTCGCAACGTCATCTCGTCGATTTGTGTTGCAAACTTTCATTTTTCTTCCTAGACTCGATGAGTCTGGAATATTCTGACACCAACCAGATCTGAATCTCAGGCAGATATGATGATTGGAACATTTTCCAAGGACTATAATATTGGTCCCTCGATAACCGGTAAAGTGAATGTCGTGGCCAACACACCCAGCCGGAAGACCTATAATTGTAGTATCTTGATTGAAGAAGTTGGCCACCTTCCCATAAGGATTTTGCAGGATTTACTTCCGTAGTTATTCCTTATGATTTCTGTGTTCCGAAGTCCGACCTTTTTACTTGATGTTCTAGATATCAAACCATATCTATGAATGGGTTACACTAGCACATCAAGGAGAACATTAGAAGCGGAGTGCTAAATGTCTTTCGGTCGATCATCCAGATTTTGTCCCCTTGGCCTCGCTAAGGTGAAATCTGAGAAAGTGTTATCCTCCTTTGCATCGGCATCGTCCATCGCCATTCATCATGGTAGTATGTTGTGTTGTCAGCACCCTTGACTCGGTTGTTGATAAAACCGTGATGATTGTGGAAATGCTCAAGTTCTTGAGAGCACGCGCAAGTGCTAGGTTTGATCGTCGGCATCAACTGTATAGTGCTTTCAGTTTCCTCGACAATGCTATGACCTTTTCAAAACAGTGAATTCACTCTCTATTGTTGGGTTCTTCCCTAGTTACCAGAATCATTCCCAGCATTTGCATTTTGTTCCCAGCTTGCACCGCCAATGTGCCATTCTACCATGGATCTCCTCCATCTCCGGTGATAAGCAAATTCATCCATTACGTTGTCTTCAACAAGGTAATCCACATCATCCAAGTCCGAGTATGCCATTCTACCGACCCCCGCCAATCGATTGCTGTGATTTGCCTTCGGCTGATATAGAGAGTCTCAATGATCTCTATATCAAAGGTAATTCTTTTTGCCACTTAAGGGGATATTTCTACGAGTCACCTTCCCTAAGGTGCATCGTTATGGTATCATGGCAACTCAACTCCTCGCTACGTGACAATCGTTTACCACATTCTTGAGTCTGGAATTGTTGTCTACCTAGTGAACCTTCGTCATCCGTTTCTTTCCACCCCTCTTGATGTGTATCTCGTGTCTCAACCCGAGAGATGGTCCTATGTCTCATTCCGTGAGTTGTTCGATCTTCGAGAAGATCGACCCTTCTAGAGTCTCCTTCTTCCCTCCATGTCATGTTGACAGGATTTCTCAGAGCAAGACTTCAAGACAATGATGGTGATCGAATCAACATTACTATGAAGTGCAACCTGAATCGTGAAGATTATACTAGTCTGCGTTACCCTTCACCTTACCCTACGCTTGAATCTCGAGACGAGATTCTTGTTTAGTGGGGGTGAGTTGTCACATCCCTAGCTTCTGGTAATGCTCTAGGCTAGCTTCATGTGTGCATCATGTCTAAATTTTTGAAACCTGAACTGAGGAATTTTGGAAGCCTCAAAAACTTAAATAAAAGAGGGGCAAAAACCCTAGAAATCTCATTCATTGCTCCAAAATGCTCTTCTTAAATGTTTGATAATTTTTGGTAAGGGTTCTGGTCCCAACCAAAATATTGAACATTTTTAAGGATTTATTTTTGGGACTTTGGATTTAATTCATTAGCTATTTGAATTTGAATTATATTCATATAATTAGAATATAATTTCAAATACCCCTGAAATATTTTATAAGCTTTTGGAAAAGTCCATCTAGCAATATAAAATATTCAGAAGAGCTTTTGGCATTGTTTGAATTATTTTTAAATTCAAAACAGTGGCAAAAGAATTAAATAAAAATAAAACAAACAGAAAAATAAAACAGAGCAGAAGACTTACCTGGCGCTTACCTGTCCAGCCCAGCCGGCCCAGCTCCCCCACCTGGCCGGCCCAGCCCACCTCCTCCCCCTTGTCATCTTCCTCCTCTGCCAGGAGGACGAACAGAGGCGAGGCGTGGCACGCGCCCGAGAGGCCTCGGCCACCTCCTGCTTCCCCCTGGCCACCTCCTGCATCCTCTCGTCGCCCTGGACCCCGTCCGCGACGCCACGCACCCTCCCAGGCCTCGCACTCTCCCCGTGCCTTCTCCCCCCTTTCTCTGGCTCCCTCTCTCCTCCACCGAGCGGAGCCCCGTCGCCACCGACGCCGTCCGCCGCGGCCACCACCACCCCCTCTCCTCCCCGACGCGCTCCCGAGCTCTGCAGTGCCTCCCTCGACCTCCTCGACGTCTCACGCGACCAGAAGGGCCCCGAGCAGCCGCCATCATCATCATCTCCAAGCTTCGGCCCCGGCGCCCTTCTCCGTCGATTCGGCCACTCCGGCGCGCCCCCGAGCCCACTAACCCTCCCTGCAGCTCCGCGGTGAGCCCTTGACCCGATTCCCCCTCTCCCCGTGCCCTACCTCCCTCTCTAGCCGCCGTTCACAACGAGCCGAGAACCCCACGCCGCCGGCGATGTCGCCGCCGTCACTGCAGCCAGCAAGGCTCGAAACCGAGCACGGCACCATGCTCCTAGCATCTTCCGGAGCTCGGCGAGCCCCTTAGCCATCCCTCCCGTCCTCTGTGGCCTCGCCCCGCTCGAACCCGAAGCTCCGGCCGCCGCACTTGCCATCGCCGTCGTCGGCTCCGGCCACCCCAGCCGCGGCCACAGCCACCGCTGGACGCGCCGCGTCGCGGACGTTCTAATGAGCCAAACCACGCGCCAAACCATCGCCCCTAGCTCAAATCCGAGCCGCGCCGCCGTGCGGAATGGTCGCCGCCGGCGATACTCCGGCGACTGCCGACGTGGCACGCTTAATTAGCGCTAATGACGCCCTAATCAACCCCCTAAGCCACTGACAGTGGGCCCCACCCCTGGTCAAACCCCAGTCAGCGCTGGGTTTGACCGGGATTAGCTCCTGTGTCACTGACGTGTGGCCCCCACACGTCAGGTTTGACCTGGGGCGCCCAGTTGACCCTGCTGACGTCACTGTGACGTGGTGCTGACGCCATAATCATTTCTGGATTTAATATTATTCATGGAATTCCAGAAAATGCCTAAAACTTCTAAAATTCATAGAAATTCAACCGTCTCCAAATTAAATAAATTATATATGAAAAATTATCAGAAAAATTCAAGGAATCCATCTGTACCATTTTCATGCATGTTAGAACAACTTATAGCTGCTGTTTAGCACAAATCAATTAAAGGGCATTTAAATAATCACATATGGAGTTTGAATTTGAATCTTGGATTCAAACCAACTTCATTTAATCTGGTTTTAGTTGCATTAGCCCAAAACACATTCATTTTGCCATGTCATGATCATGCATCATTTTGTGCATTGCATTGATTGTGTTCCTTTTTGTGTTGCCGGTATTTGTCCCCTCTCGATAGACGTGATACCGATGATGTGATCGTTGACACTGATGAAGACTCAATGCTATCTTCAGAAGTGCCAGGCAAGCAAAACCCCCTTGTTCATTCTGATACAATCCTACTCTCTCGCTCCTGCTCTCTTTTACTGCATTAGGACAACACCAATTCATCTGTTACTTGCTGCGGTAGCTGAACCCCTTTATCCTTTGCATGACCTGTCATTGCCACAGTAAATAGATGAAACCCACTAGCATGAGTAGGAGTTGTTTGAGCCCTGATGTGCCTACTCATTCATGCTTGTTTGTCATGCCTGCTACTACTTAGAGTTGAGTCAGGTCTGATTCATCGAGGATGAATCAGAGGTGTGTGAACATGTCCTACTATGTGTGAGCTAAGTGTGTGAACACGATTTGGTAAAAGGTGTCGGTGAGAGGCCATGTAGGAGTACATGGTGGGTTGTCTCATTGAAGCCGTCCTTAGGAACTGAGTTCTGTGTTTGTGATCCATGATTCAGCTACTACCATGCATTGGGCCCTGAAATATGACCCCGCTCGACTTCTTATTCACCCTAGTCCTCTGTCCAGGAGTTGCAAGTAGTTTCTGGTGTTTGTAGCCTACTGGAGGCCGTGGACAGCGCTGACCGTAGGGGTGGGCTGTGATGCGGTAGGTACGTGGCACGGTGTACCGGATGCCCGTTTGGTATCTCGGGAACCCTGTTCACATCGTTTGGGGCTGTGAGCGAAACTCCGGCCGGATCTCCTCATGGATGGAACCCGAATAGGCGATAAACCTGGACTAGAGACTTGAGTGTTTAGGCAGGCCGTGGCCGACACCCACGTTGGGCTTCCGCTTGAAGGTTGCCGAGTACATGTCGTGTAAACGGCGGTAAGTGGTGAGAGCGTGTGTGAAGAAGTACACCCCTACAGGGTTAATATGATCTATTCGAATAGCCGTGTCCGCGGAAAAGGACTTCTGGGTTGCTTATATCAGTTCATAGACAAGTGAAAGTGGATACTCTAAAATACGCAAGATAAGCGTGAGTGCTATGGATGGCGTTCTCGTAGGGAGACGGGAGCGGATCCATAGTGGTGTATTGATATGGTGAATATGTGGACTCGTGTGCGCCACCTCAAAAGAGTTACTCGCAGTCGTAGTTCAGGATAGCCACCGAGTCAAAGCTGGCTTGCTGCAGTTAAACCCCACCATCCCCTTTGTTGATATGATGCATATGTAGATAGTTCTGATGTAAGTCTTGCTGGGTACATTTGTACTCACGTTTGCCTATTTATGTTTTTGCAGAGAGACTTCGGTCTCGCTAGTAGTTCCGCGTGGACTTCGACGTTTAGCTTGTTACCTCAGCTACGATCTTGTGCCCTCGGCAGGATCTGGTAGATAGTCAGGCTTCTCAGCCTTTTTCATTTATAGATGTCTGTACTCAGACATGATAGCTTCCGCTTGTGCTTTGATTTGTATGCTCTGATTGTTGGGTCATGAGACCCCTGTTTGTAATATCTCGCTCCTCGGAGCCTAATGAATAAATACTTGAGTCGTAGAGTCATGTTGTGATGCCATGTTGTATTTGCACATATCGAGCATATTGTGTGTATGTTATTGAAATGCTTGATATGTGTGGGATCTGACCATCTAGTTGTTTATCTTTAGTAGCCTCTCTTACCGGGAAATGTCTCCTAGTGTTTCCATTGAGCCTTGGTAGCTTGCTACTGCTCCGAAACACTTAGGCTGGCCGGCATGTGTCCTTCTTCGTTCCTGTGTCTGTCCCTTCGGGGAAATGTCACGCGATGAATACCGGAGTCCTGTTAGCCCGCTACAGCCCGGTTCACCGGAGTCCTGCTAGCCCAGTGCTACAGCCTGGATTCACTCGCTGATGACCGACACGTTCGATGCTGGGTCATGGATGCCTGTCCCTGTAAGTCTGTGCCACTTTGGGTTTACGACTAGCCATGTCAGCCCGGGCTCCTTATCATATGGATGCTAGCGACACTGTCATATACGTGTGCCAAAAGGCGCAAACGGTCCCGGGCAAAGGTAAGGCGACACCCGTGGGAATACCGTGCGTGAGGCCGCAAAGTGATATGAGGTGTTACATGCTAGATCGATGTGGCATTGAGTCGGGGTCCTGACACATAGGTTCTTCTAAAATTTCCATGAGGGCTCCTTTCATTGCTTCCTTCTTCTGCTGGACAGTTCTTTGTACCATGGGGTAAATGTGACACTGAGCAGGGTAGTGGGTAGTCCCTTCACACAAGGAACTAGTAATCTGCCTAGTTGGGCATTCTTCAGCTGGATGACTTCCTTCACAATTAGGGAATTCATCCTTGTGCTCCTTATGGTTGTGTCCTATTTCTCCACAAAGCTTGCATGCACAAGATTTCTTCATATCATTTCCATAGGGCTTCATCTTCTGGGACACAAGACGAGACTTTAGCAAAGTAAACTTAAATTCCTTCCAAGTGGTTACTCCTTGCCATCCATTGATGTTTTGGTACATCCTCCACCAAGTAGCAGCACCTCTTTCAAAGCATTGAAGAGCATGCTAGGCCATATCCTTTCTGTCTATAGTGTTACTCTTCATGTGATCCTCCATGTTCTGAATCCATCGGCCCGTCTCTAATTGACTCATCAGTCCAGGTAATATGAGCTCATCTCCATTCATCCTCTATTGGGTCCAAGGGTTTTAGGGGGTGGAGTAAGAGAGAGATAGAGAGGGATACATACAATGCAAACAATAGTTTTGAAAAGGACATTTTATTTGGTAGCTGTCGGAAAAACATCAAACAAATGACAGCTCACAAACGTCGCATCTAACGTAAGTATATAACAAGGGTTTGGTCTTCTAAAGGTCAATAAATCTTCAAAATCATCAAACTCTTCAAGTGTTGTTCATATCTCCGATGGCTTCTTCCGATCGTACTTGTACTTCTCAAGTTCCTTTGCCAGATCTCTGATGACGCGAATTCTCTAGTGACATCCTTTACTATTCCCGGAGTTGCGTTCCAAACTTCTAGGTTTCAACATCCTTGGCATGAGTCATGGTTCTACTGTCCTTTAGTTTCCTGACAAATCTCCGGTATCTCGAGGTTTTAGCTCCTCCAGCTTGGCTACTTTCAGCTTATGGTTCCTGAATTCTTCACGAATTGTTTCGTTGTCAAATATGACTTCCTAAAGGTCCATCTTAAACTTCTTGAATGTAATACTCCAGATCCTGGTGATACACCAGCTAAGATTAAAACTGCATCTTTTGCTGACAGATGCTCCATCAGCCTTCTACCATCCAATCCTTCCATGCATCTGCATACTTAACTCCGCACGATGACAATAGCATAAGCGGGCAATAACACCATGATCAGCCGTGTCTATGCCCATGTTACTGTCATGAGCTTTCATTCCATAATTGATACCTCATGTCTTAGGGTTTCCTTGACATAAACTTTGAGTTCTAATGCTCCATGTTCCAGTCTTTCTTCGATACACCCTGATCTCGGGTATTGACAACTTCCTTAGTCTGACAACCTCTATCAGAGTAGCCTTCCTAGGTCATACCAATCTGTAAATTCTTCAAAGCCTTCAATTTCTCCTAGTCTTCGGAGTCTTCACCGTTGTAGTTTCGTCATTGTAATGCACGGTAAAATCCACTTCATCCCGAAGTGGTCTTAGTTGTCTGATATCTTGTACTTCTTGGAGTGGTCTTATTAGTCGAATCTTCGTGGTCAAAAAGGGAAAGGGGTATAGTCTCTTTAAAAGGGAATATTTGAATAAACTCAGAAGAGAAGAGAGATAAGAGATCTCTTTTGAAAATAAAGTAGTAGAGAAAATCTTTCCTACGGGCTTTTCAGTCTCTAGGGTCACGTCCTACAGTCAACATGTGCTCTGATACCATCTTGTAGCGACCCGACCCTAATGGGTCAAGTCTCTGTGCTTAAGTGTCATCCCTGGATCGATATGCTGAAACACACAGTACTCGAGGATTTATAACAGAGGTAAATCACATGTATAAAGTAACGTAAATACCATTACCTCAAATCCATACAGCGGAAGTAATAAGGTTGTGGATTCCCATCAACACCAACGGCAAAGTTGAGTGTAGAAACCATAACCCTAACGTATCACTTACTCGTCGTAAGAAATCCTGCAACATGAGACGTTGCAGCCATGTAGGTCAGTACATTGAATGTACTGGCAAATTCACACCATAGAGCAATGATGAATAATAGCTATCACTACATGCATATATGGCTGGTGGAAGCTATATGGTTAATGATTTTTGCATAAAGCCAATTTTTCCCTACTGCAAAGGAATAAATTTTATTTACTATCATGGTGGTTGTTAAACATTGAGAATGGTTGACAGCATTCTTAATCCCAATTAAGCATCATCATTAAACCCAACAAATTAAATTTAAGTAACATGATGAGATTCACATGATAATCCAAGAACTAGATACTCAAATTGTCCATAACCGGGGACACGGCTAACCATGATTAGTTTGTACACTCTGCAGAGGTTTGCGCACTTTTCCCCACAAGACTCGATCTCCTCCGTTTGGGATTCTCGCACTACATGATGTTTGAGAAACGGATGACCGAGACATAGTCTTTCAGAGCGCTAGCACCTTACGATCGGGTAGACAGTACCAACCTACATCCCCTACATCTGCTAGTCTACCATTGTAAGAGTTCGCACGACTTAGTCAACTAAGCTAGAGCCCATAGTAGCTTGTGGCTGCACACGGAAGTTTCTAGCATGAATAATCTCATGATCCCTTTGAGCCTGGGTGGTGGTCCAAAAGAAGCAGGCAATCGCTGGAATACCCAGGTGCCTCAATCCACCCAGATGTGTATTAAAGTTGCCACCTTAAATAAACCATGAATTAACAATCTCACATCTGCCATGGAAACACTCAAACCCAATCCACGTCTACGAGCATAGCATAGCAATATAAGCATAACGTTGAAGTAACTCCCAAGGGTTTGGTAATAAACAGGGCAATAGGTTCTACCTCATGAACTACTTCCCAATACCCACATGTTATCAATTCCTAACCATGCAATGTTTGAGGGTAAAACTAATGCATAGAAACTGGGTATGAAAGGAATATGATCAAAGTGTCAACTTGCCTGTACTGTTGATGAAGATGATTCGCACTCATAACTCCTGATAGTTCTACTCGTCTCACTCCGTTCAATCTATCATAAGCAAGCAATAGTAACCACACATAAGCAATCACTCAAAAGATCGGAAAGAACGAAGAAAACAAATCGGAAAACTCCAAAACCAAACAAATAACCTTACAACAGAAAACAATTTCTAACAGTACCAAAATTATGTGAATTTGGCCTTATCAGAAAGCTTAGGCCAAGAGCTTCGATTTGCAAAAAGAATCAACTAAAACGGAATTATAGAACTCGAGTTACGACCAAACGAAGTTCAAACACTAAACTGTTTTAAATTCAAATTTTAAACTTTCAAAAACAAGTTTAAGTTGTTTATCTGTATAGAGGGGATCATAAAGAATAAGTGGCCGTTGGTTTCGTTGGATTTGGATAAACGGACAAAAAGTTGTGACCGTTTGAATTCCAGGGGCTAATATGCAGAAAATGTATTCACAGATAGGTCCCTGGCCGAAATAAAATAAAATGAAAAGGCTACTTAACGAACGTTCACTAACGAACGCTAATGAACAAAAAACTATTCGGTGGAAACCCTAACTAATGAACGTTTGCTACTTAAACTAAAACGATTCGAGAAAAAAAACAAGATGATCTGGACCGTCAGATCCAGATCGGACGACGAGGGGAGAGGCGAGGCGTACCGCAGCTACTGTGGTTGCCGGCGGTGAGGGAGACGGCGGCGGCGGCTCGGACGTCGCGGGGCGGCGGCTCCGGTGGTCGAGGAGGGCAACGGAGAGGTCGGGGAGGGGCGGCGCGGTGTGGCGGAGTCGATGATGGCGCCAGCGGCGATCGGCGGCGGCGATGGTGTGCGGGGTAGGCGGGCAGAGCTGCGGCGGCGGTGGCAAGCTCCGGCAGTGCGGGGCGGCAAAGTGTGGCGAAGCGAGGAGAGGGACGGGGTCGGGGTCCGGCCCCTTATAAAGGGGCGGCCTCGGTGTGCGTGAGCAAGGGGAGGCCGGGGCGGACACGGCAATGGCCGGAGCCGTGCGGCGGCGGGTCTCCTTCGGGAGCTCGGGGACGACGCGGGCGCACTGGGCTGGGCTGCGGCCTGGCTGGCTAGCGGGCCCGGCCCAGTTCGGCGGCGGAGGAA
The DNA here is from genome assembly GCF_002162155.2 of Triticum dicoccoides. Taxonomy (NCBI): domain Eukaryota; kingdom Viridiplantae; phylum Streptophyta; class Magnoliopsida; order Poales; family Poaceae; genus Triticum; species Triticum dicoccoides. Next base: position 134,527,997 of record NC_041387.1, on the reverse strand, counting down.
GATTTTTTTTAAACAACAGACAAACAATAGTAAAAAAACCACAAATACTAAAAATGATATATAGGCATATTATATATCAAAATGAACATTATTCTAGCTTCAATTAAAATCCACAAAAAATCTGATAATTCAAACAGTGCTACTGACCTATTTAAAACCCAATAAAATCATTTTAAAAATACCAAAATGGTTTCAAATTTTATTTCTCTCCAATTTTCTACTGTAGGGAATCATGTTACCCTAATTTCCATATATTTTATTTTTGGAGAAAAATAATTTGAATAAAACCCAAATAAGTCCAAATTGAAAATAATTTTCAAAGGAACTTTAAATTGGATTTCTTTTAAACTCCCAACTCATATTTCAAATGTTTTGAAGAAGTCATTTTATATTCTCTCATAAAAATCATTGAGTTGCATGAAGTTTATGAATTGGAAATAATTCCAAATGAAAGTCAAATCTTTTCAAAACCCTTTTCATTTATTTAAATGGAAGAAGTAATGTCATCTTCTCTCTAGAGTTCTGTGTTTGAAAAGAATTTGAATCCATGGAGATTAAAATGCAAAATGAAAGTTTGGGAAAGTCCTTTTATTCCCTCTCATTTAACTTTCAAAAGTTTCCAATTTCACTCAATCAATCACACAACAATCAAACAAACAATCAATCTATCTATTTAGTATAACATTCCAAAATATAGAATTTTGGGATGTTACATATATTAACAAAGCTCGCGATACATCAAGATCGTGCCAAATCAAGAATACGAGAGAGAGAGAGAGAGAGAGAGATAGAGGGAGAGAGAGAGAGAAATTAAACACATAGCTACTAGTACAAACCCTCTGCCCCGAGGGTGGACTACTCCCTCCTCATCATGGTGGGCGCCGGGATGATGAAGATGGCCTCCGATGATGATTTCCCCCATCAGCAGAGTGCCGGAATGGGGTCTAGATTGGTTTTTCCTGACTATAGAGGCTTGCGGTGGCGTAACTTCTGATCTAGGGTTATTTCTGGGGGTTTCTATATTTATAGGATTTTTTGGTGTCGGTCTCACGCTAAGATGGGACTCGTGGTGACCACAACCCACCAGCACACGGGCTGGGCCCCTGACGCGCCATGGTGGGTTGTGCTCACTTCCTTCACCTTCTGGTCCTCCCACAAAGCTTCTAGTGCCTGTTTTGTTCCAAAAAAAATCGTCAAAAAGTTTTGTTCAATTCCAAGAACTTCTATTTATGCGCAAAAAACAACACCACGGTAGTTCTGCTGAAAACAACATCAGTCCGGGTTAGTTCCATTCAAATCATACCAAAACCATATAGAATTGTTGTAAACATGGCATGAATACTTCATAAATCATAGAGACGTTGGAGACATATCAGCATCCCCAAGCTTAATTCCTACTCGTCCTCGAGTAGGTAAATGATAAAAGAAATAATTTATGAAGTGTGAATGCTAGCATAGTGCATAAGTTTGATCAATGATAATTTCAATCACTTTTACTAGCATCATAATAACAACTCATTCTCATAAAACTCATCATGATAAATTAGCAATTGAAAACAGAATTTTTAATGTAGAATGCTACCTATCATATTCCTCATATACTCCTTTTCTTTTATAGCATGGACATTTGGACTTGCACTATTCAAAGAAATAGTCTATAATTTGACATGAGGATATCAATACTCAAGCATATCAACAAGCAACCATGTCTTTCAAAATATCAACACTAAAGAAAGTTATCCCTAGCCTATTATGCTCAATCATTGATCCATTCATGAAACACACTCGAATATTAACTATGGCCAATGCACAGGTATGCCAATAGTGTTTCCTAGTTTGTGCTTTATAAAAGAAGATGGAGACTCAATAAAAAAATTGCATAAAGTAAATAGATAGGCGCTTCGCGGAGGGAAGCAGAGATTTGTAGAGGTGCCAGAGCCCAAAGCTTAAATTGAGAGAGAGAATTGTTTTGAGAGGCATGCTTTTTCTATCGACGAAAACGACCGAGAATTCCCAATACTTTCATGCTAGATACATCATAGAGGTTCCCAAACATAAAATAAATTTTATTCCCTTTTCCACCATCCTTTCACAATCCATGGGTAGCTGTATCCACGATGCCTTCCATACCAACACTTTTGAAGGAATTTATTATTTGACAACATAAAGTAAATTTCTTTTTCATTTGGGACTGGGCATCCCTATTACCGCCACACTCTCGTGCAATGACAAGTGAATAAACACTCATCTTGATAATAACACATCTAGCATGGAAAAATATTGGCCACCCCCTGCCACTCCATGAGCAGTACGGGCATTCAAAGAGGAAATTCACTTTGCAAATTAGATTTGGCACATACAAATTTAGTTGGAACAACACGAAAATAACGCATATAGGTAGGTATGGTGGACTCATATGGCATAACTTGGTTTAAGGAATTTGGATGCACAAGGAGTATACCCGCTTAGTAAATGAAGGCTAGCAAATAGATTGAGAAGCGGCCAACCAAGAAACAAAAACGATCATAAACGAGCATTAACATAACTAACAGCGAATAATGCACCACAAGTAGGATATAATTTCATTACATAATTATTGACTTTCATGCTTGCATAGGGAATCACAAACCTTAACACCAATATTCTTACAAAAGCATAATTACTCACCAACATGACTCACATATTGCTATCTCCATATCTCAAAACTATTGCAAGGAATCGAACTTATCATATCCAATGATCTACATGAAAGCTTTTATTATATCCTTCTTGGATATTCATTACTTTGGGACTAAGTATATATATTACCATTGCTACTAACAAGCTCTCAAATAAATTTAAGTGAAGCACGTGAGCATAAGTATTTCTTCAAAAAATTCAACTCTCAAAATAATCTAAGTGAAGCATGAGAGTAAATGACAAACTACTCCGAAAAGATATAAGTGAAGATCAAATGAGTAGTTAAGTAAATAGGTAGCTATGTGAGGACTCTCTCTTATTTAAAAGTTTCAGATCTAAGTATTTTATTAAAATAGCAAGCAAAACAAAATAAAATAAAATTCTAAGAATAGCACACATCATGTGAAGAAGCAAAAACTTAGGTTCAACCGAGGCTAACCCATAATTGTTGATGAAGAAAGATGGGATGCCTACCAGGGCATCCCCAAGCTTAGATGCTTGAGACTTCTTGGAATATTAACTTGGGATGCCTTGGTCATCCCCAAGCTTGAGCTCTTGTGTCTTCTTCATTCCTCACATATCACGGTTTCCCAAAATCTCAAAAACTTCATCCGCACAAAACTCAACAAGAACTCGTGAGATAAGTTAGTATAAATAAATGCAACACCTTATCACTCTCTATTGTAAAAAATCACTAAAATTATAATTTGAAATTTCATACGAAATGCTTCTTCATATTTAATACTCCTATCCTCAAATAGAATCATTAAACAAGCAAACATAACAGCACTCTGTCTAAACAGAATAGTCTGTAATGGATGAAGAAGTATCCATACTTATTTAAATCAAAAAATTCTTAAAGTTTACCACACCGTAGAAATTTTATCATGTCTTATTGTGCAAAAAGTTTCAATATTTTATCACATTCTGACATTTTGGGGAATTTTTGCAACAGCGATAGACTTTCTGTTTCGAAACAACAACTCATATACTTACAAAATAAGCATGGTGAAGGCTATCCTTGCCACTTTTATTGAAATAAAAGATGCAAAAAATTATTATAAATAACAACAAGAAAATACAAACAACGGAAAATGACGCTCCAAGCAAAGCACATATCATGTGACGAATAAAAAATATAGCCCCAACTAAGGTTACCAATAATGTTGGAGACGAAAGAGGGGATGCCTTCCGGGGCATCCCCAAGCTTAGTTGCTTGGATATTCCTTGAATATTACCTTGCGGGTGCCTTGGGAATACCCAAGCTTAGGGTCTTGTTACTCCTTATTCTCTTCATATCAATATCTCACCCAAAACTTGAAAACTTCAATCACACAAAACTTAATGGAACTTCGTGAGATTGGTTAGTATGATAAAGAGCAAATCATTCACTTTGGTACTGTCAAGAAAAGATCCATAATTGTTCTCACACAATGACTACTGTACTCTACCATTTTCACAATTTATATTGACCAATATAAGCCATAGCAACAATTAAACAAGCAAACAATGCATTAAAAACAGAATCTGTCAAAAACAGAACAATCTGTAATGATCTGAACTATGCTCATACTTCTGCAACTCTAAAAATTCTGTAAAATTAGGACAACGTGGGAAATTTGTATGTCAAGAACTTCTAAAAAATTCAGAGCAAATGCACTCTCCAGTGACAACTATGATACTGGGCACAAAAGTTTCTGTTTTTTCACAGAATCAAATAAACTATCATCCACATCATCCCAAAGGCTTTACTTGGCACTTTATTGAAAGGAAAGCTATAAAACATGATTACTACAGTAGCTTAATCATGTGAACACACAAAAACAAATAGGTATAAATACTGGTTTGTCTTCCAAGAAGCGCTTTTCTTTAAGGCCTTTTTTAGCTAGCATGATGATTTCAATGATGCTCACATAAAAGTAAAGAATTGAAACACCACGGGAGCATCATGAAGCATATGACTAGCACATTTAAGCCTAATCCACTTCCTATGCATAGGGTTTTTGTGAGCAAACAACTTATGGGGACAAGCATAACTTCAAAACTTTCAACACATAGAGAGGAAACTTGATATTAGTGTGATAAGCAGAATCATATGTTCCTCTCTCATAATAATTTTCAGTAGCATCATGAATGAATTCAACTATGTAACTATCACATACATCATTCTTTTCATGATCCATAAGCATAGAAATTTTATTACTCTCCACATAAGCAAATTTATTCTCATGAATAGTAGTGGGAGCAAACTCAACAAAATAACTAGCATGTGATTGAAAATTAAAATCATGATGATAAGTTTCATGGTTATGATTATTCAATATAGCATACATGTCATCACCATAATCATCATAGATAGCAACTTTGTTATCAAAATCAATTGAAACCTCTTCCAAGATAGTGGAATCATCATTAAATAAAGGCATGACCTCTCCAAATCCACTTTTATCATTATAATAAGATGGGAGGTGTAGGATGAAGATGGTCTCTCTCAAACAACCCTGCAACCAAATAATAAAAAGTCTCTTGTGTACCCAACACACCAAATACAATGGTAAAAAGTCTCTTGTGCACAAGTTCGAAGAAGAGATGGTGATACAAGTGTAGTAATGATAGTACATATTGGTTTTTGTAATAGGAATAATAAAAACAGCAAGGTAGCAAGTAGCAAAAGTGAGCACAAACGATATGCAATGCTTGAAAATGAGGCCTAGGGTCCATACTTTCACTAGTGCAATCTCTCAATAGTGCTAATATAATTGGATCACATAACAATCCCTCGACATGCGATGAAGAATCACACCAAAGTTCTTATCTAGCGGAGAACATAAGAAGAAATTGTTTGTAGGGTACGAAACCACCTTAAAGTTATTATTTCGATCGATCTATTCAAGAGTTTGTACTAAGATGACACCAAGTTGTCCTTTCCGATCGATCTATCCAAGAGTTTTTACTAAATTAACATCATATGATACTCATCAACCAACTCCAATGTCACCTAGATACTCCAATGTCACCACAAGTATCCATGAGTTACTTATACGATACACAACAAAATTTAAGATTCATAATAGTCAATCCAACACAGAGAACCTCAAAGAGTGCCCCAAGATTTCTACCAGAGAAAGTAGGACGAAAACATGCATCAACCCCTATGCATAGATTACCCCAATGTCACCTCGGGAATCCCCGAGTTGAGTGCCAAAACATATATCAAGTGAATCAATATAATACCCCATTGTCACCACAAGCGTTCATATGCAAGACATATATCAAGTGCTCTCAAATCCATAAAAGTATCCGATCTGATAAGAACAAAACCTCAAAGGACAAACTTAGTTCATCACAACAATATAGAGAGGGAAAACACCATATGATCCAACTATATTAACAAAGCTCATGATACATCAAGATCGTGCCAAATCAAGAACACGAGAGAGAGAGAGAGAGAGAGATTAAACACATAGCTACCGGTACAAACCCTCGGCCCAAAGGGTGGACTACTCCCTCCTCATCATGGTGGCCGCCGGGATGATCAAGATGGTGTCGGATTCAGGGCTCCACAGACCCAAGGAAGGTTTGAACTCTGGGGCATGTGTGAAGAACTCAACCGCCTAGACCAGCTAACTAGCTGCTCTCACAGCCTAGCTCGATGAACGGGAAAGGAAATGGACACGACAGTTTACCCAGGTTCGGGCCCCCTTGTGGTGTAAGACCCTACTCCTGCTTTGTGGTGTATTGGCCTCGCGAGTGCTGAGGATGAAATAGTACAGTGGAAGAACTAACTCAGGAGGCTTTTTCTTGTGATATGGTAGCTTCGGAGAGCTCTCTCTTCCTATGGTGGTGGCTAAGCTATATTTATAGTGGCCTCGGTCCTCTTTCGCCAAAACTTAGGCGAGAAGGGATCCCACAGCGGCCGATTATGAAGGGGGACAAGTAGTACACCCTATCCTAATGAAAGGTGGTCTTCGCCTCCAAAGCTTCTGGTCGTGACACCATGGTGGGCTCGGTGATGACATCCGTCCTGGCGACCTTGTTCTTTTTGCACGGGAATGGAAACCTTTAGCTGATTCCTCGGGACCCCGCGCTTGCGCTTGCCTTCTTAGCACCAAAGAGGAAATTTGTCGCTCTGCTCCCGCTGGCGCCCGCCTGGCCTTGGTCGTCATGGCTTACATCGCTTCAGCCTCATGATGTGGTCACTTGCATAGGAACCTCCACTCCTTGAGAGGTCGCCTGAAGAGGCCACTCCCTCCGAAGGTCTTGGTGTCTTCCGCCTCGCGAGGCTTGGCCCCTCGCGAGGGTCTTGTCTCGTCAATGCTGAAGATGGGTCATACCAGGCTGTCGACAGAGCCACGCCGTGGGCTGCAGGAAAATAAGTCTGGGTACCCTTGTTCCCAGAACATCGACAGTAGCCCCCGTGCCCAAGGTGCGCATGCGCTTGGCCTCGAGGCGAAGCCAAAGGGTAGGGGCAAAATGTTGCGAGCCCCAATCGCCTGCGGACCGAGTCAATGCATGGCGCTTGATGGGACGTGGGCGTCTCCACTTCCCCATGCCGCCTCGGCAACTGCCCGACTTGACAACTGCCTGTCGCAACTCGACCCAACCATCATTGCCTGCCGCGCTCGCCCTCTGCTCCCCCTCTTTCCTGTGAGCCCACACTTTCTTCTCCAGACTCCGCACTAGCTCCAATCTGCCTCCGCCGCCATGGCTCCAAGGTCGAAGCAGAAAGAAAGAGCTCACGCACCCGAGGATCACTTGCCGGAGTTGGAGCCTGCGCTGGGCCGGTTGACGATGGTCAACCAGGAGGAGCTGGACAAGGTCCGTCAGGCCCTCGCAACCGATTCCAATGAGTGGAAGGCGACGACAGTCCGGCCGGACTCTCAGGCCTTGATTGATATGGAGCCACTGAAACCCCCTTGCATCTCCATGCTCTCCCGGCCGGCCTGGTTCCCCCCTTCTCTAACTTCTTCAATGTCGTGCTCTCGCATTACCAGATCCAAGCACTGCATCTGGATCCCGGATCCATCATCCTCCTCTCCGCCTTCGCCTTCCTGTGTGAGGCTCTCGTGGGCATCGCTCCATCTGTGGCCATGTTCTGCCATTTCTTCTCGCTCCGCCTGGTCGATGGAAGACAACGCTCGGGGTGCGTGTCTTTCTAGGCAGTTGCAGCGACAGCTGGCTCCAACATCGACTTCACGCTTCGCATGGATGCAAAACAGTTCTGGAAGCGGTGGGTGTACTTGGACGCCACCGTGCTCAGCCCCATGCTCCTTCTTACGTGGGGGCCGGCCATGCTAAGCTCCGGCTGGGGCATGCGGAGCTTTCTGACTGGCAGCTTGTGCGTGTCTTGTCCAGGCTGAGCAAGTTGAAGAAGGCGGGGGTGTCGGCATCAATGATGGTGAGGGAGTTCGTCCGGTGGCGCATCGCCCTGCTCAAACGCCATTCTCACCTAGTGTGGGCCTTCACCGCCCCAAACGATCCCATGAGGCTTTGGGTGACTTCGCTCCCCTCCAAGACGTTGTGCACTATGCTTGAGCTCCTAACGGGTGACCCGACACCCGCTATGCTCCTTGTCGATGGGTGCCTATTGTACAACTGCTCGAATGGACAGCCTTCGTCGAGCAGATGACACACTTTGACGAGTGGGGGCTGATACGTCTCCAATGTATCTATAATTTTTTATTGTTCCATGCTATTATATTAGCATTCTTGGGTGTTTTACAATCATTTTATAGTCATTTTATATCATTTTTTGGTACTAACCTATTGACATAGTGCCCACTGCCAATTGCAGTTTTCTGCATGTTTTTACATCCCAGGAAATCAGTACCAAACGGAGTCCAAACGCAGCGAAACTTTGAGGATTTGTTTTCATCCAGAGGACATCCAGTGAGCCTAGAAAGCACCTGAGGGGAGCCTCAAGGGGGCAGCACCAACCAAGGCGCGCCTGGGGGCCCAAGCGCCCCCTGAACCGCCTCTTTGCTCTATAAATACCCCAATATTCCATAAACCCTAGGGGAGTCGATGAAAATCAATTCCAGCCACTAGAGAGTCTAGAAACACCAGATCCAATCTAGATACCATCATGGAGGGGTTCACCACTTCCATTGGTGCCTCTCCGATGATGCGTGAGTAGTTCTTTGTAGACCTATGGGTCCGTAGTTAGTAGCTAGGTAACTTCCTATCTATCTCCCTCTCTCTTGATTATCAATACAATGGTCTCTTGCAGATCCATATGATGTAAGCCTTTTTGCGGTGTGTTTGTTGGGATATGATGAACTTTGAGTTTATGATCAGATCTATGTTTTTATCCATGAAAGTAGTCTTCTTTGATCTCTTATATGCATGATTGCTTATAGCCTCGTATTTCTTCTCCGATATTTGGGTTTTGTTTGGCCAACTTGTTCTATTTATCATGCAATGGGAAGAGGTGCTTTGTGATGGGTTCGATCTTACGGTGCTTGATCCCAGTGACAGAAGGGGAAACGACACATATGTGTCCTTGCCATTAAGGATAACAAGATGAGGTCTATTTCTACATAAATAGATCTTGTCTACATCATGTCATCATTCTTATTGCATTACTCCGTTTCTGCATGAACTTAATACACTAGATGCTTGCTGGATAGCGGTCGATGTGTGGAATAATAGTAGTAGATGCAGGCAGGAGTTGGTCTACTAATCTTGGACGTGATGCCTATATAATGATCATTGCCTAGATATCATCATGATTATTTGAAGTTCTATCAATTGCCCAACAGTAATTGTTTTCCCACCATTTGCTATTTTTCTCGAGAGAAGCCACTAGTGAAACCTACGGCCCCCGGGTCTCTTTTCGTCATATTTGCCTTTGCGATCTATTTTCATTTGCATTTATATTAAGATCTATTAAACCAAAAGTACAAAAATACCTTGCTACAATTTATTTGTTCTGCGATCTATTTATCATATCTACCACTTTCATCTCACGTTCTTTGCCTATCTTGAGCGCCATACCCGAAAGGGATTGACAACCCCTTTAACACGTCGGGTTGTGAGTATTTGTTATTTGTGTGAAGGTGATATTTACGTGGTGTGAGGAGGTTCTCCTACTGGTTCAATAACCTTGGTCTCATCACTGAGGGAAATACCTATCGTCGCTATACTGCATCTTCCCTTCCTCTTTGGGGAAATATGGACGTAGTTCTAGCAGACATCAGGGGCTGCTCCATGTGGGCCACATAGGGCCTCGCGAGAACACCGTCTTGGTGGCTCCTGTGTTCATCGATCCGGTGGCGCACGCGCCTCCAATGGTCATGGGGGGGGGGGGCAGGCACCGCCGACCGCTCCTGAGGTGGCCCCTGGAGGGAAGGTGTCGCCAGATGCTCCTGAGGCGGCCGCCAGCGGTCCTGAGGATAGCACGAGGGAAGCCCCGTCTGTGGCCGCGATCACCATCCCCGCCACCAGGAGTAGTGTGCCCTCCTTCAGCATACTCCCTCCAGTCGCCGGGGTGCCCCGCAAGAGGAAAAGATTCGGGAGTTGTCACGACATTGCCCCATGAGCCCTAAAACAAAGGAAATGGATACCCGTGGATGAGTAAGTACCTCGCCCTTCTGGATTCTTGCATGATGTATTCCTTTTTGAAAATTTCCCTTCATGCTTCCTCCTGCGCCAATGGTGGGCCCGCTCGGGGCACGACCTCTGGAGGCTTCAGGCCCGGCCACGGCTGTGAGCCCCGTGAAGTAGGCAGCCGTGTGAGAGGTGGTGTCGGCCCACGATTCGAGACCGCCGATGGGGGATCGCGAGCCTATTCCCCCGTTGCCCCTCCACCAAAGCAACCTCCACGGCGTGGTGGCAGGGCTGAGGTTCCCTCGGTCGGTGCTTGCCGGTGGATGGGCGCCCCACGCGGCGGCTTCATCTTCAATCCGCAGAGCCGCGCCACGCTGCACCGCGCCCGAGGTCCAGCAAGCGGTCGGGGGGTGCCGGCCATCGAGCCCTTGCCGAAGACAGGCGAGTCATCCCGCGCCCCCTCGGCAGACCAGGATATGGAAGAGAGGTCGGGCCGAGCATTGGAGCTCGCGTGTGGGTGCAGCATTGTCCACCACAGCCTTTTCCAGGAGGAGGCAAGCGTGCTAGGTTGGCTCGGGGCAGAGCTTGCCGATGTCGACTCGCACCTTGAGGTGGAAAATCTCCGCCTGGCACGCGAGTGGCATCAACTGAAGGTCGCTGTCAACCTTGGGCACTTGCAGCATGAGCGCGCCTGAGGAAAGGTTGAGGGGTCCCATGCGGCTTCTCGGGAGGCCTACACCCGTGCTCTAGAGCAGGCCCGATCCATGAACCAGCGTCGTGAGGCGGCCGAGGAGCGCGAGAGGGAGCTCCAAACCTTGAATGCCACCCTAGAGCGGAAGGTCCAAGCGCGTAGAGTCGCCCTCGCGGTGCTACCAAGCGGAACCCTCGCAAACATGGCCGGGGTTCGGGCTCACGAGGAGGCGTTGCGCTTGAAGCGTTGGAGCAAAGCTTGGAGCACGAGCGGTTGGAGGTGATGGAGCGCCAAGTGACTGCGGCCACGGAAGCCCTTGCTTCTCAGGAAGCGAGAACCCGGCTGGAAGCCGACCGGAAGGTGGCGGCGGTCCACAAGTCCCTTGTCGAGGAATACCACCGAAAGCTGGGGCTCCAGGAGACTCACTTCAAACAACAGCAGGTCGAGTCACAGGGCAAGGCTGATGCTCTCAAGGAGAAGCTGGCCACGGTGGAACAACATGGGAAAGCCGCCGAAGAAGCCCGGGCCGCCGCCGAGGCCAAGTTGTCCTCGCTTTAACAGCAGGTTGCGGGCGTCTCGTCCCTTATGGAAAGGGCCTCGGATGACACGAGTCATCGCCGCATGCTATAACATGAGCGTTCCTTAATGCTTGAAGACCTCAGGGTCAGGGCCAACCATGCCTTAGACACCATCTGTGAGGGGAACGTCTCCCGCCCGTATGAAGCCGACGATGCCGGTACACCTCCACTTATTCACCTAAGTCGTGACCTGCATCAAAGGCAGGGCCGCGAGGGCACGCCAGCTTGTCGAGGAGAAGAGCCGGGATCACCTTGGGCGCATGTTCTCATGCATCTTCAGCTACCTCCTTAGCCTTGATCTAGACTTCGATTTCAATGCCATGATAGTCCCCGTGCCCAGGGTAACCCGGGGTGACCTGGCGAGCTGGGTGCTTGACCATGTGGATGACTTGATCAAGGAATTTGCCTTTGCCGACAATGTGGCTGCACTCGTGACCGGAGAGGGAGGAGCTGATGATGAGGACAATGACGGCGACGCCCGCGATAGCGCATCCCGCTAGGCTTGTACTTCCCAGTCCTTCCTGCAATGATTTTGGATATGGCCCCGCGGGGTGTGAAAGCATTTTTTTGAGGGGGGGGGCTCCCCTGTAACGTATGGACCGATGATATGTCTCTTGAGTTAATTTCAAAATGTGTCGTCGTGAGCCAGAGGGCTCTTTACTAGAGTAGTTGGTGTGCCTTACCTTTCATGCTCGCGGCCTTGGGCGGGTTCTTGCATCGCGGAGGTACTTTCCTCCTGGAGTAAGCCCAAGACTTGTTGGGCCTCCAAGTATAGAGGTTTGTAGGACAGTAGCAAATTTTCCTCAAGTGGATGACCTAAGGTTTATCAATCCGTAAGAGGCGTAACAAAGAGTCTCTTGTGTCCCCAACACACCCAGTACAATGGTAAATTGTATAGGTGCACTAGTTCGGCGAAGAGATGGTGATACAAGTGCAATGTGGATGGTAGATATAGATTTTTGTAATATGAAAATATAAAAACAGCAAGGTAATTAATGATAAAAGAGAGCACAAACGGTATTGCAATGCTTTGAAACAAGGCCTAGGGTTCATACTTTCACTAGTGCAAGTTCCCTCAACAATAATAACATAATTGGATCATATAACTATCCCTCAACATGCAACAAAGAGTCGCTCCAAAGTCAGTAATAGCGGAGAACAAATTAAGATATTATTGTAGGGTACGAAACCACCTCAAAGTTATTCTTTTCGATCAATCCATTGGGCTATACCTATAAGTGTCACAAAGAGCCCTAGAGTTCGTAGTAAAATAACACATTAAGACACAAATCAACTAAAACCCTAATGTCACCTAGATACTCCAATGTCACCTCAAGTATCCGTGGGTTTGATTATACGATATGCATCACACAATCTCAGATTCATCTATTCAACCAACACAAAGAACTTCAAAGAGTGCCCCAAAGTTTCTATCGGAGAGTCAAGACCAAAATGTGTGCCAACCCCTATGCATAAGTTCACAAGGTTACTGAACCCGCAAGTTGATCACCAAAACATACATCAAGTAGATCACGTGAATATCCCATTGTCACCACAGATAAGCACATGCAAGACATACATCAAGTGTTCTCAAATCCTTAAAGACTCAATCCAATAAGATAACTTCAAAGGGAAAACTCAGTCCATTACAAGAGAATAGAGGGGGAGAAACATCATAAGATCCAACTATTATAGCAAAGCTCGCGGTACATCAAGATCGTGCCAAATCAAGAATACGAGAGAGAGATCAAACACATAGCTACTGGTACATACCCTCAGCCCCGAGGGTGAACTACTCCCTCCTCGTCATGGAGAGCGCCGGGATGATGAAGATGGCCACCGGTGATGGATTCCCCCTCCGTCAGGGTGCCGGAATAGGGTCCCGATTGGTTTTTGGTGGCTACAGAGGCTTGCGGCGACAGAACTCCCGATCTAGGTTTCTTTCTGGAAGTTTGGGTATTTATAGGAGGGTTTGGCATTGAGAACAAGTTAGGGGGACAAACGAGGAGTCCGCGAGGCACAGGGGGGCGCCCCCCACCCTCGTGGGCCCCACGTGATACCTCTCTGATAACATTTTGTTCCAGTATTTTTTATATTTTCTAGAAAAAATCTCCGTTGATTTTCAGCGCATTCCGAAACATTTATTTCTGCACAACAACACCACCATGGTAGTTCTGCTGAAAACAACATCAGTCCGGGTTAGTTCTAACCAAATCATACCAAAAGCATGTAAAAAAAATACCAAAAGCATGTAAAAATATTATAAACATGGCATGAATACATCAAAAATTATAGATACGTTGGAGACGTATCAGCATCCCCAAGCTTAATTCCTGCTCGTCCTCGAGTAGGTAAATGATAAAAACAGAACTTTTGATGTGGAATGCTACCTAACATATTTATCAATGTAATCTTATATATTGTGGCAAGAATATTCAGATCCATAAGATTCAAAACAAAAGTTTAATATTGAAATAAAAATAATAATACTTCAAGCATACTAACAAGGCAATTATATCTTCTCGAAATAAGATGTCCAAAGAAATCCTATCCCTACAAAATCATATAGTTTGGCTATGCTCCATCTTCGTCACACAAAATATTCAAATCATGCACAACCCCGATTTCAGCCAAGCAATTGTTTCATACTTTAGTATTCTCAAACTTTTTCAACTTTCACGCAATACATGAGCGTTAGCCATGGACAAAGTGAGGGAGTCCTGGATTAAGGGTTCCTCAGACGGCCGGACTATTAACATGGGCCGGACTATTGGGCTATGAAGATACAAGACAGAAGACTTCTTCCCGTGTCCGGATGAGACTCTCCTTTACGTGGATGGCAAGCATGGTGATTCGGATATGTAGATTCCTTTCTCTGTAGCCGACTTTGTGTAACCCTAGCCCCCTCCGGTGTCTATATAAACCGGAGGGTTTAGTCCGTATGGGTAATCATAATCACATAGGCTAGACTTCTAGGGTTTAGCCATTACAATCTCGTGGTAGATCGACTCTTGTAATACTCATATTCGTCAAGATCAGTCAAGCAGGAAGTAGGGTATTACCTCCATAGAGAGGGCCCGAACCTGGGTAAACATTGTGTCCCCCGCCTCCTGTTACCATTAGCCTTAGACGCACAGTTAGGGACCCCCTACCCAAGATCCGCTGGTTTTGACACCAGCATTGGTGCTTTCATTGAGAGTTCCGTTGTGTCGTCAAAGATAGGATTGATGGCTCGTCTTTTCATCAAGGACAACATCACCTCCGGAGGAACCCTAGCCTCAGGCCAAACCCTCCGGTTGGGCGGCTTCACGATGACCACCCCTTCGGCCATCGGGCCGACGGTGACTTCTCGGGTCATCGAAAATCGCCTCTGCGTCAACCCAGCATACTCCAAAAAATGGATCCAAGGGAGTTGTCGTCTTTAAACGAACTCCTAGATCGCATCGCCGCCTTGGGGGTCGCCACAGACTATGACCGGATTGGGCTTAAACCCGATCAGAGAGAAATTGGATCTCCGACGATCACCCATCAGATAGCGGTAGTGGAGGAGCAATACAACAACTCTTCCTTTATATTGAGGACGAACTATGTTCCACTTTCTGAACTCGAAGAACCAGATAATCGTCCTTCGAACCTAAAGTCGAACGGTGGGCCGGAGAAATTGGTTAATATCCCGGGGCCCGAACTGTTAAGCCCGTAAGTCTCTCAAACTCCTGATCCCGAATTGGGTCAGTGTCCGGACTCAAATCCACCCACCCACCCAGATACATGCGATCTTATCCACATACGGCAGCAGTCTCACGAAACTGTCCATCATTTTTGGGCCAGGTTCCTCCTTGTCAAAAACAAAATTAAGGACTGTCACGATGAAGATGCAATCTCATTATTTTGCAACAATTGCACCGACGAGGGAATCCTCAATGCCATTAACCGTCGTCGTGTATTACACTTTGCTGACTTGGCAGCCATATTACAGAAGTACTGCACAATGGAAAGTGCCTGGCGAACTCAAGCAGCTCCTTGGCAGCCACCGGTTTCCACTCAACCCCTCGTCCGGACAAAAAGGACGCACCCTCATCGGTCGCCCGATCCAATAGTAAAGAAATCAAAGCCCATCATAGGACGCGGAACAGTTCTGGAGGAATGGCTCGATAGGCCATGCAAAATACACACAACGCCGGATACCGTACCAACCCACAACCTCAGGGCATGTTGGATACTCCGGCAAGCGGCCAAAAGCGGCGAGGATCTCCTCACCAAAAACACCGCAGAGCAACATCCCACGGAAAACGACGACCTTACAATATTGACGGTCTTCGAGACTTTCGCCTCAAACAACAGGCGCAAAAGGGCACTCCACAGCCTCGCCGAAGTCTGCCAAGTCGCAGAAATAAACCCCTGGAATGACACGGCCATAACTTACAATGCCAGTGACAAACCAAAATTTAGGACAGTCCGGGCACCAGCCGCATTGGTCCTCAGTCCAATAGTGGACGGCTTTCGGCTTACCAAAGTGCTCATGGACGGCGGTGGCAGACTAAACCTCATTTACGAGGAAACCCTTAACAAAATGGAAATAGACAGGAGCCACATGGAGCAAAGCAGCACAACCTTCTAAGGAATCATTCCCAGTCGGGAGGCACGATGCACAGGAAAAATCACACTCGATGTGGTATTTGGCACACTGGAGAATTATCGGTCCGAAGAAATAACATTTCAAGCGGCCCCTTTCAACAACGGATATCACGCCTTATTAGGGCGAGATGAATTTGCACGCTTCCAGGCTATACCCCATTACGGATACATGAAGCTCAAGATGCCCGGGCCCAACGGTATTATCACTCTTGCCAGTGATCCGGACATAGCACTCGGCGCTGAAAACAAAACCGCAGCCCTGGCCCTCGAGGCATTATCTGAAGCCCTCATAGCCGAAGAATTAACCGCATTACACTCCAAAGTGGACAGGGACGACGTGGTCCTGGACAAGCGACCCGAATCCACCTCCTTCAAACCAGCAAAAGAAATAGTCAAATTCCAAATCCACCCAACGGACTCCAAGAGGACAACATCCATCGAGGCACAGATGGACCCAATGGTTGATGCCGCACTGCGAGCATTCCTATGCAAAAACTGGGACATATTTGCCTGGCACCCTTCTGATATGCCAGGGATCCCACGCAGGCTGGCCGAACACAGCCTCAATATATTGAAGGGATATAAACCGGTCAAGCAAACACTGCGGCGCTTTTCCAAACCCAAACGACAAGCCATGTGAGAGGAGCTAGCCAAGTTACTCGAGGCCGAATTTATCAAAGAAATAAAACACTCGGACTGGCAAGCAAACCTGGTGATGGTACCAAAGAAGGATAAATCCTGGCGCCTATGTGTCGATTTCAAAGACCTCAACAAGGCCTGCCCTAAAGATCCCATCCCCCTCCCCCGCATCGACCATATTATCGATGCTACCGCAGGACACGACTCACTGTGTCTCCTCGACGCATACTCCGGATACCATCAAATCAAGATGGAGTCCGATCAAGCCGCAACAGCATTTATCACCCCATATGGGCCTTTCTGCTTCAACACTATGCCCTTCGGGCTCAAAAGTGCCGGTGCCACCTACCAACGCATGATTCAAACATGCCTGGAGAAACAAATCGGCAAGGCAGTTGAAGCATATGTGGATGACGTAGTCATCAAAACTAGGCATGTCGAGTCATTAATAGACGATCTGTGTCTCACATTCGACAACCTCCGAACATATGACATCAAGTTCAATCCGCAAAAGTGTATTTTCGATGTTCCCACTGGAAAACTGCTGGGCTTCATCGTTTCCAACAGGAGAATTGAGGCGAACCCAGCTAAAATCTGAGCTTTGTCACAGTTAGCTACGCCAACAGATCTCAAACAAGTCCAAAAACTATCCGGATGTGTGGCAGCTTTAAGCCGCTTTATCTCCAGACTAGGAGAAAAAGCGTTGCCACTCTATCACCTTCTCCGACGCACTGATCACTTCGAGTGGACGCATGTGGCAACGACCAGACTGGAAGAAATAAAGGCTCTTCTAGCAAGCAATCCAATCCTGGCTGTGCCGAACATTGGCGAACCCATGTTATTATACATATCGGCCACACACCAGGTCGTTAGTGCAGTGCTCGTCGTTGAACAAGAGGAGGACGGACACAAATTCCCGCTTCAGAAGCCGGTATACTACATATCCACGGTCCTCACGCCATGCAAATCTCGGTACCCTCATTACCAAAAAAATAGCATATGTGGTCTTCATGGCATCACGGAGGCTACGACACTACTTTCAAGAGTGCTCAATAATGGTGGCTTCCGAGGTACCACTCAATGACATAATAAACAACCGCGATGCCACAGGCTGGATTGCCAAGTGGGCTATTGAGCTCCTCCCATTCGACATAACATACAGACCGCGTAGGGCCATTAAATCCCAAGTGCTGGCCGACTTCGTCGCTGAATGGACAGAGGCCGAACTCCCTAAAGAGTACGACACATATTCCAACTGGGTCATGCACTTTGACAACTCCAAAATGCTGGCGGGCCTAGGAGCAGGCGTTGTCCTAACATCCCCTACTAGAGATACAGTTCAGTACGTACTCCAAATATTGTACACATACTCCAACAATGCAGCCGAATGCGAGGCCTTATTGCATGGTCATCGGATGGCCATCTCCATGGGCATACAACGCCTGGAAGTGCGCGGGGATTCAAACCTTGCAATATCTCAAATAAATGGAGATTTCGATGCCAAAGATCCGAAGATGGCTGCTTACCATAACGCCATTCTCAAAATGTCGGCTCGGTTCGAGGGGCTCGAGTTTCGTCATGTGGCTCAAGAAAGTAATCAAGCGGCGGATGTCCTTGCTCGCATCGGCACCAAGCGCGACCCAATTCCTCCTAACATCTTTTTGGAAAGGCTTTTCAAGCCATCCATGGTGTGGCAAGGGGAGAGCAGGAACACCAATCCGGATCTGACTATAACCCCAGATTCCAAACACACCGACATCATCAAGGGCTCAGCCACCGAAATTACACCATCAGCCCATCTCATCATGGCAGTCATTGCCACATGGACCGAACCCTTCTTGGCCAACCTTAATAGGCGAGAACTCCCCGAGGATCAGAATGAGGCGCGCTACATTGTGCGGCGCCCTAAATCCTACAAGGTTCACGAGGGAGAACTCTACAAGAAAAGCGCTACCCTAGTACTTCAAAGATGTATCTCCAAGGAAGAAGGGCGGCAGCTCTTGGTTGAAATTCATGCCGGTCTCGGGGGTCACCACGCCGCGGCTCGGGCCCTTCTAAGCAAGGCCTTCCGTACATGTTTCTATTGGCCGACGGCCCGAGCAGACGCATAGGACCTTGTCCAACATTGTGTCGGATGCCAGCTTTTCGCCAACCAAAGCCACACACCACCCACCGCTCTACAAATAATCCCCATCACTTGGTATTTTGCGGTCTGGGGGCTTGATATGGTCGGTCCCCTTAAAGGAGGAAGCCATAAGAAAAAATATCTGTTGGTCATGGTGGATAAATTCACTAAGTGGATAGAAACCAAACAAGTTAAAACGGCCGAAGACGGACCAGTGATAGACTTCATATCCGGTGTTGTGCACCGTTATGGTGTTCCACACACCATCATCACTGATAACGGCTCTAATTTCGCAGCCGATGAGGTGAAAACCTGGTGTGCTAATCTGGGCATTAAGCTCGATTACGCCTTCGTCTATCACCCACAAACCAACGGTCAAGTCGAATGAGCCAATGGTCTTATTATGAGTGGCATTAAACCCAGACTAGTGCGGTCTTTGAAAGAATCAGACAAGCACTGGGTCGAGGAGCTCGACTCTGTACTCTGGGGGCTGCGGACCATGGCCAACCGCTCTATCGGATATACACCTTTCTTCATGGTGTACGGCGCAGAGGCTGTGTTACTCTGCGACATTATTCATGACTCACCTCGAGTGCACATGTATGAAGAGAGAGAGGCCGAGCTTGATCGACAAGGAAGCTTAGATGCCCTGGAATAGGAGCGTGGCGTTGCAAAGGCCCATTCCGTAGTTTATCAACAACATGCCCGCAGATATCAAAGTAGAGAAGTACGGGCCAAGACTTATAATGTTGGCGAACTCATTCTACGCCTGCCGGAGAAGAAAAAGGACAAACTCAAGCCCAAGTAGGAGGGTCCCTTCATCACTGATGAAGTCCTCACGGGAGGAGCGTATCGCCTGCGGGATGCATCAAACAATCGCCTAGAGCCGAACCCATGGAACGCGGCCAGACTCCGAAGATTCTATGCCTAGCGACAGACTCTTTGTTCGCCTCCTTTTTCCCTTTTTGTTTCCATTATTTCTTTTCCTCTCTTTCATATTGTCTTTTTTAGCCTTAAAGCTCTTGTGCGGCTAAACTGAACACCTACGACGCACACATTTTCAAATATGTACGTCAATTATGCCTGGGGACTTCTTGTACAGAAGCTTATTATTATTTTCCGAGTATCAAGCTCACCACATATGTGTCTTTTCTGCGTATGTACCTTTTCTTCGCCATTATATGCATCGATATGACTTAAGTTTTGGCCAAGCTGGGTTGCCTGCTCCTGTGCTTATGCCCTACGTTCCCGTTAGTTCGGCTAGGGCATAAAGGGAGCACCTCTATGATTGTTACTGCCGGGTCATCCGGATGTGTACCTCAGATTGGGTGAAGCCGAAAGCTAGCGTTCTTAAGGGAATATTCAGTCGGTGGACTAAATATGTTTTTTACTCGTTACACTATGAACCCCCAGATGTTATGTATGTTGTGATTTTTCAATCACAGTTCGGACATGCACGTTAACGCATGCTGAACTAGGGAAAGGAACCCTTAATGAAACTATTCTCTCTAGAAGATGTTTCTTACGATCAAAAATGTAATATAACATAGCTAGCCGGATACTTGTCTGTTCAAGCAACTATGACGCCTACGCCTGGTTTCCACGCATACCTCGGTATATATTACTAAGCGGGTATTCGGAAACACTCCGCACCTTTGGGTCCAGAGGTTGAAGCGAAAAGGTCCGCCATGACAATTGTTTTATTATTCGACTAGGGACAAATTTGTCAATTGAAGTACATAGTCACTTGGACTCAAAAACTTCTTCCTCTATGCCATCCAACAGGCTATCTAACCTACAATCCTGTTGGGAATACTTGGCGGCTACTTCTACCTGCTCATATACCAAACTAACAGGAATTTCTATTCCATCTGACCCTAAAGGTCCAACCCGGGCCATGTGATTCGGGTCGAGCTCGGTATACTGTGTTTTCACGATGGCCCAGGCCTCTCGCACACCTTCCCAACAGGCCGATATCTTCCATAATCGGAAGCGCCGCCGCGCTCCCTTGAATAGTTGTACAAGATCCACCATACTTCCTGGAGGGGAGTCGGATGGCCATAAGGCCCTAGCAATACTTTGCATCGCCTGTCAAGCTCTCTCGTGCATTTTCGATAGCTCTTGTAGCAGATCGCCCGAAGATCCGGACATCTCCTCTTCGGGACGGCTGGTCAGCATACCTACAGACATAACTCTGTCAGTTCCTTTCCTCGCCGAACTATGTAAAGGTAAGTTTGAACACATAATAAATATACCGCCTTGTAGCCTCTTATTTTCCTTCATGGAGTCAGCCATCTGGGCTCGAACATCTTTTAGTTCCACGCCCAGCTCGGTATTGGAATCCTGGAGTTTGTTTTTCTCCTCCCTGACCCGTGTCAGTATACGTTCGCCCGTCGCCAGTTGCCTTTGGGCTTCTGGACCTCCCGCTTGTGCGACTTCCGGCGACTCTCCCGAATGATCTCACGCCCTGCCATAAGATATGCACCTGCATTAATAATTCTGGTATATGATTATGTTTTCTCGATAGAGGGGAACATTACCAGACACTGCCTTCTTGGATTTCTCCAGTTCAGGAGTAGCAGCAGCTAGCTGGGTCTGACACTTTTTTAGCTCTTGAGACAGCAGTTTGTTCTTCTCTGTAAGCACCTAGTCGTACAATGATCCTTAAATCAGTTGTACCAACTATTTAAAGTCTCGGGGGCTACTGGTATATGATTATCATATTTGTACCAATGTGTACTTACCCGCATATCTTTCAAATACTGGTTTGTGGCTCTGGTAAGTCCATCTCGAGCAGCTCGGATGTATGCATCACCCGAGCGGAAGGCGTTGAATGCCTCTTCTGAAAAACCGGGGTCACAAAGAGCGGCCCGTCGGTGCCGATGATTCATGGCGCTTTCCACTTCAGAGTTTGTGATAGATACATCATCAGAATCCTCTGCAGAAGGACAATCTGGTGTCACTCCCGCGTCAGCCTAAGTCCTTGAGACAGGGTCCGGAATCTGGCTAGTGGAGGCATGACCGACAGGATCCCCGGACATAGTCCGGCGAATGTTTTTCCTGATAAGACACAACGGATAGCGTCACACTTCAATGTGAGATCCAAGGAGCATATTTAAAAAACCATACCTCTTTGATGAAGGCTCGGCCATGTTTTTATTTGCCTTCCTCTTCGAAGGCCTGCCCGGTGTAGGCGCCGCTTTCTTGCGAGTCGCCTCAGGTGCAGGGTGGCGCGCCGATCGCCTCCCCTTTGGAGCATGAGATAGTGCGGTGGGTGAGGCAGGATGAGGAAATTCTTTTGAAGGAGAAGTCTCCTGATTACTTACATGTGAGGCAGGGAGAAGACCTGGATAGTCAGCAGTGATGGCCACCTCTGTGTCGTCATGGCTTGCCTGGTAAAACACTCCATCCTCAAGCTCCACGAATATATCCGGATCCTCTTTGAATCTGGGGTCCAAGTCCCGGTTGTGGTCCTCTGGTTGTGGTGCAAGGCTGTGGAGCTCCTTGGAGATCTTCCGCCATTCCTGTTATAAAGGGACGGATTAATGTTCATGAAAGTGACTCAAGGAGTAAATTGAGAAGAGTAATGGGATTGGAACTCACCCAGCTAGGAGGACTGTACATAGAAAATCCATCTTGATGCTTAATGCGGATGAACTCCTCCTTCTCCCCTTTGTATAGCCCGACCAGTATTTTCGCCAAAGCGGCAGGGGTATCCGGACCCTTCCGACCGCAGCGGGCAGCGTCATCTTCTATGTTATAGTGCCACATGGGATGCCCTCTGTATTGGAGTGGCTGGATCCCCCGTACTATGGATGTCGCCATAACTTCGACTATTGACAATCCGGATCGGGCAAGCGTCTTTATCTTGCTCATCAATTGATGGACTTCTATGCTATCTTCCTCCACGAGGCTCCGAGGGCACCAGCTGTGGCGTTTCTTCAACGGAGCACTTGAAAATTTGGGAAGACCCATTCGGACTGGGTCGGGAAGGGAGACGTCCTCAATATAGAACCATTCGGAAGGCCAATCTTTGGATGCCTTCTTCTGCGTGCCGGACAGGTATCCGGTCCCGGCGGTGCGCCATACCTCGGCACCGCCTACTTGAAATATCGATCCTTCTTGATTACGAGGGACAAGGCAGAATAGCTTCTTCCATAATTCAAAATGGGGCTCACAACCTAGGAATAGCTCACAAAGAGCAACGTAACCCACAATGTGCAGGATGGAGGCAGAAGTGAAATTGTGCAGTTGGAGGCCATAATACTCTAGAAGCCCTCGGAGGAACGGATGGATTGGAAATCTGACGCCTCTCAATAAGTAGGGAACAAAGCAGACTCGCTCCCCCTGGATGGGTTGGGGAAATTCTCCGCCCTCTCCCCCCCATCGAAGGAAGCCAATCCGGCTCGAACGGGGACTAGATCTACAGGGGGAAGAAACCCCTATGTCTGCAGCTTCACTAGCTGATTATGGGATACGGAACACTTTTCCCAATCACCTTTTTTGGGGCCATGGGGGCGGGAGGAAGAGCTGGGAGTGCTAGCCATGTTGGAGTGGTTTCTGTCGGCCAACTCTGAGGATTCCTTGCTTGGTGTGGACTAGATCTGAAGATCCCCATCCCTTTAAATAGACAACTTTCTTACATGGTCAGGGTGGTATGTGCAAAAATACCTCGACCTCTTGTATTCGCTCGACACGTGGAAGATGAAATCATGAAGGTGCAGAAGCCGATGAGTGCAACATTAAATGAAAATCCGGATACTGATCTTTAAGTCAGGTACTTTGAAGTAATCAGAGAAGGAACCCGCCTTGCAATGCCGAAGACAATCTGCACGCCGAACACCTCGTCATTGAAGCCTGGTTCGGGGGCTACTGAGGAAGTCCTGGATTAAGGGGTCCTCGGACGGCCGGACTATTAACATGGGCCGGACTGTTGGGCTATGAAGATATAAGACAGAAGACTTCTTCCCGTGTCTGGATGGGACTCTCCTTTGCGTGGATGGCAAGCTTGGTGATTCGGATATGTAGATTCCTTTCTCTGTAACCGACTTTGTGTAACCCTAGCCCCCTCCGATGTCTATATAAACCGAAGGGTTTAGTCAGTAGGGGTAATCATAATCACATAGGCTAGACTTCTAGGGTTTAGCCATTACGATCTCGTGGTAGACCGACTCTTGTAATACTCATATTCATCAAGATCAATCAAGAAGGAAGTAGGGTATTACCTCCATAGAGAGGGCCCGAACCTGGGTAAACATCGTGTCCCCCGCCTCCTATTACCATCAGCCTTAGACGCATAGTTCGGGACCCCCTACCCGAGATCTGCCGGTTTTGACACCGACATAGCACTATAGGTGGAATAGAGTGGTGGTTGTGGAGAAGACAAAAAAGAGGAAGATAGTCTCACATAAACTAGGCGTATTAATGGGCTATGGAGATGCCCATCAATAGATATCAATGTGAGTGAGTAGGGATTGCCATGGAACGGATGCACTAGAGCTATAAATGTATGAAAGCTCAAAAAGAAACTATGTGGGTGTGCATCGAACTTGCTTGCTAATGAAGACCTAGGGCATTTGAGGAAGCCCATCTTTGGAATATACAAGCAAAGTTCTATAATGAAAAATTCCCACTAGTATATGAAAGTGACAACATAGGGGACTCTCTATCATGAAGATCATGGTGCTACTTTGAAGCACAAGTGTGGTAAAAGGATAGTAGCATTGCCCCTTCTCTCTTTTTCTCTCATTTTTTTGTTTGTTTTTGTTTTTTTGGGCCTTCTCTTTTTATGGCCTTTTTTTCTTATCTTTTTTTCATGCAGAGTCTCATTCCACTTGTGGGGGAATCATAGTCTCAATCATCCTTTCCTCAATGGGACAATGCTCTAATAAGGAAGATCATCACACTTTTAGTTACTTACAGCTCAAGAATTACAACTCGATACCTAGAACAAAATGTGACTCTACATGAATGCCTCCAGCGGTGTACCGGGATGTGCAATGAATCAAGAGTGACATGTATGAAAGAATTATGAACTGTGGCTTTGCCACAAATACGATGTCAACTACATGATCATGCAAGGCAATATGACAATGATGAAACGTGTCATAATAAACGGAATGGTAGAATATTGCATGGCAATATATCTCGAAATAGCTATGGAAATGCCATAATAGGTAGGTATGGTGGCTGTTTTGAGGAAGGTAAATGGTGGGTGTATGGTACCGGCGAAAGTTGCGCGGCACAAGAGAGGCTAGCAATGGTGGAAGGGTGAGAGTGCGTATAATCCATGGACTCAACATTAGTCATAAAGAACTCACATACTTATTGCAAAAATATACAAGTCATCAAAACCAAGCACTACGCGCATGCTCCTAGGGGAAGGGTTGGTAGGAGTTAACCATCGCGTGATCCCGACCTCCACACATAAGGAAGACAATCAAAGAGATACCTCATGCTTCAAATTTGTTACACAACGTTTACCATACGTGCATGCTACGGGACTCACAAACCTCAACACAAAAATTTATCAAATACACAACTACACCACTAGCATGACTCTAATATCACCATCTTCATATCTCAAAACAATCATAAAGAATCAAACTTCTCATAGTATTCAATGCACTTTATATGAAAGTTTTTATTATATCCCTCTTGGATGCCCATCATATTAGGACTAAATTTATAATCCAAGCAAATTACCATGCTGTTCTAAAGACTCTCAAAATAATATAACTGAAGCACTAGAGTTCATCAATTTCTTCAAAGTAAATCTACCATCGTGCTCAAAAAAGATATAAGTGAAGCACTAGAGCAAACGACAAACTACTCCAAAAGATATAAGTGAAGATCAACGAGTAGTCGAAGAATTATGCAACTATGTGAAGAATCTCTAACACTTAAGAATTTCAGATCTTGGGATATTATTCAAACAGCAAGTAAAACAAAATAAAATAAAATGACGCTCCAAGCAAAACACATATCATGTGGTGAATAAAAATATAGCTCCAAGTAAAGTTACTGATAAACAAAGACGAAAGAGGGGATGCCTTCCGGGGCATACCCAAGATTAGGCTCTTGGTTGTCCTTGAATATTACCTTGGGGTGCCTTTGGAATCCCCAAGCTTAGTCTCTTGCAACACCTTATTCCATAGTCCATCAAATCTTTACCCAAAACATGAAAACTTCACAACACAAAACTCAACAGAAAACTCGTAAGCTCCGTTAGTATAAGAAAATAAATCAACACTTTTGGTACTGTTGTGAACTCATTATAAATTCTTATTGGTGTAATATCTACTGTATCCGACTTATCCATGGTTCATACCCTCCGATACTACTCATAGATTCATCAAAATAAGCAAACAACACATAAAAAACAGAATCTGTTAAAAAACAGATCAGTCTGTAGTAATCTGTAACTCTCGAATACTTCTGTAACTCCAAAAATTCTGAAATAAATTGGTGGACGTGAGCAATTTATCTGCTAATCTTATCCAAAAATAATCAACTTAAAATCACTCTTCTGTTAAAAATGAAAATTATTCTCGTGAGTGCAAAGTTTCTGTTTTTTACAGCAAGATCGCATCAACTTTCACCCAAGTCTTCCCAAAGGTTCTACTTGGCACATTATTGAAACAAAAGCTATAAAACATGATTAATACAGTAGGTTAACCATGTGGACACACAAAAACAGTAAGGGTAAATATTGGGTTGTCTCCCAACAAGCGCTTTTCTTTAATGCCTTTCAGCTAGGCATGATGATGTCAATGATGCTCACATAAAAGATAAGGATTGAAACATAAAGAGAGCATCATGAAGAATACGACTAGCACATTTAAGTCTAATCCACTTCCTATTCAAAGGGATTTTGTGAGCAAACAACTTATGGGAACAATAATCAACTATCATAGGAACTAGGAAGACAAAACAAGCATAACTTCAAAACTTTAAGCACATAGAGAGGAAACTTGATATTATTGCAGTTACTACAAGCATATATATTCCTCCCTCATAATAATTTTCAGTAGAATCATGATTGAATTCAACAATATAACTATCAAATAAATCATTATTTTCATGATCTACAAGCATAGAAATTTTGTTACTCTCCACATAAGCAAATTTCTTCTCATGAATAGTAGTGGGAGCAAACTCAATAAAATAACTATCATGTGATACTTTATTCACATCATCAATTTGAGCATTAAAATCATGATGACAAGTTTCATGGATACATTACTCTTTATAGCGTACATGTCATCACAATAATTATCATAGATAGCAGGCATGCTTTCATCATAATAAATTTGCTCATCAAAACTTGGGGGACAAAAAATATCATCTTCATAAAACATAGCTTCCCTAAGCTTGTGACTTTGCATATCATTAGCATCATGGATATTCAAGGAATTCATATTAACAATATTGCAATCATGCTCGTCATACAAAGATTTAGTGCCAAACATTTTATAGATTTATTCTTCTAGCACTTGAGCATAATTTTCCTTTCCTTCATTTTCACGAAAGATATTAAAAAGATGAAGCATATGAGGCACCCTCAATTCCATTTTTTTTGTAGTTTTGTTTTATAAACTAAACTAGTGATAAAACAAGAAACAAAAAGATTCGATTGCAAGATCTAAAAATATACCTTCAAGCACTAACCTCCCCGGCAATGACGCTAGAAAAGTGCTTGATGTCTACTACGCAACCTTCTTCTTGTAGACGTTGTTGGGCCTCCAAGTGCAGAGGTTTGTAGGACAGTAGCAAATTTCCCTCAAGTGGATGACCTAAGGTTTATCAATCCGTGGGAGGCATAGGATGAAGATGGTCTGTCTCAAGCAACCCTGCAACCAAATAACAAAGAGTCTCTTGTGTCCCCAACACACCCAATATAATGGTAAATTGTATAGGTGCACTAGTTCGGCGAAGAGATGATGATACAAGTGCAATATGGATGGTAGATATAGGTTTTTGTAATATGTAAATTCTCTCAAAAATGCAAGTTCTCTCAACAATAATAACATAATTGGATCATATAACTATCCCTCAACATGCAAAAAAGAGTCACTCCAAAGTCACTAATAGCAAAGAACAAACGAAGAGATTATTGTAGGGTACGAAACCACCTTAAAGTTATTCTTTCCGATCAATCCATTGGGCTATTCCTATAAGTGTCACAAACAGCCCTAGAGTTCGTAGTAAAATAACACCTTAAGACACAAATCAACCAAAACCCTAATGGCACCTAGATACTCCAATGTCACCTCAAGTATCCGTTGGTTTGATTTTACGATATGCATCACATAATCTCAGATTCATCTATTCAACCAACACAAAGAACTTCAAAGAGTGGCCCAAACTTTCTACCGGAGAGTCAAGATGAAAATGTGTGCCAACTCCTATGCATAAGTTCAGAAGGTCACTGAACCCACAAGTTGATCACCAAAACATACTTCAAGTAGATCACGTGAATATCCCATTGTCACCGCAAATAAGCACATGCAAAACATACATCAAGTGCTCTCAAATCCTTAAAGACTCAATCCGACAAGATAACTTCAAAGGGAAAACTCAAACCATTACAAGAGAGTAGAGGGGGAGAAACATCATAAGATCCAAATATAATAGCAAAGTTCGGGGTACATCAAGATCCTGCCAAATCAAGAACACGAGAGAGAGAGAGATCAAACACGTAGCTACTGGTACATACCCTCAGCCCCGAGGGTGAACTACTCCCTCCTCGTCATGGAGAGCGTCGGGATGACGAAGATGGCCACCGGTGATGGATTCCCCCTCCGGCAGGGTGCCAGAACAGGGTCCCGATTGATTTTTGGTGGCTACAGAGGCTTACGGTGGCGGAACTCCCGATCTAGGTTTCTTTCTGGAAGTTTGGGTATTTATAGGAGGGTTTGGCGTCGAGAAAAAAGTTAGGGGGACCCAGGAGGAGTCCACAAGGCACAGGGTCGTGCCCAGGGGGTGGGCGCCCCCCCCCCCACCCTCGTGGACCCCTCGGGACTCCTCTCCGATAACTTTTTGTTCCAGTATTTTTTACATTTTCCAGAAAAAATCTCCGTTGATTTTCAGCGCATTCCGAGAACTTTTATTTCTGCAAAAAAACAACACCACGGTAGTTCTGCTGAAAACAACGTCAGTCCGGGTTAGTTCTAACCAAATCATACCAAAAGCATGTAAAAATATTATAAACATGGCATGAATACATCAAAAATTATAAATATGTTGGAGACGTATCAAGACTCTGGGGCGTGTACTGCCCCAACTCATTATTACGTGAGAGTGTCACGAGTGGATATCTTCACGAGCACTCCTTGCTCCTGGTGGAAACCCCACCGCGCACCATGTTACCACCATTGGGGCGTCCGAAAACCAAGGGCGAGACCAAGAGGGCTCGCCAGCGCCTTCCCCGGTGGAGGACCTACCTGGATGGCACGCGCCGCTGTTGCGGTAGCACCCTGCACCGGGGGGCGTGGAAGAAGCTCCAGCACCGGGATCCCCCCAGAAGCCCCCAGTGTATTCCACCTACCTGAGATAGGGCCAACGTCCTGAGGTATGTGGCTGTGGCGCGATTCACCTGCAGTCCAAAGTTAGCGGAATTGTGTCCAAAAAAGGTTGGTTGTAACCGGCGGTCGTTGACGCTGAAGGTGCTGGTTGGGAGCTGAGCTAGCTCGTAAGGGGTCCATGTTTCTCGTGACCTTTGTGATCCTGACATCCTGGCCAGCGGGGGAAGCGTGTACGGGTTTCCACCTTGCTCGTGCACCACGCCCGTCATCAGCGGTGCAAAGGCTTCAGGGGCCATTGTCCTGAGACTAGCCCTCGGGCCCTATGCTCCGTCGCCCACCACCTCCAATGTCCTATCTTACCAGCCCGAGAGTGGCTCCCCGTTGGTGTCGAGGTGGAGGCCACCCGCCCTAGCTGCTCCCTGGAGGCGCGCTTCTTGAGTCAGGCAGGCGAAGCCATACGTCGGGCTGTCTCTGCGGGGCCCCCCGGGCTCCTCCCGCAGGGACGAGTAGGCGCGACTGGGGCATGCACGAGCCCCACGAGGTGCCCGCAAGGTTGGCACGATACTGAAAGGTGTCGTGCCCTCGCAAGCAGCATCGAGCAGCTCAGCGACACGGGAGAGCAAGGCATCATTGCCACCTTCAGCTATCCCGGATCGCAGCAACCCACGTGCCACGATGAGCGCGGCGCGTGTGTTCGCCTGCTCTCGACGAGTGTGCAGGGCCAACGCCATGGCGTAGCCTGAGGACCGTGCGATGGCTCTGCCACAACATCGAGTGGGAGGGGCGGAGATGGACTGCAGCGCCATTGACTGTTGTGATGGAGATGGTGTCGGATTCAGGGCTTCGCGGACCCAACGAAGGTTTGAACTCTAGGGCGTGTGCAAAGAACTCATCTGCCCTGGCCAGCCAACTCGCTGCTCTCACGGCCTAGCTCGATGAACGGGAAAGGAAATGGACACAACAATTTACGCAGGTTCGGGCCACCTTGCGGTGTAAGACCCTACTCCTGCTTTGTGGTGGATTGTCCTCACGAGGGGCTGAGGATGAACTAGCACAGTGGAAGAACTACCTCAGGAGGCTTGTTCTTGTGCTTTTGGTAGCTTCGGAGAGCTCTCTCTTCCTACGGTGGTGGCTAAGCTATATTTATAGTGGTCTCGGTTCTCTTCCTGCAAAACTTAGGCGGGAAGGGATCCCACAGTGGCCGATTTTGAAGGGGGATAAGTAGTACACCCTATCACGAAGAAAGGTGGTCTTCACTGCAAAGCGTCTGGTCGTGACACCATGGTGGGCTCGGTGATGAAATCCGTCCTGCTGTCCTGGTGACCTTGGTCTTGTTGCACGGGAATGGAAACCTTTAGCTAATTCCTTGGGACCTCGCGCCTGCACTTGCCTCCTTAGCACCAAAGAGGAAACCTGCCGCTCTGCGCCCGTTGGTGCCCACCTGGCCTTGGTCGTCATGGCTCGCGTCACCTCAGCCTCGTGAGGTGGGCACTTGCATAGGAATCTCCACTCCTCGGGAGGCCGCCTGAAGAGGCCGTTCCCTCCAGTGGTCTTGGTGTCGTCCGCCTCGCAAGGCATGGCCCCTCGTGAGGGTCTTGTCTTGTTGATGCTGAAGATGGGACGTACCAGGCCATTGATGGAGCCACGCCGTGGGCCGCATGCTGGCAAGTCTTGGTACCCTGGTTCCCAGAACACCGATAGGTGGCCTCCGATGATGATTTCCCCCATCGGCAGAGTGCCGAAACAAGGTCTAGATTATTTTTCCGTGGCTAAGAGGCTTGTGGCAACAGAACTTATGATCTAGGGTTATTTCTAGGGGTTTCTATATTTATAGGATTTTTTGGCATCAGTCTCTTGCTAAGATGGCCCTCGAGGTGACCACAGCCCACCAACACACAGGTTGGGCCCCTGGTGCACCGTGGTGGGTTGTGCTCACCTCCACCATCTGGTCCTCCCACGAAGCTTCTAGTGCCTCTTTTGTTCAAAAAAATCATAAAAAAATTTTGTTGCATTTGGAGAAGTTTTATTTCTGCACAAAAAATACCACCACAGTAGTTCTGCTGAAAACAGCATCAGTCCGGGTTAGTTCCATTCAAATCATACCAAAACCATATAGATTGTTATAAACTTGGCATGAATACTTCATAAATTATAGATATGTTGTAGATGTATCACTTATTCCCGCGTGGTGGACAGTGCAAAAAGGCCAGAGGCCTACTGGGGTCACATATCCTAACCGTTAGTGTCTTGGGAGCGCGTGGGCATGATCAATGACCCACGATTTGTGGTCCAGTCGCCTCGTCTCATGGACTTGCGGCAAGGGCTAAGAATGCCCGGTTGTGCCGCGTAATTATCTCGCAGGTATCCTTGATACATCTCCATCGTATCTATACTTTTTTATTGTTCCATGCCAATATTCTACAACTTTTACATACTGTTGGCAACTTTTTATATATTTTTGGGACTAACATATTGATCCTGTGCCCAGTGCCAGTTCCTGTTTGTTGCATGTTTTTTTGTTTTGCAGTAAATCCATATCAAACGGAGTCCAAATGTGATAAAAACTTATGGAGATTTTTTTGGAATATATGTGATTTTTGGGAAAAAGAATCAACGCGAGACGATGCCCGAGGAGTCCACGAGGCAGGGGGCGCCCCCCAGGGGGTAGGGTGCACCCTGGGCCCTCGTGGCCACTCCTTAAGGCGGTTGGTGCCCTTCTTTCTCCGCCAGAAAGCCAATATCCGGATAAAAATAGTTTCCAAATTACAATCCAATCGGAGTTACGGATCTCCAGGAATTTAAGAAATGGTGAAAGGGCAGAATCTGGGAGCGCAGAAACAGAAGGAAACAGATAGAGAGATACAATCTCGGAGGGGCTCTCGCCCCTCCGCCGCCATGGAGGCCATGGACTAGAGGGGAAACCATTTTCCCATCTAGGGGGAAGGTCAAGGAAGAAGAAGAATAAGAAGAAGGGCGGCTCTCTCCCCCTCTCTCCCGGTGGCGCTGGAACGCCGCCGGGGCCATCACCGTGCCGATGATCTACACCAACAACTTCACCACCGTCATCACCAACTCTCTCCCCCTCTATGCAGTGATGTAACACTGCTTCTCCCCGCTGTATTCTCTATTTGAACATGGTGCTCAACGCTATATATTATTTCCTAATGATGTATGTGTTGGGGAACGCGGTAATTTCAAAAAAAAACCCTACAATCACGCAAGACCTATCTAGGAGATGCATAGCAACAGGAGGGGAGAGTGTGTCCATGTACCCTCGTAGACCGAAAGCGTAAGTGTTTAGTTAACACGGTTGATGTAGTCGAACGTCTTTGCGATCCAACTGACCCAAGTACCGAACGTATGACACCTCCGTGTTCAGCACATGTTCACCTCGATGACGTCCCTCATGCTCTTGATCCAGTTGAGGACAAGGGTGTGTTCCATCAGCACGACGGCGTGGCGACGGTGATGATGATGTTACCGACACAGGACTTCGCCTAAGCACTACGACGATATGATCGAGGTGTGTAGCTGCGGAGGGGGGCAACACACATGGCTAAGGCAAAACTTGGTGTGTCTTTGGGGTGCCCCCAGCCCATGTATATAAAGGAGGGAGGGATAGAGGCTGGCCCCCTAGGGGTGCGCCAAGAGTATGGATTCCTACTAGGACTTCCAAGTCCTAGTAGGAACCCCTTTCCTTTTCGGAGTAGGAGAGAAGGAAAGAGGGAAAGAGAGAGGGAGTATGAAAGGGAAAGGGGGCACCGCCCCCTTCCCCTAGTCCAATTAGGACAAATGGGGGGTGCTCCACCTCCCCTTGGCCTGCCTCCTCCTTTCCTGTATGGCCCAATAAGGCCCATTACTTCTCCCGTTGAATTCAAGTAACTCCCCGGTACTCCGAAAAATTCCAGAATCACTCGGAACCTTTCCGATGTCCGAATATAGCCTTCCAATATATCAATCTTTATGTCTCGACCATTTTGATACTCCTCGTTACGTCTGTGATCTCATCCGGCACTCTGAACAAACTTTGGTCATCAAATCACATAACTCATAATACAAATCATTCATTGAACGTTAAGCGTGCGGACCCTATGGGTTCGAGAACTATGTAGACATGATCGAGACACATCTCCAATCAACAGCCAATAGCGGAACCTAGATTCTCATAGTGGCTCCTACATATTCTACTAAGATCTTTATCGATCAAACCGCATAACAACATACGTTGTTCCCTTTGTCATCGGTATGTTACTTTCCCGAGATTCGTTCGTCGATATCATCATACCTACTTCAATCTCATTACCGGCAAGTCTCTTTACTTGTTCCGTAATGCTTCATCCTGCAACTAACTCATTAGTCACATTATTTTCAAGGCTTATAGTGATGAGCATTACCGAGAGGGCCCAGAGATACCTCTCTGATACATGGAGTGAGAAATCCTAATCTCGATCTATGCCAACCCAACAAACACCTCCGGAGACCCCTGTAGAGCATCTTTATAATCACCCAGTTATGTTGTGACGTTTGATAGCACACATGATGTTCCTCCGGTATTCGGGAGTTGCATAATCTCATAGAGTGAGGAACGTGTATAAGTCATGAAGAAAGCAGTAGCAATGAAACTATAATGATCATAATACTAAGCTAACGGATGGGTCTTGTCCATCACATCATTCTCCTAATGATGTGATCCATTCATCAAATGACAACACATGTCTATGGTTAGGAAACATAACCATCTTTGATTTGCAAGCTAGTCAAGTAGAGGCATACTAGGGACACTATGTTTTGCCTATGTATTCACACATGTACTAAGTTTCCGGTTAATACAATTCTAGCATGAATAATAAACATTTATCATGATATAAGTAAATATAAATAACAACTTTATTATTGCCTCAAGGGCATATTTCCTTCAGTCTCTCACTTACACTAGAGTCAATAATCTAGTTCACATCGCCATGTGATTTAACATCAATAGTTCACATATGTATGTGATTAACACCCATAGTTCACATCGCCATGTGACCAACAACCAAAGGTTTACTAGAGTCAATAATCTAGTTCCCATTGCCATGTGATTAACACCCAAATAGTACTAAGGTGTGATCATATTTTGCTTGTGAGAGAAGTTTAGTCAACGGGTCTATCACATTCAGCGTTGTATGTATTTTGCAAATATTCTATGTCTACAATGCTCTGCATGGAGCTACTTTAGCTAATTGCTCCCACTTTCAATATGTATCCAGATTGAGACTCAGAGTCACCTGCATCTATGTAAAATCTTGCATCAACGTAAATCTTTACGATGAACTTTATCACTTCCTTTAGTCCTCACCAAGGACAAATTTTGACCGTTGTCCGATGATCTACTCCTAGATCACTATTGTACCCCCTTGCCAAACTCATGGCAAGGTACACAATAGGTCTGGTACATAGCATAGCATACTTTATAGAACCTATGACCGAGGCATAGGGAATGCCTTTCATTCTCTTTATATCTTCTGCCGTGGTCGGGCTTTGCGTCTTACTCAACTTTACACCTTGTAACACAGGCAAGAACCCTTTCTTTTACTGATCCATTTTGAACTTTTTCAAAAACTTTATCAAGGTATGTGCTTTGTGAAAGTCTAATTAAGCGTCTTGATCTATCTCTATAGATCTTGATGCCCAATATGTAAGCAGCTTCACCGAGGTATTTTATTGAAAAACTCTTATTCAAGTATCCCTTTATGCTATCCAGAAATTCTATATCGTTTACAATCAACAATATGTCATCCACATATAATATTAGAAATGCTACAGAGCTTTCTCTCACATTCTTGTAAATACAGGCTTCTCTAAAAGTCTGTATAAAACCATATACTATCAAAGCATTTATTCCAACTCTGAGAGGCTTGCACCAGTCCATAAATGGATTGCTGGAGCTTGCACACTTTGTTAGCACCCTTTGGATCGACAAAAACCTTCTAGTTGCATCATATACAACTCTTCTTCCAGAAATCCATTCAGGAATGCAGTTTTGACATCCATCTGCTAGAAAATATGGCAACTGCTAACATGATTTGGACAGATTTAAGCATCGCTATAGTTGAGAAAATCTCATTGTAGTCAACACCTTGAACTTGTTGCAAACCTTTTGCGACAAGTCGAGCTTTGTAGATAGTAACACTACTATCAACGCTTGTCTTCCTCTTGAAGATCCATTTATTTTCTATGGCTTGCCGATCATCGGGCACGTCCACAAAGTCCACACTTTGTTCTCATACATGGATCCCATCTCAGATTCCATGGCCTCAAGCCATTTCATGGAATCTGCGCTCATCATTTCTTCCTCATAATTCGCAGGTTCATCATGGTCTAGTAACATGACTTTCAGAATATGATTACTGTACCACTCTAGTGTGGACCGTACTCTGGTTGACCTACGAGGTTTGGTAGTAGCTTGATCTGAAGTTTCATGATCATCATCATTACCTTCTTCACTAATTGGTGTAAGTATCACTAGAACTGATTTATGTGATGAACTACTTTCCAATTCGGGAGAAGGTACAATTACCTCATCAAGTTCTACTTTCCTCCCACTCACTTCTTTCGAGAGAAATTCCTTCTCTAGAAAGGATCCATTCTGAGCAACGAATATCTTGCCTTCGGATATGTGATAGAAGGTGTACCCACCAGTTTCTTTTGGGTATCCTATGAAGACACATTTCTCCGATTTGGGTTCGAGCTTATCAGGCTGAAGCCTTTTGACATAAGCATCACATCCCCAAACTTTAAGAAATAACAGCTTAGGTTTGTTGCCAAACCACAGTTCATACGGTGTCATCTCAACGGGCTTTGATTGTGCCCTATTTAAAGTGAATGCAGCTATCTCTAATGCATAACCCAAAACGATAGTGGTAAATCGGTAAGACACATCATAGATCACACCATATCCAATAAAGTGCGGTTACGACGTTCGGACACACCATTATGATGTCGTGTTCCAGGTGGCGTGAGCTATGAAACTATTCCACATTGTTTTAAATGAAGGCCAAACTCGTAACTCAAATATTCTCCTCCATGATCAGATCATAGAAAAAATATTTTCTTGTTACGATGATTGAAAATCTTTGAACTTTTCAAATGTTTCAGACTTCTGTCTCATTAAGTAGATATACCCATATCTACTCAAATCATCTGTGAAGGTCAGAAAATAACGATACCCGCCACAAGCCTCAACATTCATCAGACTACATAAGTTCAGCGGGGAGTGATCCCTTCTACGTCCGTCAGGGAGAATAGTTACACGAAGAGCAGGTCTATCAGTCAGCACAAGGGGATTTTTACCCAGGTTTGGGCCACAAAGATGTGTAATACCCTAGTCCTACTTGTCTGGATATATGTGTTCTTGAGCTCTTGAACTAGCTGCGGTGCATGCACAGTCCAAAAAGTCTGAATCCTCTCTTAGTATGCCTTGGGCCTCCTTTTATACGTAAAGGGTTGCCACAGTGGCACACAGGAGGTGGAAAGCGAGCTACAGTTCATGAGCTTATCGCTCGGCGCCGTAGGACAAACGCATTTAATGCGCTGCCTACGTGCCCTCTTACTTAATCGGGGATGGCAACAGAAGCCGTCCTGTCCGTCGCCGCTCCTCCTTGCTTTGACATGCGTCTAGGCTGACGAGGCATGCAGTGCCATGCTGGCTAGCTAGCTGCTATGTTGGCACGGTGGTAGAGCCTCCACGAAGATCTGCATGCCACCATGTAGCCGCCTGCTTGGTTGACACGCTGGTCGTCGCACTCGAGTGGTGGTGAGGTGGAAAATCCTTGCCGGGCGCGGGCCTAGCCGCAGCCCAGCAATCGTCCTCGGCAAGCCCGCAGTCGTCCCCGACAAGAGTCTCGCCGGGGGGTCTTCGTCTTCTGGTCCCATGTGGACCCGCAGGCCATGAATCTTCATGATGATGTGCATGCTATCATGCATGCGTTCCCATATCATGGCCGTAACATTGTCGATGGTGTCAGAATTCTCAGCCTCAAGGGAGATGGCCTCGCTGGTGCTGCATTGGTTGCCCCGGCAAGGAGCTTGCCGAGGCTACATATGCTGCCCCGGCAAGGATGTTGCCGGGGGAGGTTATGCCTGTCCTCTGCTCTTGTTCACTGTGTAAAGTATCTGTCTTGGTAGTCTTCGGCTGCCCTGTCGGGCCCAGCCATAGGCATGGCTACAACTGCCTGTGCACAAGTAAGGGGTACAGAAGAACCCATACTTTTGTACACCGACGGGAGCCCCCGGGCCTGGGCCACACATGAGCGCAAGGCGTAGTTGGGCCAGGCCCAAAGCAGTGCGCGGGCACGCGTGGCAGAGACTTAACTTCCATGATCTCTTCACCAGTTGCGCTTCCCCACGATCCATGTCGAGTGTGTGATGTGGGGGTCGTGCGTGGGATGGCCTCAGCACGCTTGCGTCATCCCGCAGTCGATAGTAAAGAGGTTGTCCATGCTTCCGTCATTAAAAAAGAGGATTTGCAGGGGCGCTACTCATTTACTAAGTGGACTCGGGTCACAGCCTGCATGGCGCCGCACCCCATAATCACGGGGTGGAAAATGGTTGCCCCACCTGTCCTCACGCCTCTTTTCGCTCGCCCCGTGTTCTCCATGCCTTGGGAAGGGCAGGCGGTGGATGTGGAGGACATGGGCATTAACGTCGAGGCGGGAAACCAGGCGTCGCTGATTGGGGCAGCGAGTCGGTCCCGATTCCCTGTGCTTAAGGAGGCCGCATTGGTCGTGCGGGGTAGCCGCCCCTTGGGATGGGAGGCCAGGCTCCGGCCCTGCCCTTCTATAAAAAGGGAGAGAGACGGTGCTTTTTGTGCAATCGTGTTGGATTTAGGGTTCTGGTAGACCCTTGAGGTTCGAACACTAGGGTGCACGCGGAGGTTTCGCCTTCTACCTACCTATTCCTCAATGAATCGCTAGGATCTAAACTACGAGAAGAACAACACAAGAGACACAGGGTTTATACTAGTTCAGGCCACCATTGTGGTGTAATACCCTACTCTAGTGTGCGGTGTGGTGGATTGCCTCTTGGGCTGATGATGAACAATACAAGGAAGAACAGACTCACGAGGGTCTGTTCTTGTGGTGGTGTTGTCCCTTTGGAGGGGCTGATTATAGATGCCTATCCTATCTCCAGATTTCTATCCAGCTGCCTCTACCTGTGGGTGGCTAGTCCTATTTATAGGCAAAGGCCCTGGGCCTCTTCCCAAATATTGAGCGGGAAGGGCGCCAACAATTGGCCATTTTGAAGGGGAACATCTAATACACTTATCATGACTAAAGTTGGTCCTCGCCTGTCAAAGGCTCTGGTGGTGACGCCGGCTTGGGCTCCACGGTGACCTCCATCCTGTCGTTGGACTGGTCTTGGTCTTGTTGCACCAAAATGGATGCCTTTTCTTGATGCTCTCGCCTGCGCTTGCTCCCCTTGCACCAAAGAGGAAAGAAGGACACTGCGCAGGCTGGCGCCCGGCTGGTGCCCTTGGTCGTCATGGCTTGCGTCATGGGCACCTCGCGAGGTACCCCGCCTTGAACTCTCCACCTCCTCGTGAGCCAGCCTGATGAGGCCGTGCCTATGGAAGCTCCTTGTCATCCGCCCCGCGAGGCTTGGCCCCTCGCGAGGGTCTTGAGCTTGTGTTGATGAAGGTGGGCCGTGCTGGGCCCCCTTTGAGCCACGCCATAGGCCGCAGGCAGGCAAGTCTGGGGACCCCCGTTCCCAAAACGCCGACAATAGCCCCCGGGCCCAAGGCGCGCCCGGACTTGGCCGAGCAGAGAGGCGAAAGGGCAAGTGTGAAGCGTCGCGGGCCCTAACAGCCCGCGGCCTTGGGCGCCGCGTGGCGGTTGACTGGACGTGGGCGTCTCAGCAACCGCGCGAGTTGATAAGGAGCGGCATCTGCCCTCTGCCTCCTTTGCTCTCTCCAGTTGCTGCTCAGATCCACTTTCTTGCGCCTCTCCTTCCTTCCTTCGGAATCTCCAGATCTACTCCACCCGCGTGCCCTAGCCAGACATGGCGCCTTGCCAGGCCCCGGCCGGAGCTTGTTATTCGTCCGCCTTGGACTCGTCGAACGTGTCGGAGGCGAGCCTTGCCCGGGTGCACCACATGGCGGCGGCGCAGGGCGTCGACGGGGCAAAGGTGTTCAAGGCCGGCCCTGCCCTCCCTGAGGGCCAAGGGAGCACCTTCTATCCGCTCTTCGTGAGCGTCATTATCGCCGGTCTGGTGCCTCCCTTCTCTGAGTTCTTCTTTTCTGTCCTCTGCCATTATAACCTTCAAGCTCTGCACCTCCACCCCAACTCTGTCCTCCTTCTGGCAATCTTCGCCTACTATTGCGAGGCTCACGTGGGGGTGAAGCCCTCGGTGGCCTTGCTGCGCCACTACTTCTCCCTCCGGCCCTCTCGTGGTTCCGTCTCTGCGTGTGCGAGCTTCGTCGCGTACGGTAGCTCCATCGCCATTTCGAACCCCGGGAAAAGGATTGAGGGCTTCAGGAGCAAGTGGGTCTTGGTTGATGCTGGGAGCCTCCACTCCCGGCTGGTCTTTCCTACGGGGCACCCCTCGAGCTCCGACGACTGGTCTCGAGTGGAGCTTGTGGATCCCCGCGCAAGGCTGGTGTTGGAGAAGATGGACGCAGATATGAGGCCGGCCAGCATGGCGGCGGCGAAGCTGACTGGCGCCTCGCTGCTGAGGGAGTTCCTGGAGCATCAGCTGGCTCCGCTTCATCAGTACTCGCTTCTGATGTGGAGGCCCCACCCGAGCCCCGCGGTCCTGGCCGATGAGGATCTGGCCACGGTTCTCCAGTCTTTGGTCGGGGGCGACGTGGCAAGGTTGGAGGGCGCTCCGACGCCCCTGTTCCTTCATGAGGACTGGGAACAGGTTGTGGGGTCCATGCCCGTCTTCAACGGGGATGGGCCTGTGCCCGCGGAGGCTCCCGAGGACCTGGTGGACGTGTCCTCCGGCGACTCCAGCAAAGAGAGGGAGGAAGGGGAGCGGGAAAAGGGGGCTGACTCCGAGGCAGAGTCAAGGGCTCCACCTCTTCGCCGCAAGTCCCGCGCTCTCCGCCTCTCTCTGAGTAATGACGACGAGGGTGATGACGAGCAGGGCGGCGGGAGCCTGCCCCTGGTCCCGAAGAAGGACCGAACCGGGCTGATCCCCTGCGGGTCCGCCCTAGCCCCGAGGCGATCCCTAGGCGCTCCACCTACACCCGCGCTCCTTGAGGCTGATCCTTGCAACCGGCTCTCGGGCTTCAAGTACGGCCGGAGGCTGCTCGAGCCCGCGGGCGACGACCTGTAAGTGCTTGATCCCTGTCTTGTTTCTTGTTTCGTCGCTGAGGCTTGCCGTTCGTATCTCCCGGCTAGGCTGGCGCCCACAGCAAAGAAGCCGAAGGGGGCTCCTGAGACTCCGTCTGCGGCAGCGCCTCTGCTCATGAAAGAAGATGGACGTGACGCGCGGGCCTCTCCTGCCCAGGCGTCCTTGCGAGGCCCTGCCGAGCTGACTGGGGTGAGCTCGGCTCCCATGGCCCAGGCGACTCCCGAGGCGCCCCCGCCTGATGCCGCCACCACAGCCGCTGGGGCGCAGCAGGCTCCGCCTCAGGATACCGTGGTCACGCTGCCGTCTTATCCTCCTACTCCGTCGACTGCTGCTTCCCCGACTCCTCCTACTGTCCTGGATCGTGCTATTGCCGAACTGGACCGTCTACGGCGGGATCTTCTAAGCGCCGACCCTCGTTTGGTGGCCGGGCGCTTGGAGCTAGCCTCTGGCTGGATTCGCTCCGATGCTTCGATTCGGGCGGCGCTGGTCCAGGCCTCGACGGCCTGCGACGAGGAGAAGCAGGCCATCCTTGGGGCGAAGGCTGCCCGCGACGCCACCTTGGGGGAGGCGGCTAATGCCCAAGGTCATTGCGAGGTGCTGGAGAGCGAGCTGAAGGGCCTGCAGGACCGGCTCGCCGAGGAGACCCGCCTTTGCCAAGAGCAGGAGGATGGCATGAAGTCTCGCGAGGCGGCCGTCAAGGACCGGGACGCCAAGCTCAAGAAGCGTCGTGACCACCTAGGCACGCTGGAGCAAGAGTTGGAGGCGAGGAAGGTTGAGTTGGACGGCAAGGGACGGGTTCTTGCCGAGGATCATGTGGCCTTTGCGGAGATGGAGCAGAAGGCCCGCACTTCACTGAAGACGCTTTATGAGAGCGGCCTGGAGAGCCCGCTGGCCGGCAAGGAGGACGGCCCCGCCAAGCTGCTTCCTTTCCTGGTTCATGCTCTTGAAGACGTCGCCCTTGGCCTTGGCCCTATGGCTGAGGCCGAGGCATACGTCTTGTCTTCTGCGGCGCTGACGCGGGTCTTCACCCACATCTATCTTCGCGACCCCAACGTCGACCTCGACAGCCTGCTGGAGCCAGCGAGCGGCGAGCATGCCGCTGCCGCTATTGAGGCCGTGAAGGGTCGTGCGGAGGCTCTGCTGGGGAAGTTCCGGGCCTTCAGCACGAGGCCGAAGCGGAGCGCTGCCAGCCCGGCAGCTCCACAAGGCGAACCCGCTCCGCGCAACTCCACGGCCGGCAAGTGACTTCATTATGGCTCCCGCCCTGCTTTTAGTTTCTGCACATGTATCAGGCCTCGGGGTCGTGAGCAAGGAGTGAGGGGCTACGTGACCAGTTAGTCTCCTGAGTCGCGATGCTCAGGAGTCCCCCTTGACGCTCAAACGGCCTTCATACCTTGGCTCCGCTCGGGAAGGGACGTGCGACGAACCAGGCCCAGGGGGCCTAGCTGGGTGGCGTGCGTCTGGGCGTGACCCAGGCGTAGCCCCCGTGCCCAGTCACCTCACGCGGCACTCCCGAGGGGGGGCGTTGCAATGAGGCTAGACACTAAGCTCTGGGCTCCCTGAGGTTGATGCGGCCCGGGGGCCACCTCAGTTCTTTATCACCAGCGCGGAGCATAGCGCTTCCGTATGTGTACGGGCATAGCCACTCCTCGGCAGTGTCGTCAGCCAGCGCGGAGCATGGTGCTTCCACTGGTGCGTGGGAGGGGGCTCCCCTCTGGGAGGAGCCCCTGGGGCGTGTACAGCCCCGCCCTGACACGTGGCTGGCACGGTAGGGCTTGACGATGTGTATCTGGGCACCCATGAGCCAGCGCGGGACTCACGGGGCCCTACCTCAAGGCGGGTTGCGCCTGGCTCTGGGCCTTATCTTGGAGTGTGTTCCTACAAATTTGGCTAGATGTCGATGCTCTACATCCTCGGGTCCCGGCTCTCGGGCTGGTCTCAGCCGTCGCTGGTATGCCAGGGCGCGATGCCATGGGCAGACCAGAGGGTGAGGGCCGGAGAGCCGGCAGGAGCCCTGAGTCGTGATGCTCAGGCACCCCCCCTTTAACGCGCAAGCTGGGTTAGATATCGAAACTCTACGTCCTCGGTCCCGGCTCTCGGGCTGGTCTCAGCCGTCGCTGGTATGCCGGGGCGCGATGTCGTGGGCAGACCAGAGGGTGAGGGCCGGAGAGCCGGTAGGAGCCCTGAGTCGCGATGCTCAGGCACCCCCCCTTTAACGTGCAAGCTGGGTTAGATGTCGAAACTCTACGTCCTTGGGTCCCGGCTCTCGGGCTGGTCTCAGCCATCGCTGGTATGCCGGGGCGCGATGCCATGGGCAGACCAGAGGGTAAAGGCCGGAGAGCCAGTAGGAGCCCTGAGTCGCGATGCTCAGGCACCCCCCCTTTAACACGCAAGCTTGCGACATCCAAGAAGAAAAATGTACCATGAACAGGCACCAAACAACAAGCATGATGGGTCGAAAACATGGCCCTAAGATAAATGCAAGAGGGGTACATGCCACTGGGTCTGACCCGAGCGGCTTGAGGATAATGCAGCCCGAGGGGCGCCCCCAGCAGAGTAAGCTAAGAACATGAAATAAAAGAGATACA
Source organism: Triticum dicoccoides (assembly GCF_002162155.2). NCBI lineage: Eukaryota > Viridiplantae > Streptophyta > Magnoliopsida > Poales > Poaceae > Triticum > Triticum dicoccoides. Next base: position 134,484,654 of record NC_041387.1, on the reverse strand, counting down.
CGCCACAAGGACGGACCCACGCGGCCTGGGAATAATGTAGCCCTGAGGGCGCTCCCAGCTGGAAATGAAACTAGAAAGATGTCACCTGATGACGCTGAAGACGAAGGGGTGTTGATGCAGCAGACCTGGTGGGCTGCGAGAGAAAATCCTCACGAGCCCCCAGGCCCTGGGGCCTCGGGAGGCTTCGGAGGCGCTGGTGGCTCCTCGCGGACCGTCTCCATCTCCAACAGGGCTGCGGAACGCCTGACCTCTTGAGCCTCCAGGATGGCCCTCATGATGCGCTGGTACGCAGCAGCCGCGTTCGGCGAGCCGTAAGGCATGCGAACGTAGCTGTGAGGTGGACCCTCGCAGCGTCCCACTTGCGAAGGCCAGAGGCGCTCCTGAGACGCGGCTTGGTTGAGCCCTGGTATGTCGATGTAGACGCGCAGCCCACCATCCTCGCCTGGATGGGGGGCCACAACGGGTAAGCGGCGGCTGCCTCTCATGACCCTTGACTCCTGTAGCTCCTGAATGGCCTTGCTGACGAACTCCTGAGGGTTTGGCCCTCCTTGCCTTGCTCCTTCTTGATGGAAACGTGCTTCGAAACACGCCTCCACATGGTGCCCAAGCGCCTCCCTCGTGACCTTGGCGAGGTCGACGGCCCTCCAGGGGAGAGCCCCCAAGCCCTGCCTGAGGAGGGCGCCGGGCATGCTTCCCTATGCGATAGAAGGAGGTTCCCCCTGCGCAGGCGCGGGTCCTGAGGGACCTGCCTCCTGAGGGGCCAGGCCGGTCGATGTCTTCTTATTCTTGGGGGCGGCCTCGGGAAGCCTCCTGCTTCCACGATCCGGGTCTTCCAGTGATGCGGCCTGAAAGGCTCTCTCCAGGGAGCACACTGCGTCTCTCTCATCACAGGGCACCGTGATGACTCCGCCACTTCCTGGCATCTTGAGGACGTTGTAGCCGTGGTGGGTTACGGCCATGAACTTGGCCAGCGCTAGGTACCCGAGGATGGCGTTGTACGGCAGGCGAATGTGGGCGACGTCGAAGTCGATGAGCTCGGTGCGGTAGTTGTCGCGTGCCCCGAAGGTGACAGGGAGGCGGACCTGCCCAATCGGGACCGTGGAGCCATCGGTGACTCCGGAGAAAGGCTTGGTTGGCTGAAGCTGACTGTAGGGTACTTGGAGATTGTTGAATGTTTCCACGGACAAGACGTTGAGCCCTGCCCCGCCATTGATGAGGGTCCTGGTGACTAGCACGTTGCTGATGATTGGGGAACAAAGCATTGGGAGGACTCCAGCTGTGGCCGCGCACTTGAGCTGATCCACTGAGCTGAACGTGATGGCACACGCCGACCACCTGAGAGGGCGCGTGGCCTCGAGCTTGGGGAGGACTGCATTCCCTTGGCGGGCGAACTGCTTGAAGATGCGCTGAGAGGCTGGGGCTTGAGCTCCGCCTAGGATGCAAGCGATTGCGCGCGGCTCCTGGAAGCCCCCAGCCCCCTCGTCCTAATGACGGTCCTCATTTCTCCTTGGCTACGGCGGTAGCGGAGGGAGGCCTGCGTTACCTTGCGGGCGATCCTCGCGAGGCTGATCTCTCCAGCCTCCCTCGCGAGGCGGGTCCTGCCAGCGATCCTCGCGAGGTTGGTCGCGCCACCCTTGACATGGGCCGCGGTCTTCCCAGCGCCTTGCGTTCCTCCCTCCTCCTCGTCCGTAGCCCCGGTCGCTGCGGTCAGGACGCCGGCCAGTCCATCCTTCACGCACGGCCCGGAGCTCTTGGCATTCATTGGTGTTATGGGTGTGGAGGTCGTGGTACACGCAGTACCGACAGCCCTTGGAGGATTCGGGCTGATCTTTGCCCCGCTTGGTGTCTGGTTCTGCCGCGAGCACGGCAGCCCCTTTGCGCTTCACGTCCTTGGCCTTGGGCTTCTTCTCTTCAGGGTCTGCGGCAGGCAACTCGAGGAGGGAGAGACGCCCTTCCTCAGCCCTGGCGCACTTGGTCGCTAGGTTGAACAGCTCCAAGGAAGTGCACAGATCTTCATGCATTGCGAGCTCCTCCTTCATTTTGACGTCACACACGCCATCAGAGAAGGCTGAGATGATGGCCTCCTCGGTCACCTTGGGAATCTTGAGGCGCGCGTTGTTGAAGCGCTGGATGTACTTCTGCAGGGTTTCCCCTGGTTGCTGCTTGATGCGGCGCATGTCGCTCATGGCGGGTGGCCGGTTGCGGGTACCCTGGAAGTTGGCGATGAAGCGGGTGCGCATCTCGTCCCAGGAGGAGATCGTGCCTGGGGCCAGGTTCAGAAGCCAGGTGCGGGCCCCATCCTTGAGAGCCATGGGAAACCAGTTCGCCATGACCTTCTCGTCTCTGTTGGCAGCCTCGATGCCCAGCTTGTAGAGCTGGAGGAACTCTGCAGGGTCAGCCGTGCCGTCGTAGCGAGGAGGCAGGTCTGGCTTGAACTTGCCGGGCCACGCGACGGTATGTAGCTCGATGGTGAAGGCGCGGGAGCCCGCTGTGGCCACAGGAGGCCTTGGGGGATGAAGGGCTCGGTCCTGCGGGTCCCCGTGCGCCGCAACTGGGTGCAGCGCGGGGTCTTGACGTGCTGGAGCAGGAGCATGGTCGGGACGAGCCGGAGCAGGGAGCGCTCGGGCAGCTTCTCGAGGGCGAGGGACCTCTTGGTAGCTTTGCTCCTGCCGCGCTGGTTCCTGACGGGGCGGGTTCCGCCCAGGGGCCGCGCGCCTTGGAGCCAGGGCACCTTCTTGAGGGGGAGGCGGCTGAGGCGCCCCGGGAGCTTCATTGCCCGCGCATGGCGGGGCGCGGTGCAGCGAGAAAGATGGCGCGGGGCAGCCCCCATCGGCGCGGATGAGTTCGGCGACTCGGTCGAGCCATTCTTCATAGACATCGTCGACTGGGCGGTAGCACAGGAGCTCGTTTTCCGTGATGAGCGCAGCTCGAGTCTCCATGGCCGCGCGGGGCGCGCGGGACGAAGAACCAGCGGGGGTGAGCGAGGGCATAGCGGTGCGGCCGTCTCGCCTCATGGACGGGTGCTGGGACGATGCTTGCTGCTCTTACCCGCTGGGCCGGTGGCGGCGTTGACGACAGGCGACGGGGAACGACGGGGGCGTTCGCCGACGGGAGCCGTCTGGGCGACGCGGGAAGCGAGGGCGGCTCGACGCTCGGCGCGAACCCGGCGTGCGTCAGACATGGACGCGACGGTCGGAAAAGAACAGGGCGACAGAAGACGAATTCCGGAGCACCCCCTACCTGGAGCGCCAAATGTCAGATTTAGGGTTCCGGCAGACCCTTGAGATTCGAACACTGGGGTGCACGCGGAGGTTTCGCCTTCTACCTACCTGTTCCTCAACGAATCGCTAGGATCTAAACTACGAGAAGAACAACACAAGAGACACAGGGTTTATACTGGTTCAGGCCACCATTGTGGTGTAATACCCTACTCCAGTGTGCGGTGTGGTGGATTGCCTCTTGGGCTGATGATGAACAATACAAGGAAGAACAGCCTCGCGAGGGTCTATTCTTGTGGTGGTGTTGTCCCTTTGGAGGGGCTAATTCTAGATGCCTATCCTATCTCCAGATTCCTATCTAGCTGCCTCTACCCTGTGGGTGGCTAGTCCTATTTATAGGCAAAGGCCCTGGGCCTCTTCCCAAATATTGAGCGAGAAGGGCGCCAACAATTGGCCATTTTGAAGGGGAACATCTAGTACACTTATCCAGACTAAAGTTGGTCCTCGCCTGTCAAAGGCTCTGGTGGTGACGCCGGTTGGGGCTCCACGGTGACCTCCATCCTGCCGTTGGACTGGTCTTGGTCTTGTTGCACCGAAATGGATGCCTTTGCTTGACGCTCTCGCCTGCGCTTGCTCCCCTTGCACCAAAGAGGAAAGAAGGACACTGCGCGGGCTGGCGCCCGGCTGGCGCCCTTGGTCGTCATGGCTTGCGTCATGGGAACCTCACGAGGTATCCCGCCTTGAACTCTCCGCCTCCTCGTGAGCCAGCCTGATGAGGCCGTGCCTGAGGAAGCTCCTTGTCATCCGCCCCGCGAGGCTTGGCCCCTCTTGAGGGTCTTGAGCTTGTGTTGATGAAGATGGGCCGTTCTGGGCCCCCTTTGAGCCACGCCGCAGGACGCAGGCAGGCAAGTCTGGGGACCCCCGTTCCCAGAACGCCGACAAATTGCCTTCTTCTCCTCCTTCTGCTTGGTATCTTTCTTCCACTCGCCATGGTGAGAGGGCGTGCTGGTGCTTCGATGGTAGCAACGAAGGCTTCTGCTCGACAGCGTGTTCCTCCTCCTTTGGAGCTTCCGGCGGCGGAGCCCGCCGCGAGGGGGAGAGGAAGGGGACGAGGCTGAGGTCACCGCGGTATTCGTGGAAGAGGAGGACCGGGCGGCGCGCCGGCTGCGCTTCCGCTGGCGGCCCCTTCTCCAAATGATGGCCATGTCGGAGACCAGCCTTACGAGTTCTTCGTCAGGCTATACAAGCGCGTGTATGGCCATCTCCGCCTCCATGCCCCATTTGCTCGGTGATGGAGCAGGATCTGCGCAGGCTTTTAGGCTACACATGAGGGGCTGCGGGAATGGCAGCATGTGGGTCGATGTCGGCTTCCCCGCCCTCACGTCATGTACCTTCGTCGCGGGTGGAAAACTTTTGCACGCTCCCACAACTTGTCGGAGGGGCACATTCTCCATTTCAAGTTAATGGAGAATGGTCTCGTCTCTGTGAAGGTCTTCAGGAGCTCAGGAATTCGCTTAGGGTGTTGCGTGGAGAGTTCCACCGACGACGAAAGCTCCTCCTCTAGCGATAGTGACGATAGCGGGCAGGAGGATGACGACTCCGACTCGGCTGACCATCAGTGTGGCAGCACCATCATCTGCTCCGCCTCCTCCCTTGGCAACACGCCTTGTTGGGGGTTGCGTCCTACTGGCTCTGGCGTCAGTCGTCGATGAGCTTCCCCGTCAATCTCTCCATCGATGTGTTCCCCATGCCCGTCCCTGTCTTCACCCGCTGTACCTGGGAGGAAAGTAGCAAGAACGGGGATTACGAGGAACTTTTCTTTTTTCCAGTTTGTAGGCACTTGCCAAATTTTAACTTTCTAGAAAATGTAATCTCCTGAGGCCATGCTGATGTTATGTAACATTTGTACTTGCATCAGCATATTGATGAAATAGATGAGCTTTTTTGCCGGGAACCCATGCACGTATACGTCCATGCAGAGGTGAATGCCTCCTTAATTAAAATAAATGAGTTTTCCCGGCAAGCTATCTTTCCGGTGCCCTTTGTGCCTACCGGAGAATAACATCTATTGGGTTACAGATAAAGGGCCCAGCCCCCTGCCAATCTCTTTTTATCAAAGGTTATTGCGGCCATTCCAACCGAAGCAGCGTTCGGGTCGGGGATGGGAGCACCTAAGTCCAAAAAGAGTGGCGAGGTTTTCTAACAGACAGGTCACAAGTTACGAACATGGATGGACAAGATGTGAACTTTATGTGTTTAATCCACTGGGCATCACCATGCCAGGTAGTCTTTTAAACCCCTTGCTAGAATGTCGTCACTGCGGCCAAAAGGAGGATAAGGCAAGATCACGAAACCTTGGCGGTTCGTCAGTACCTGCTAGGATCTAAGATAGCATAATATCCTGGACAAGCATGCATGCATATATGCACATATATGTAAACATGGAAACTAGCAGGAAACTGTACATACTAAAAGTTATTTGGCTGTGCACAGGGTCTGTGCCTGGCTCCGTACAATGGCTTACATGCCTTGCTGGCAAGGCTAGTACAAAAGGGTGATGTCGGGGCTCCCGGCAACCGTGCCTTATGGGTAAAACTTGCGAAGATGTTCAATATTCCAGGAGTTGCTCAGCGAAATGCCATCTTTGGCCTCCAGGCGGACTGCACCAGGCCTGGTGACTCGTATTACCCGATAAGGTCCTTCCCACTTTGGTGTCAACTTGTTTGAATTCTTGGTGGACTGAATGCACCAAAGAACAAGGTCGCCTTCCTCAAGGCTTCAGGCATGAACCTTGCGGCTATGGTAGCGGTGCAAGGCTTGCTGGTAGCGAGCGGCTCGCACAACAGCCCGAAGACGATCTTCCTCAAGGAGCATCCCATCATCTTGGCGCAACTGCTCTTTCTCAAGCTCATCATAAGCGAGCACTCGAGGTGACCCATATATTTGTTCCGTGGGGAGAACTGCTTCTGCCCCGTATACCAGGGCAAAGGGTATCTGGCCAGTGGCTCGATTTGGTGTCGTTCTGATTGACCAAAGAACTGCTGGCAATTCATCAATCTAGCGCTTTCCACACTTGCGTAGCCTGTCAAAAATCTTGTTTTGAGGCATCACAACACTTCAGCATTTGCCCTTTCTTACTGGCCATTGCTTCTTGGATGAGCAACAGAAGCAAAGCAAACTTTGCTGCCAAGGTCTTGGATATTCTGCATGAAGGTGCGGCTTGTGAACTGTGTGCCGTTGTCGGTGATGACTCTGTTTGGCACACCAAAATGGCAAATGAGTCCCTTGAAGATTTTGACGGCCGACTGCGCTATCACCTTTCTCACTGGCTCCACTTCTGTCCATTTTGTGAACTTGCCAATCGCAATGTACAAGTACTCAAAGCCCCCGATACTACGGGGAAAGGGGCCTAGTATGTCGAGCCCCCAGATCGAAAATGGCCAGGAAAGAGGAATTTTTTGAAGAGCCTGGGCTAGTTGATGAAGCTTCTTTGAATGAAACTGGCACGCTTCACACTTGGTTACTAGCGTCATTGCATCCTGGAGTGCAGTGGGTCAGAAAAAACCTTATCGGAATGCTTTGCCAGCAAGGGCTCTGGACCCTACGTGGGAGCCACATATACCTCCATGTATCTCTGCCAGCAGCTCCAGGCCGTCCTCCCGTGGAATGCACTTCAATTTCATGCCATTCGGTCTCCTTCTGTATAGGACATCATCCACAAATTGGTACATGCTAGACCGACGAGCTACTTTTTCTGCTTCTTCCTGCTCCTCAGTGAATTCCCCTATTTGGAGGAAATGAACAGTATGATGCGCCCATGCTGGAGCCTGAGGCTCGACGGCAAGGACTAAAGGCATGTCTTCTGCCACGGGGGCAGCCGTCTCCACAGCAAGGGCTTGTGGCCCTGCTGGAGGTTGCGGCTCCTCGGCAAGATTGGGGTACCCGGCAACTTCCTTACCGGCGGCTCCTGGGAGCTCAGTGGGAAAGTACTTATCGAGGCCCATTTTCCTTCGCTTGTTCTATCCTGCTGATGGCTCAACGGATGGCTGGGTTAATTGAAGCACAAAGGTACCTGGTTCCACATGCAACTTGAGGGCAGCGTGCTTTGACAAGTCATCGACAATGTTGTTCTCTGCTCGAGGAACATTCTCTGTGTGCAGAACGTCAAAGCACTCCTCCAACTTCCTCACTTCATCCATGTAGGCCTCCATCAACGGGCTCTGACAATCTTTGTTGTCTTGCTTGACTACAAGTTGTGAATCTCCTCCGATGATGAGCTTCCTGATTCTGAGGTCCCCGGCGATCCTGAGACCAGCAAGCATCCCCTCGTACTCTGCGGTGTTGTTCGTTGACCTCTCTCAGGGAAAATGCATCCGGACTATGTACTTGAGGCGCTCTCCGGTGGGCGCAAAGAGTAGCACGCCGGCACCAGAACCTTGCAACGAGAAAGCCCCATCAAAGTACATAATTGAATGACTACTTGCATCTTTGTCGGGGAGAGTGGTCTCTTGAACTTCTTCGCCGGGCATGGATGTCCATTCTACTATGATCTCTACCAAGGCTCTGCTCTTGATCGTCGAAGTGCTTTCAAACTTGAGGCCAAAGCTTGACAGTTCCAACGCCACTCCACAATCCTCCCAGTTTCATCTGGGTTAGTGACTACGGTGATCTCATGTGCTTGGAAATAGTGACACAGCTTTCTCGAGGCCATAAGGAGGCTGAAAAGCAGCTTCTGCATACCAGAATATCTTGATCTAGCCCCCAACAAGAGGGAGATGACAAAATAGACTGGGTGCTGCATGACCTTCTTCTTCTGTCTTAATTACTTCGCTCACTTGCGCAAACTCTATCTTGTTGGGATCGGATTCTACCGGGGGTTCTGCCTTGCCGGCATCGGGCCCTGCCGGCCCCAACTCTTCATCTAATGGTCTTGCCGCTACTGTTGCCTCTTCCTCAACTTCTCTCTGCGCCACTAGCGCAGCACTGACCACTTTATTTGTTGCTGCCAAATACAGCAGCAACGGCTCTTGTGGTTTGGGCGCGACTAGTATTGTCATATAGGAGAGGTACCTCTTCAAATCTTGCAGTGCGGCCTCTACCTCCGAAGTCCATTTCATTGGACATGCCTTTTTAAAAATCTTGAAAAAGGGGGAGGGCACGCTCAGCAGATTTAGAGATGAGCCTACTCAGGGCGGCGATGCAGCCGGCGAGCCTTCGGGCATCTTTGACTCGTTTTGGCGCCTCAATCTGCTCAATCACTTTGATCTTGTCAGGATTTTCTTTGATTCCGTGTTGAGACACAAAGAACCCAAGAAGTTTGCCGGATGGGATGCCGAACACACACTTCTCTGGGTTGAGCTTGAGGTTGATCTTGCGCAAATTTGCAAAGGTTTCTTCCAGATCCTGCCCGAGCGTGGCCTTGTCCTTGGTTTTGACCATTGTATGATGCATATAGGCTTCCATATTTATATGTAGCTCAGGCTCAAAACCGATCTAGACTGCTCGGGCGAATGTTGAACCAGCGCTCTTCAACCCGAAAGGCATTCGACGAAACAATACGTACCACATGGGGTGATGAACGCGGCCTTTTCTTCATCTTCCTTCTTCATGAAGATCTGATGGTATCCCGAATAGGCGTCAAGGAATGATAGTAGGTCGCACCCGGCAGTGGAGTCCACTATCTGGTCAATGCGTGGCAATGGGAAAGGATCCTTTGGACATGCCTTATTGATATCAGTATAGTCAATACACAACCTCCATTTCCCATTCGCCTTACGTACTACCACTGGATTGGCCAACCACGTCGATTGGAGTACTCCCTTGACCAAGCCTGCCGCCTCCAAATTCCTGATCTCCTCAACACTGAACTCTTGTCATTCCAAAGCTTGCTTTCTGACCTTATGCTTAACGGGTCGTGCATGGGGACCGACAGCAAGGTGGTGCTCAATCACCTTCCTGGGAACGCCGGGGATGTAGGATGCTTGCGATGCAAACACATCGACATTCGCCCGCAGGAATGCAACGAGCGCGCTTTCCTATTTGCTGTCAAGGGTGGAGCTTATGGTGAAAGCTTCACCCATGCCATCCTCCTTGACGGGTATCTTCTTGGTTTCTAGTGGGGCCGCCTTGGACTTCTTGCTCTTGCCGATAGAGCTCGTTGGCATGTGCTCAACGGGAATGCAGCACTCTGAAGAGGCAAGTTTGCTGGAGTGAGTGCAGGAGCCCTTGCCGGAACCAGGAGCCTTGCCGGCGGCCGAAGCCTTGCCGGTCTTCTTCTCGGTGGCGGGAGCAAGTATCTTGACGGCGGACGCTGCAACTGCCTCTCGGTAAAGTTGGTCGGCACAAATGAGTGCATCCCTCTTGTCGCAGCTGACGGTGATGATGCTCATTGGGTCGGGCATCTTCAGCTTGTTGTACGTGTAGTGTGACACCGCCATGAACTTGGCTAGCACTGGACGGCCAAGGATCCCATTATATGGCAACGGGATCTCGGCAACATAAAAAATGATCCTTTCTGTCCTGTAGTTTAGGTCGCCACCAAATGTGACTGGTAGCATGACCTTCCCCTTGGGCTGGCTTCTCCCTGGATTAATCCCTTGGAAAGTGCATATTTCCTCAATATCTTCGTCAGGGATATGTAGCCTCTTGATTACATTGGGCGAGATCAAGTTCAGACCGGCCCCACCATCAACTAACAGTTTCATTACCTTGAGGTTGCGTATCGTTGGTGAGACCAACAACGGCAAACACTCGGCCATGGTTGTGCGATCCGGGTGATCCTCGGCGTCGAAAATGATAGGCATGTGGGACCACTTTAATGGATTCTGGGTGTCGACCATCGGTTCCGTCGCATTAATCTCACACGCCCACTTTTTAAGTTCGCGGTGGGAAGAATGCAACAAGGCACCTCCAATAACACACATGACCTCTGTCGCCTTCTAGAATTCATGCTCGGTGGACTCATCATCATCATCATGATCATCATCCTCCTCTTTCTTGTCGCGGCCTCGGGCAGGCCTCTCTTGTTGCCTCTCCTTGTTGCCGCGACCTCCTTGGCCGCTGCGCTTCTTGCCAGATCCCTCAGCGCCACCTTGGCCCTTTGTCGGCATTCTAGGAATGGGGGTACCCAGACTTGCCTGCCTGCGGCCCGCACCGTGGCTCAAGGAGTGGCCCGATACGGCCCATCTTCGTCAACACAAGCTCAAGACCCTCGCGAGGGGCCAAGCATCGCGGGGCGGATGACAGGAAGCTTCCTCAGGCGCAGCCTCGTTAGGCTGGCTCGCGAGGAGGCGGAGATATCAAGGCGGGGTACCTCACGAGGTGCCCGTGACGCAAGCCATGACGACCAAAGCCAGGCGGGCGCCGGCCTGGGCAGTGTCCTTGTTTCCCCTTCGGTGCAAAGGGGGCAAGCACAGGCCAAGGCATCAGGCAAAGGTTACCACTCTGGTGCAACATGACCAAGACCAGCAGAACGGCAGGACGAAGGTCATCGTGGGACCCAGGAAGGCGTCATTGTCAGAGCCTTTGGCAGGCGAGGACCAACTTTAGTCAGGATAAGTGTACTAGATGTTCCCCTTCAAAATGGCCAATTGTTGGCGCCCTTCCCGCTCAATATTTGGGAAGAGGGTCAGGGCCTTGCTCTATAAATAGGACTAGCCACTCTCAAGGCAGAGAGGAGGGACGATCTCATCGAGACCCTGAATCTGGAATCACCCCACAAAAAGGGACAACACCACCACAAGAACTCCTCCCCTCGCGAGGCTGTTCTTCCCTTGTATTGTTCATCATCAGCCCCTGAGGCAATCCACACACCACACACACTGGAGTAGGGTATTATACCACCATGGTGGCCTGAACCAGTATAAACCTTGTGTCCCTTGTGTTGTTCTTCGTGTAGCCTAGATCATTTGCGAGGCGACGAGACGTGAGTTGGTAGAGGAGTGATCTCCGCACGCACCCCAGAGATCAAACCTTAAGGGTCTGCCGGAACCCGAAATCCGACATTTGGCGCGCCAGGTAGGGGTGCGCCAGAATCACGCCTTCCGTCGTCTTGTGTTTCACCGTCCGTCGCACCCATGTCTGACGCTCGTCGAGCCCGTGCCGAGCGCCGGGCTGCCCTCGCGGCCCATGTCACCCAGACGGCCCCCGTCGGAGGGCCTCCCCGTCGTTCCCTGTCGCCTGCCGCCCACGCCGCCACCGGTCCGGCGGGGAACGAGTAGCAGGCCTCATCCCTGCATCCTTCGGTGCGGCGAGAAGGCCGCACCGCCACCCCGTCGCTGACTCCAGCAGGCTCGTCGTCGCACGCCCGTCGCGCTCCAGCGGACGCACACGCTGCGTTGCCCCTGGCGCGAGAGCTCCTGCACTACCGTCCCGTCGACGACTGATACGTCTCCAACGTATCTATAATTTTTGATTGCTCCATGCTACTTTATCTACTATTTTAGGCAATATTGGCTTTATTATCCACTTTTATATTATTTTTGGGACTAACCTATCAACCGGAGGCCCGGCCCAGATTTGCTGTTTTATGCCTATTTCGGTGTTTCGAGGAAAAGGAATATCAGACGGAGTCAAAACGGAACGAAATAAACTGGAGAAGTTATTTTTGGAAGGAAAGCAAACTGATAGACTTGGAGTGCATGTCAGGGGAGTCTTGGGCTGCCCACGAGGGTAGGGGGCGCGCCCACCCCCCTAGGGCGTGCCCCCCTACCTCGTGAGCACCCCGGAGGTCCACCGACATACCCCTTGCACCCATGTAAGTGCATCTAGTGCCCCTTAGTGATTTTGGTGTATTGAAGACTTATAGGTTAAGGGACTAATGCGTTTGTGAGTGTACACGGGTCTATAAGTCTATGAGGAGTTTCATATTTACAGAGAAAGTCAACCCCTAAAAATGAATATCTTCGACTGAAGATTTTGGTATTCCTGAAGACTTTCATGAAGACTTTGAAAGTGAAGAAATTGGTGTGTCCGTGAAAACTTGATATTCATGCGAGGAATATGAAGCTTGAAGACTTTCGTTTTCACAGTTTTGTTTTTCTCTTTCTTGAGTCATAGGAAACACCGTACTGTTAAAGGGGGTCGAGGAAATACTAAGGAAAAATTTCCATGTGATGCTCAACTCAAAATCCTACACCTACCAATCCCTTCGAGTGAAGCCTTTGGAAATCTCATACAGTTCAATCACTTTCTTCAGTGACAGAGACGAAGTTCTTCTGGTCGCTGAGGAATTTGTTCTGACATAGGAGTTAGGAATTCGCCAGTGCGGATTGCCTACACAGTGAGGAACATGATAGCCCTGAGGAATTTGAGAGTCAAATTTCTGACCGTTGATGCGCTGCGCGCCAGCTGTCCCAAAATATCTTATCCACCTAACGGTCATATCAGACAAGGGCATTTATGTCTTATCATGTTGGGCTGCTCCCTAGGTTATAAATAGCCGCCCCCTACAACCACTAGCTGGTTGGCTGCTCCGAGAGAAACTGACACTTGTCATTTAAGAGCAACCCATCCTCCGAGGACTTTGAGCAAAAATCATCGAGTGAGGAAAATCCCAAACCCAAACACCTACAAACCCCAAAGTGATTGAGCATCACTAAAGAGATTGATCCTGTGTGGATCCGACGCTTGTTACCTTTGAAGACAGTGCTTCTTCCAGACGGTTAGGCATCATGGTCTAGAGCATCCAAGAGGAATTGTGGATCGCCGAGTGACCGAGTCTGTGAAGGTTTGGAAGTCACCTGAAGACTTACCACGAGTGATTGGACGAGGTCTGTGTGACCTTAGTTCAAGGAGAATATGGTGAGGACTTGGTGTCCTGAGCTGCGTGCTCAGCGACTGGGTGTTAGGGACTGTGTGTCCTCGAGTTTAAATACTCAGCCGCTCGAACCAGACGTACAACTGAGACAGCAGTTGGAACTGGTCTACCAAATCATTGTCTTCACCAACCTAACTGGTTCTATTTCCTCAACTCTTCCATTTCCTCATTATTGTGTTGTGTGATTGTTCATATCTGTGTTTGAAGACTTTGACTGAAGACTTTCTCAATTTCCTCAGTTCAATTTCTTCAGTCTGTTTGTCTTCATCTTGTGTTATCCTGTGCTTATGCTTCCTGTACTCTGAGCTTGTCTTCATTTCATCATGATGACTATATCTGTATCCCGTTATGCTTACTTCTGAGTACTTATTCTGCTGCAAGTAGTTCTTCGCTAAGGAATTTCCTCACCGGCAATTCCTCAGTGAAGAATTCATAAAAATCGCCTATTCACCCCCCCTCTAGTCGATATAATGCACTTTCAACCCATATATACCTACGTACCCTAAAACTTCCAGAACAGAAGATAGATCGGGAGTTCCGCCGCCGCAAGCCTCTGTAGCCACCAAATACCTCTCGGGAGTCTGTTCCGGCACCCTGCCGGAGGGGGGTCCCATCACCGGTGGCCATCTTCATCATCCCGACGCTATCCATGACGAGGACCTATGCATAGGGGTTGGCACATGTTCTTGACTCTCCGGTAGAAACTTTGGGGCACTCTTTGAAGTACTTTTATGTTGGTTGGATGAATCTGAGATTGTGTGACGCATATCGTATAATCATGCCCACGAATACTTGAGGTGACAATGGAGTATCTAGGTGACATTAGGGTTTTGGTTGATTTGTGTCTTAAGGTGTTATTCTAGTACGAACTCTTTTATAGATCGATCCGAAAGAATAACTTTGAGGTGGTTTCGTACCATACCATAATATCTATGTTTGTTCTCCGCTATTAGTGTCTTTGGAGTGACTCTTTGTTGCATGTTGAGGGCTTGTTATATGATCTATCTATGTTATTATTGTTGAGATAACTTGCACTAGTGAAAGTATGAACCCTAGGCCTTGTTTCCTATCATTGCAATACCGTTTACGCTCACTTTTATCGCTTGCTACCTTGCTGTTTTTATTATTTCAGATTACAAATACCTTTATCTACTATCTATTTTGCACTTGTATCTTCATCTCTTCACCGAACTAGTGCACCTATACAATTTACCATTGTATTGGGTGTGTTGGGGACACAAGAGACTCTTTGTTATTTGGTTGCAGGGTTGTTTGAGAGAGACCATCTTCATCCTACGCCTCCTACAGATTGATAAACCTTAGGTCATCCACTTGAGGGAAATTTGCTACTGTCCTACAAACCTGTGCACTTGCAGGCCCAACAACGTCTACAAGAAGAAGGTTGTGTAGTAGACATCAAGCTCTTTTCTGGCGCCGTTGCCGGGAAGGCTAGGTAAAGGGTACTCACACTCCGTCAGCTAAGCTCTTTTTTTGGCGCGGTGAGTGCTTGAAGGTATATCTTTATATCTTGCAATCGAATCTTTTTGTTTCTTGTTTTAGCACTATTTAGTTTATAAAAGAAAACTACCAAAAAAATGGAGTTGAGTTTGTCTCATACGCTTCACCTTTTTAATATCTTTCGTGAGTATGAAGGAAAGGATAATTGTGCTCAAGTGCTAGAAGAAGAAATCTCTAAATTGTTTGGCACTAAATATTTTAATGATGAGCATGATTGCAATGTTGTTTGTACGAATTCTTTGAATATCCATGATGCTAATGATGATTGCACTAGTTATGATGAAAATGTCTCCTATAAACATGACAATTTTTGTGGAGTGCATTGGGTTTGTAAGTACACACCAAATAGGGAAGATAGATATTGCAAGAGGCATAAGTACTTATAAACCAAATTGTTGCAAAAAGAGCTAGATGCGTGTGCTGAAAATTTAAACTTTCTTAGGCATACTTGTGAACTTTGCAATGAACGTGATCATCTTAGTACCCAATGAAAATTGTTTCATGATCGTATTGTGTCCAAAAATTGTGATGATTTGATTTCCCTTGCACATCATAATGAACTTAGTTTGCTCTTGGGTTATGAAGAAATTAAACGTATAACTAAGATTATTCCAGAATTTGCCCTTGATAAAATTCTTGATTTTGATCTAGAGAAAATTTATATGTATTGTGCGGAGAATTGCATTGAAAATCCAAATATTGTCAATTACCTAAAGAAAATAAAGCAAATGGAAGATGATGAGAATACTAATGAAAGGGGAGAGGCTTCCCAATCTCCTCCTATTATTTCTTATGATGAATCAGGTAACGAGGAGGAGCTTTCTATTCAACCAATCTCATCAATAAGGAGCTCAAAGAGGAAGATTGAACCTACACATAATGTGAAGAAGAAAAAGAAAAGAAGGAGCAACAAAGGTAAAAAGGTATCCCTCCCAAATGATGTTGCTCCTACTACTCATTATGATGATGATAATTGCTATACTATTGGTGCTATCAATATTTTTAATGATGAGAGTGATTATGCTTATGATATGAAAGGACCCAAGCTTGGGGAAGCTATGTTTGACGAGGATGAAATATTTGAGAATATATTTGCTGGAATTAATGTTTGTCCCAATCTTGGGGATGCTATGTTCAATGAAGATGATATTTTTAGCATCCCAAGTTTTGATATGCAAAGTTGTTATGATGATACCATGCCTCCTACCTATGATGATTATATTGATGAAAGTGGGTTCAGAAGAGTGTCAACTTTAGGAACTAGTGATCCCACTATTTTTGAGGATGTTGAATTTTATTGTGATAAATATGGAAGTGGATTTGGAAGAGTGTCAACTTTATTTAGTGATTCCACTATCTTGGGAGAGGTTTCAATCAATTATGATGAGAATGAAGTTGCTACTTATGATGATTATTATGATGAAACTTATGCTATAAAAAGTAGTGATGATTATATTTACAAATATTGTCATGATTATGATTACCCTTTTTCTGAACATTACTCTTTTATTGTGGAAAAAAATTAGTGTTCAAGTCTATTATGATACTCCCAATATTCCGAATGAGAAGAAATTTGCTTATGTGGAGAGTAGTAAATTTTCTATGCTAGTAGATCATGAAAAGAATGATTTAGGTTCTGGTTATATTGTTAAATTCATTCATGATGCTACTGAAAATTATTATGAGAGAGGAACATATGCTTGTAGGAATTGCAATAACATCAAGTTTCCTCTCTATGTGCTTAAGTTTTTGAAGCTATGCTTGTTTTAACTTCCTATGCTAGTTGATTATTGTTCCCATAAGTTGTTTGCTCACAAAATCCCTATGCATAGGAAGTGGGTTAGACTTAAATGTGCTAGTCATATGCTTCATGATGCTCCGTTATGTTTCAATTCTTATTTTTTATGTGAGCATCATTGCCATCATCATGCCTAGCTAGAAAGGCATTAAAGAAAAGCGCTTGTTGGGAGACAACCCAATATTTACCCCTACTGTTTTTGTGTGTCCACATGATTATGCTACTGTAGTAATCATGTTTTATTAGCTTTTGTTTCAATAAAGTGCCAAGTAGAACCTTTGGGAAGACTTGGGTGAAGTTTATGTGATCTTGCTGTGAAAAACAGAAACTTTAGCACTCACGAGATTAACTGCCATTTTTTACTGGAGAGTGCTTTTAGGTTGATGCTTTTTGAAGATGATTAATAGACAAATTGCTCAGGTCCAGAAATTTATTTCATAATTTTTGGGGTTCCATAAGTATACGTTTGATACAGATTACTACAGACTGTTCTGTTTTTGACAGATTCTGTTTTCATTGTGTTGTTTGCTTATTTTGATGCATCTATGGCTAGTATTAAGTGGTATGAACCATAGAGAAGTTAGAATACAGTATATATTACACCAATATGAATTTAGAATGAGTTCATTACAGTACCTACGTGGTGGTTTTTTTTATACTAACGGAGCTTACGAGTTTTGTGTTGAGTTTTGTGTGGTTGAAGTTTTCAAGTTTTGGGTAAAGATTCGATGGACTATGGAATAAGGAGTGGCAAGAGACTAAGCTTGGGTATGCCCAAGGCACCCCAAGGTAATATTCAAGGACAACCAAGAGCCTAAGCTTGTGGATGCCTCGGAAGGCATCCCCTCTTTCGTCTTCGTTCATCGGTAACTTTACTTGGAGCTATATTTTTATTCACCACATGATATGTGTTTTGCTTGGAGCGTCAATTTCTTTTGTTAGTTTTTGCTTGATGTTAGTTAGAATAATGTTTTGCATCCTTAGTTTCAATAAAAAAAGTCAAGGATAGCTTTTGCCATGCTTATTTTGCTAGTTTGCATGTTGCTGCCTGAAAACAGAAAGTTTACCGCTGTTGCAAAAATTGCCTAGAAAAGTCAGAGAATGGTCTAACGTTGAATCTTTTTGCATATTAAGCTATGATAAATTTATTACAGTGGGAATTTTAGTTCATAATTTTTGGAGTCAGGGAAGTATTGATACTCTTGCATTCTTTACAGACTGTACTGTTTTGGCAGATTGCTGTTATGGTTGCATTGTTTGCATATGTTTGCTTGTTTAATGATTCTATTTGAGGATAGGAGTATTAAATATACAGAGGCATTTAGTATCAAGACCTCCACACCCACAACACAAACGAATGCCAAGAGCTCAGGGCCGTACGAGATGTGCATTCCGGCCAACGCCCCGAGCGCAACGTCTGGGGCTATGGCCGAGGAGGAGGAAGAGGTGGAGGACGATGGGAAGACCATGGCCCTCGCCATGGGTGGTGTGACCGACCTCGCGAGGACCGCTGGCAGGACCAGCCTCGCGAGTGAGGCTGGAGGGATCAACCTCGTGAGGATCGCCCTCAAGGCAACGCAGGCCTCCCTCCTCTGCCACCTCAGCCGAGGAGGAATGAAGACCATCATCAGGACGAAGGGGCTGGGGGCTTCCAGGAGCCGTGCGCAAACGCTTGCATCTTGGGCGGCGCTCAGGCCCCAGCCTCTCAGCGCATCTTCAAACAGTTTGCTCGCGAGGTGAATGCAGTCCTCCCCAAGCTTGAGGCCACGCGCCCTCTCAGGTGGTCAGCGTGTGCTATCACATTAAGCACTGCGGATCAGCTCAAGTGCGCAGCCACGGCCGGCGTCCTCCTGATGCTTTGCTCCCTAATCATCAGCAATGTGCAAGTCACCAGGACCCTCATCGATGGCAGAGCTGGACTCAACGTCCTGTCCATCGAGACATTCAACAATCTCCAAGTACCATACAATCAGCTTCAGCCAACCAAGCCTTTCTCAGGAGTCACTGATGGTTCCACCGTTCCGATAGGGCAGGTTCACCTTCCTGTCACCTTTGGGCAGTGCGACAACTACCGCACCGAGCTCATTGACTTCGACGTCGCCTACATTTGCCTGCCATATAATGCCATCCTCGGGTACCCAGCCCTGGCCAAGTTCATGGCAGTGACTCATCATGGCTACAGTGTCCTCAAGATGCTAGGAAGCGGTGGAGTCATCACAGTGCCTTGTGAGGAGAGGGATGCAGTGTGTTCCTTTGAGCGTGCTTTTCAAGCCACGGCAATTGAAGACCCAGATCATAGGATCGGAAGACTTCCCGAGGCAGTCCCTAAGAAGAAGAAGGCATCACCCGGTCCGAACCCTCGGGAGGCAGGCCCCTCCAATGGCGTTGTGTCAGGATCCGCGCCCGATCAAGGGGCGCCCCCCTTCTGTCGCATAGGAAGGCACGCCCGGTGCCCTCCTCGGGCAAGGCTCGGGGGCTCTCTCCTGGAGGGCCATCGACTTTGCCAAGATCACGAGGGAGGCGCTCGGGCACCACTTGGAGGTGTGCTTCAAAGCGCGTTTCCCTCAGGAAGGAACAAGGCAAGGAGGGCCAAGACCTCGAGATTCATCGTGAGGAGCATTCTGGAGGCTCAGCAGGTCAGGCATTCCGCAGTCTTGGCGGAGATGGAGATGGTCCTCGAGGAGCTGCCTGCGCCTCCGGAGCCCCCCGAGGCTCCTGGGCCTGGGGGCTGGTTTCCGCAGTGCGCGTCATCCGCTACTTCAGCATTCCCTCACCTCCAACTTCATCAGGTGACATCTTTCGAGTTTCATTTTCAGCTGGGAGCGCCCCCAGGGCTGCATCATTCCCAGGCCGCGTGGGTCTGTCCCTGTGGCATGTATCTCTTTTGTTCATGCTTTTAGGTTACTTTGTTGAGGGCGCCCCTCGGGCTGCATTATCCCCAAGCTGCTCGGGCCTGACCCATCGGCATGTATATTTCTCGCGTTTATTCAGGTCGTGCATTTAACCCGCCAAGATTATTACTTAATGCCTTTGACGGAGCCCTTCTTCCCTCATGCCAACCGCTTGCACGTTAAAAGGGGGTACCTGAGCATCGCGACTCATGGACTCTTACTGGCTCTCCAGCCCTCACCTCCTGGCCTTGTCCACGGCATCTCGACCTGGCATACCAGCGACGGCTGAGCTCGCTCGAGGGCCGGGACATGAGGACGTAGAGCGTCGGCATCTAAACAAATTTGCAGGAGCACATTACAAACAAAGGCCCAGAGCCAGGCGCAACCCGCCTTGAGGTAGGGCCCCGTGAGTCCTGCGCTGGCTCACGGGTGCCCAGATACACCTCATCAAGCCCTACCGTGCCAGCCATGTGTCAGGGCGGGGCTGTACACGCCCCGGGGGCTCCTCCCAGAGGGGATCCCCCTCCCACGCACCAGTGGAAGCACCATGCTCCGCGCTGGCTGACGACACTGTCGAGGAGCGGCTATGCCCGTACACATACGGAAGCGCTATGCTCCGCGCTGGTGATAAACAACTGAGGGTGGCCCACGGCCGCATCAACCTCAGGGAGCCCAGAGCTCAGTGTCCGGCCCTACTGTAACGCCTCCCCTCAGGAGTGCCACGCGAGGGGGCTGGGCACGGGGGCTACGCCTGGGCCACGCCCGGGCGCACGCCACCCAACCAGGCCCCTCGGGCCTGGTTCGTCGCGCGCCCCTCCCCGAGCGGAGCCAAGGTACGAAGGCCGTTTGAACGTCAAGGGGGACTCCTGAGCATCGCGACTCAGGAGCCTAACTGGTCATGTAGCCCCTCACTCCTTGGTCCCGTCCTGGTTTCCGGTCAAGGCTAATGGCGGTTGAGGTATGCGCGGGGCCGGGCCCTACCGACGTAGAACGGTAGATCCACTCCTATGCCTCCCCTCCCTACATGCTATTCGCGCGTCAAGGGGGACTCCTGAGCATCGTGACTCAGGAGCCTAACTGGTCACGTAGCCCCTCACTCCTTGGTCCCGTCCTGGTTTCTGGTCGGGGCTAACGGCGCTGAGGTATGCGTGGGGTCGGACCCTGCCGACGTAGAACACAGGAAAATAGGAAGGAAAAGCGCAAATCTCAAGGAATTCAAAAGCAAATACTACAGTCCATAGGTTGTTTTCACAATGCCAAACACAAGTTTAAACGCCTCCACGAGGAATGATGCATGTTGCAGGAACTAAAACAGGACAGAGGCCGCGGAGGGGTCACTTTCCGGCGGTGCCACCTCTTGTGGTGGAGTTGCGCTAGGCGGCTCCACCTCCCGAAGCCCCAGGGTTGGCAGCATCTCACCTTGGCTTGGTGCTGAAGGCACGGAACTTCGCCAGCAGGGCTTCCGCTCGACCCTTCACTGCCTCAGCAGCGGTAGCGGCAAGCTCGCCGCACGCAGGCTCCAGCAGGCTGTCAAGATTGACATTGGGGTCGTGAAGGTAGAGGTGGGTGAGGATATGCGCCAGCGCTACAGAAGAAAGGGCACGTGCCTCGGCCTTGGCCGTGGGGCCAAGGTCGTCAGCGACATCTTCAAGTGCGCGGACCAGGAAGGGAAGCAACTTGGCGGGGCCATCCTCGGCGCCAGCTAGCGGCTTTTCCAGGTCGCCGTCATAAAGTGTCTTCAACAAGGTGCGAGCCCTCTCCTCCAGCTGCGCGAAGGCCACATGATCCTCGGCTAGGACCCTCGCCTTGCCGTTCAGCTTGATCCTCTTTGCCTCCAACGCCTGCTCCAGCATCTCCAACCGACCACGACGTTCATCAAGCTCGGCGTCCCGGTCCTTGACGGTAGCTTCTCGAGTCCTCATCTCCTTCTCCTTCTCCTGGCGGTCACGGACCTCCTTGGCGAGCTCATCGCACAGGCCTTGCAGCTTGCTCTCCAGCGCCTTGCAGCGGCCCCGGACATCTGTAGCCTCACCCAAGGCGGCGTCGCGAGCGGCCTTGGCTTGGAGGATGGCCTGCTTCTCCTCATCGTAGGCCGTCACGGCCTGGACCAGCGCCGCTCAAACTGAGGCGTTAGAGCGGACCCAGCCAGAGGCCAACTCCAGGCGCCCGGCCACCAGGCAGGGGTCGGCGCCCTGAAGATCTTCTTGCATCCGGTCCAGCTCAGCAGCAACACGATCCAAGACAGTAGAAGGAGTCGGAGAAACGGCGATTGGCGGAGTAGGAGGAGAAGACGGCAGCGTGATCACAGCATCAAGCGTCGGGACCTTCTGAGCCCCAGCGGCCGTAGCAGTGGCATCGGACATGAACGCCTCGGGAGTCGCCTGGGCCACGGGGGCTGGGCTCACACCAGCATGCCCCACCTGGCCTCGCGAGGATGACCGCGCAGGGGAGGCTCGAGCCTTGCCACCTCCTTCTCCCGCAGGTGGAAGCATTGCCCCGGGCAAAGCCTCAGGGGCCCCCTTCAGCCTTTTCGCCGCAGGCAACGGCCTAGCCAAGGAATATGGACGTCAAGCCTCAGCAGCAGAAGCAGGAAGCGAAACTAAAATCAAGCACTTACTGGTCACCATCCGCGGACTCAAGCAGCCTCCGGCCGAACTTGAAGCCCGAGAGCCGACTGCTGGGGTCGGCCTCACGAGGCTCGGAAGCAGGGGCACGTCAGAGGAGTCGAAGCTGGCTTCACGCCGCCTTGAAGCCAGAGCAGACCCGCGGGGAACCAGCCCCGTCTTGTCCTTCCTCGGGACCAGGGGTGAGCTCTCCCTGCCACGCTCGTCGTCGGCCTCATCGTCGTCCGGCATGACGCGGAGGGAGCAAGACCTGCGCCGAGGGAAGGACTTCCCCGACTCTCCGTCGGTCGCTTCAGAGTCGGACTCCTCTTCCTCCTCCTCTTCTTCCTCCTCCCCGCTGGAGTCGCTGGAAGATACGTTCACCGTCGCCAGAGCCGCCAGATCCTTGGGAACCTCCGCGGGCACTAGCCCCTCCCCGTTGAAGGTGGGCATGGAATTCACCACCTGCTCCCAGTCACCACGAAGGAACAGGGGTACAGGAGCACCCTCCAGTCTTGCCACTTCCCCTCCGACCAAGGAACGGAGGATCGCGGCCAGATCTCCGTCGGCCAAAGCTGCAGAACTCAGGCGGAGGGTGGCATCGGCTTCCCCGAGCCTCCTTAGTGGGAGCGAGTGTTCCCGAAGCGGAGCCACCCGGTGCTCCAGGAACTCCCTCAGGAGCGTCGCCCCATTCAGCTTCGCCGTCGCTAGGTTGCCTGGCACAGGTCCGCGTCCATCCTCTCTAGCACCGGCTTCGCGCGAGGATCGATGAGCTCCATGCGGGACCAAGCGTCAACGGCCTTAGGCTGCCCCGTGGGCAGCACTAGCCGAGGGTGGATGCGCCCCACGTCCACCATGACCCACTTGCTCCAGAAGCCTTTGATCCTCTTCCCAGGCTTCGAGATGGCATTGGAGCTGGAGTATGCGACAAAGCTCGCGCATGCGATGATGAGGCCGCGAGAAACCCGGAGGTAAAAGTAATGGCGCAGCAAGGCCACCGAGGGCTTTACCCCAACGTGAGCCTCACAATAATAGGCGAAAACCGACAGAAGGAGAACAGAGTTGGGGTGAAGGTGCAGAGCTTGCAAGTTGTATTGGCCAAGAACAGCAAGGAAGAACTCGGAAAAGGGAGGCACCAGCCCGGCGACGATGGCGCTCACGAAGAGCGGGTAGAAGGTGCTCCCCTTGTCTTCAGGTAGGTCGGAGCCGACCTTGAGCACGACCACCCCCTCGCTGCCTTGCGCCACCATCATCTGGCGCGTGAGGGCGAGGTTCTTCTCCGACATGTTCGGAGGATCCAGAGCGGGTGAGTACCAGGCCTCGGCCGGGGTCTGGTGAGGCGCCATGGCTTGCCGAAGGTGCGGGATCGAAGCAGATCTGGAGGATTTCGGAAGCAAGGAGGAGAGCGAGAAAGGGGATCTGAGACAAATGACTGGTAAAGGCAAAGAAGGTAAGCCTGGCCCGGGGCCGCTCTTTTGTCAAGTCAAGCGGTTTGCCGAGGCGTAGTGGGGAACCGAGGATGCCCACGTCCAATCAACTGCCATGCAGCGCCCAAGGCCGCAGGCTGTTGGGGCCCGCTGCGCTTCGCACTTGCCCCTTCGCTTCTCTGCTAAGCCAAGTCCGGGCGCGCCTTGGGCCCGGGGGCTACTGTCGGTGTTCTGGGAATGGGGGTACCCAGACTTGCCTGCCTGCGGCCTGCAGCATGGCTCAAGGAGTGGCCCGGTACGGCCCATCTTCGTCAACACAAGCTCAAGACCCTCGCGAGGGGCCAAGCCTCGCGGGGCGGATGACAGGAAGCTTCCTCAGGCGCAGCCTCGTCAGGATGGCTCGCGAGGAGGCGGAGAGATCAAGGCAGGGTACCTCATGAGGTGCCCGTGACACCAGCCATGACGACCGAAGCCAGGCAGGCGCCAGGCGGGCGCCGGCCTGGGCAGTGTCCTTGTTTCCCCTTCGGTGCAAAGGGGGCAAGCACAGGCCAAGGCATCAGGCAAAGGTTACCATTCCGGTGCAACAAGACCAAGACCAGCAGAACGGCAGGACGAAGGTCATTGTGGAGCCCAGGAAGGCGTCATCGTCAGAGCCTTTGGTAGGCGAGGACCAACTTTAGTCAGGATAAGTGTACTAGATGTTCCCCTTCAAAATGGCCAATTGTTGGCGCCCTTCCCGCTCAATATTTGGGAAGAGGCCCAGGGCCTTGCTCTATAAATAGGACTAGCCACTCTCAAGCAAGAGAGGAGGGACGATCTCATCGAGACCCCGAATCTGGAATCACCACACAAAAAGGGACAACACCACCACAAGAACTCCTCCCCTCGCGAGGTTGTTCTTCCCTTGTATTGTTCATCATCAGCCCCTAAGGCAATCCACACACCACACACACTGGAGTAGGGTATTACACCACCATGGTGGCCTGAACCAGTATATACCTTGTGTCCCTTGTGTTGTTCTTCGTGTAGCCTAGATCCTTTGCGAGGCGACGAGACGTGAGTTGGTAGAGGAGTGATCTCCGTGCGCACCCCAGAGTTCGAACCTTAAGGGTCTGCCGGAACCCGAAATATGACACCCTTCTCTTTGTCTCGTCTCTCGTACTCAGCCCTCTTCTTCTCCATCAGCTGCTCGACTTGGCGGCAGTTCTGGAGTTGTGGCCCTTGGTATGGTGAATATTGCAATACTGCTTGTCGGAGCCCTCTGACTTGCCGGCAGCCGCCAAGGCCCGGCAGGTGTTGCATCCGGCAATCTCCTTGCCGGGGTGGTCAACCTTGGCCTTCTTAGCGGTGCCGGGGTTGCCGGATTCCTTGATGGCAAGAACTGTCTTGCCCTTGCGCTTCCTGTTGCGTTGCCGGCCCTTCTTTGCCGGGGCAACGACGTCTTCATCTTCAGAGTCACTTCCCACGGCGGCATCTTCGTCGGGGTACTTCCTTCCTTCCTTAGCTCGGGCACGTCTGTCAGCCAGAACATATAGTTCAGCAACTTCTGCAACCTTGTTCATCGCCAGCTCTTCACGCATCTTACAATTGCGCACGTTCTGATGGAACGCGCTGATGACAGCGGCGGGATGAACATCAGGGATGTTGAACTACACACGGCTGAATCTCCATATGTACTTGCGCAAGCATTCACCGTCCCTCTAAGGGATCACATGCAAATCACTTGCCTGACCAGGAGCTACGTGGCCGCCCATGAAGGCACCAACAGACTTGTCAGTGCCTTCACGGGTGGCCACGTGGCTCCTGGCCAGGCAAGTGATTTGCATGTGATCCCTCAGAGGGACGGCGAATGCTTGCGCAAGTACATATAGAGATTCAGCCGTGTGTAGTACAACATCCCTGATGTTCATCCTGCCGCTGTCATCAGCGTGTTCCATAAGAACATGCACAATCATAAGATGCATGAAGAGCTGGCGATGAACAAGGTTGCAGATGTTGCCGAACTGTATGTTCTGGCCGACAGATGTGCCCGAGCTGAGGAAGGAAGAAAGTACCCCGGTGAAGATGTCGATGCGGGAAGTGACTCTGAAGATGAAGACACCGTCGCCCCGGCAAAGAAGGGTTGACGATGCTACAGGAAGCGCAAGGGCAAGACTGTGCTTGCCGTAGAGGAATCCGGCGACCCTGACACCGCTAAGAAGGCCAAGGTTGACGACCCCGGCAAGGAGATTGCCAGATGCAACGCCTGCAGGGCCTTAGCGGCTGCCGGCAAGTCAGAGGGCTCCGACAAGCAGTGTTGCAAGATTCACCGTACCAAGGGCCACGACCTACAGAACTACCGCCAAGTTGAGTTGCTGATGGAGAACCAAAGGGCTGAGTACGAGAGATGAGACAAAGAGAAGGGCCAAGGTGACGCTGAGGGTTCTGGCAAGAAGCATGGCAGCCGAGGAGGTCGCGGCGACAAGGAGAAGCAACAAGAGAGGCCTACCCGGGGCCGCGGCAAGAAAGAGGAGGATGGCGATCATGATGATGATGACGATTCCACCGAACACGAGTTTCAGAAGGCAACAGAGGTCATGTGCATCGACGAAGGTGCCTCGTTGCATTCCTCCCGCCGCCAACTTAAATAGTGGGCGCGTGAGGTTAATGCAACGGAACTGATGGTCGATGCCCAAAAGCCACTGAAGTGGTCCCACACACCTATCATTTTCGATGCCAAGGATCACCCTGATCGCACAACCACAGTCGGGTGTTTGCCGTTGTTGGTCTCATCAACAATACGCAACCTCAAGGTGACAAAAATGCTAGTTGATGGTGGGGCCGGTCTGAACTTGATCTCGCCCAACGTGATCAAGAGGCAGCAGATCCCTGACGAAGATCTTGAGGAAACAGGCATGTTCCAAGGCATCAATCTGGGGAGAAGCCAACCCAAGGGAAAGGTGATGCTACCAGTCACGTTTGGTGGTGACCTACGCTACAGGACAGATAGGATCCTTTTCGATGTCACCGAGATCTCGTTGCCATATAACGGGATCCTTGGCCGTCCAGCGCTAGCCAAGTTCATGGCAGCGTCACACTACGCATACAACAAGTTGAACATGCCTGGCCCAATGAGCATCATCACCATCAGCTGCAACAATAGGGATGCGCTCATTTGTGCCGACCAACTCTACCAAGAGGCAGTTGCAGCATCTGCCGCCAAGATACTTGCTCCTGCCACCGAGAAGAAGATCGGTAAGGCTCCTGGCTCCGGAAAGGGCTCCTGCACTCTCTTCGGTAAACGCGCCTCTTCGGAGTGCTATGTTCCCGCTGAGGACGTGCCAGAGAGCTCTACCGGCAAGAGCAAGAAGTCCAAGGCGGCCCCACTAGAAACCAAGAAGGTACCCATCAAGGAGATGGCACGGGCGGAGCTTTTACCATAAGCTCCAGCCTTGACAGTAAATAGGAAAGCGCACTCATCTCGTTCCTGCGGGCGAATGTCGATGTGTTTGCATGGCAAGCATCCGACATCCCCGGCGTTCCCAAGGAGGTGATTGAGAACCACCTTGCTGGAAGGTCAGAAAGCAAGCTTTGGAGCGACAAGAGTTCATCATTGAGGAGATCAGGAAGTTGGAAGCGACAGGCTTGGTCAAGGGAGTACTCCACCCGACATGGTTGGCCAATCCAGTCGTAGTGCGTAAGGCGAATGGAAAATGGAGGTTGTGTATTGACTTTGCGAATATCAGTAAAGCATGTCCAAAGGATCCTTTCCCATTGCGACGCATCGACCAGATAGTGGACTCCACTACCGGGTGCGACCTATTGTCATTCCTTGACACCTATTCAGGATACCATCAGATCTTCATGAAGAAGGAAGATGTAGAAAAGACCGCGTTCATCACCCCATGTGGTATGTATTGTTTAGTACGAATGCCTTTTGGGTTGAAAAGTGTTGGTTCCACATTAGCCCGAGCAATCCAAATTGGTTTTGAGCCTTAGCTACATAGAAATATGGAAGCCTATATGGATGATATAGTGGTCAAAACCAAGGACAAGGCCACACTCGTGCAGGATCTAGAAGAAACCTTTGCAAATTTGCGCAAGATCAACCTCAAGCTCAACCCAGAGAAGTGTGTGTTCGGCGCCCCATCCGGCAAACTTCTTGGGTTCTTTGTGTCCCAACGCAGAATCTAAGTGAATCCCGACAATATCAAAGCGATTGAGCAGATTGAGGCTCCAAAACGAGTCAAAGATGTCCGAAGGCTCGCCGGCTGCGTCGCTGTCCTGGGTAGGTTCATCTCCAAATTTGCTGAGTGTGCCCTCCCCTTTTGCAAGATTTTGAAAAAGGCGGGTCCAATGAAATGGACTCCAGAGGCAGAGGCAGCACTTCAAGATTTGAAGAGGTACCTCTCCTCTATGCCAATACTAGTCGCGCCCAAACCACAAGAGCCATTGCTGCTGTATTTGGCAGCAACGAATCAAGTGGTTGGTGCTATGCTAGTGGCGCAGAGATAAGTTGAGGAAGAGGCAACAACAGCAGCAAGGCCGTTAGGGGAAGAGCTGGGGCCGGCAGGGCCCAAGGCCGGCAAGGCAAAGGCCCTGGCAGAGTCCGATCCCGACAAGACAGAGTCTGTGCAAGTGAGCAAAGTAAGACAGAAGAAGAAGGTGATGCAACACCCAGTCTATTTTGTCAGCTCCCTCTTGCAGGGGGCTAGATCAATGTATTCTGGTATGCAGAATCTGCTTTTTGGCCTCCTTGTGGCCTCGAGAATGCTACATCACTATTTTCAAGCACATGAGATCACCGTCGTCACTCGCTTCCCTTTGCAACGATTCTTGCACAACCTAGATGCAACTAGGAGTATTGTGGAGTGGGTGTTGGAACTGTCAAGCTTTGGCCTCAAGTTTGAAAGCGCTTCGACGATCAAGAGCAGAGCTTTGGCAGAGTTCATAGCGGAATGGACATCCACGCCCAATGAAGAAGTTCAAGAGACCACTCTCCCCGGCAAAGAGGCAAGTAGTCATTGGATTATGTACTTTGATGGGGCTTTCTCGTTGCAAGGTTCTGGTGCCGGCGTGCTACTCTTCGCGCCCATCGGAGAGCGCCTCAAGTACATAGTCCAGATGCATTTTCCCTGAGAGAGGTCAACGAACAACACCGCAGAGTACGAGGGGCTGCTTGCCGGTCTCAGGATCGCCGCGGACCTCAGAATCAGGAAGCTCGTCATCGAAGGAGATTCACAACTTGTCGTCAAGCAAGACAACAAGGATTATCAGAGCCTGTTGATGGAGGCATACGTGGATGAAGTGAGGAAGTTGGAGGAGTGCTTTGACGTTCTGCAAGCAGAGAACAACATTGTCGATGACTTGTCAAAGCGCGTTTCCCTCAAGTTGCCCGTGGAACCAGGTACCTTTGTGCTTCAATTAACCCAGCCATCCATTGAGCCATCAGCAGGACAGAACAAGCGATGGAAAACGGGCCCCGACAAGTACTTTCCCGCTGAGCTCCCAGGAGCCGCCGGCATGGAAGTTGTCGGGTACCCCAATCTTGCTGGGGAGCAGCAGCCTCCGACAGGGCCCCAAACCCTTGCCGTAGAGATAACTTCCCCAGCGGTAGAAGACATGCCTTTAGTCCTTGCCGTCGAGCCTCGGGATCTAGCATGGGCACATCATAATGTTCATTTCCTCCAAATAGGGGAGCTCCCTGAGGAGCAGGAAGAAGCAAAAAAAGTAGCCCGTCGGTCCAGCATGTACCAGTTTGTGGATGATGTCCTATATAGAAGGAGACCGAACGGCATGAAATTGAAGTGTATTCCTTGGGAGGACGAATTGGAGCTGTTGGCAGAGATACACGGAGGCATATGTAGCTCCCACATAGGGTCAAGAGCCCTTGCCGGCAAAGCATTCTAGCAAGGTTTCTTTTGGCCCACCGCCCTCCAGGATGGAACTACACTAGTAACCCAGTGCGAAGCGTGCTAGTTCCATTCAAAGAATCTTCATCAACCAGCCCAGGCTCTTCAAACAATTCCTCTTCCTTGGCCATTTTTGGTCTGGAGGCTCGACATACTGGGCCCTTTCCCCGTGTTGTCGGGGGCTTTGAGTACTTGTATGTTGCGATTGACAAGTTCAAAAAGTAGCCAGATGTGGAACCAGTGAGAAAGGTGACAACGCAGTTGGCCGTCAAGCTCTTCAAGGGACTTGTTTGCCGTTTTGGTGTGCCAAACAGAGTCATCGCTGACAATGGCACATAGTTCACGAGCTGCACCTTCATGCAGTATATCCAAGACCTTGGCAGCAAAGTTTGCTTTGCTTCTATTGCTCACCCAAGAAGCAATGGCCAGGCAGAAAGGGCAAATGCTGAAGTGTTGCGAGGCCTCAAAACAAGAACTTTCAATAGGCTGCGCAAATGTGGAAGACGCTGGATTGATGAATTGCCAACAGTTATTTGGTCAAGAGGCAGTTCTCCCCACAGAACTCATATACGGGTCGCCTTGAGTGCTCGCTTAGGATGAGCTTGAGCAAGAGCAGTTGCGCCAAGATGATGCAATGCTCCTTGAGGAAGATCGTCTTTGTGCTGCTGTGCGAGCCGCTCGCTACCAGCAAGCCTTGTGCCGCTACCATAGCCGCAAGGTTCATGCCCAAAGCCTTGAGGAAGGAGACCTTTTTCTTTGGCGTGTTCAATCCGCCAATAATTCAAACAAGTTGACGCCGAAGTGGGAAGACCCTTATCGAGTAATACGAGTCACTAGGCCCGACGCTGTCTGCCTGGAGACCGAAGATGGCATTCTGGTGAGCAACTCCCGGAATATCAAACATCTTTGCAAGTTTTACCCATAGGGCGCGGTTGCCAGGAGCCCCAGCAACCCCCTTTTGTACTAGCCTTGCCGGCAAGGCATGTAACCCTATGTACAGACCCAGGCACAGACCCTGTGCGCAGTCAAATAACTTTTAATATGTACAGTTTCCTACTAATTTCCATGTTTATATATATACATATATACATGCATGCTTGTCCAGGATATTGTGCTACCTTAGATCCTAGCAGGTATAGATGAACCGCCAAGGTTTCGTGCTCCTGTCCTCTCCTCCTTTCAGCCACAGTGGCGACACTATGGAAAGAGGTCGAGGAGACTACCCGGCACGGTGATCCCTGGTGGATCAAACAGATAAAGTTCACCTCTTGTCCATCCATGTTCGTAACTTGTGACTTGTGCATTAGAAAACAGCGCCACTCTTTTTGGGCTTAGGTGCCCCCATCCCCGACCCGAACGTTGTTTCGGTCGGGATGGTCGCAATAACCTTTGGTGAAAAGAGATTGGCAGGGGGCTGGACCCTGTGTCTATAACCCCGCGGATGTGACTCTCCGACAGACATAGAGGGCATCGGCAAGGTAGATTGCCGGGCAAAGTCATTTATTTTTATTAAGAAGGCGTTCGCCTCCGCATGGACATATACATGTATGGGTAACTGGCAAAATCTCATCTTTTTCATTGATATGCTGATGCAAGTACAAATGGTACAGAACATAAGCATGGGCTCTGGAGATAAAATTTTCTAGAAAGTTAAAATTTGGCAAGTGCCTACAGATTGGAAAAAAAAAGTGCCTCGTAGTTCTTGCTCATTTCGGCCCAGGTACAGCAGGTGAAGATGGGGACGGAAATGGGGAACGCATTGATGGAGAGCTTGACAGGGAAGCCTGTTGACCACCGACGCTAGAGCCAGTAGGACGCAACCCCCAGCAAGGCATGTTGCCGAGGGAGAAGGCGGAGCAGATGATGGTGTTGCCACTGATGGTCAGTTGGAGTCGGAGTCATCGTCCTCCCGCCCGCTGTCGTTGTCGTCATTGGCACTGTCCTCCTCATCATTGTCGCTCGAGGAGGAGCTTTCATCGTCGGTGGAACTCTCCACGCAGCACCCTAAGCGTATTCCTGAGCTCCTGAAGACCTTGACGGAGAGCAAACCATTCTCCATTAACTTAAAATGGAGAACGTGCCCCTCCGACAAGCTGTGGGCGCGTGCAAAACTGTTCCACCCGCGGTGAAGGTACATGATGTGAGGGCAGGGAAGCCGATATCGACCCACGTGTTGCCGTTCCCGCAGCCCCTCATGTGTAGACTAAAATCCTGCGGTGGACCTGCTCTATCACCCGAGCAAACGGGGTAGGGAGGCGGAGATGGCCGCACACGCATTTGTACATCCTGATGAAGAACTCATAAGGCTGGTCTCCAACATGGTCGTCCATTGGAGGAGGGGCCGCCAGCAGAAGCGCAGTCGGCGCGCCACCCGGTCCTCCTCTTCCCCGAGTACCACAGCAACCTTGGCCTCGTCCCATTCCTCTTCCCCTCGCAGTGGGCTCCTCCGTCGGAAGCTCCAGAGGAGGAGGAACACGCTGTCGAGAAGAAGCCCTCGTCGCCGCCATCGAAGCGCCAGCACGCCCTCTCACCATGGCGAGTGGAAGAAAGATACCAAGCAGAAGGAGGAGAAGAATGCGAGTGTGGAAAAGCACCATCCCTCTCCCTTTTTATAGAAGGGCAGGGCTAGAGCCTGGCCTCCCAGCCCAAGTGGCGACCGCCCCGCACGACCAATGCAGCTTCCCGAAGCACAGGGAATCGGGACCGACCCGCTGCCCCAATCAGCGATGCCTGGTTTCTTGCCTCGGCGTTAATGCCCATGTCCTCCGCATCTGCCGACTGCCCTTCCCAAGGCATGGGGGACACGTGGCGAGCGAAAAGAGGCGTGAGGACAGGTGGGGCGACCGTTCTCCACCCCGTGATCGTGGGGTGCGGCGCCATGCGGCTGTGACCCGAGTCCACTTAGTAAATGAGTAGCACCCCTGCAAATCCCTCTTTTTCAATGAGGGAAGCATAGACCTCCTCTTTACTATCGACTGTGGGATGACACAAGCATGCTGAGGCCATCCCATGCACGACCCCCATGTCACACACTCGACACGGATGGTGGGGAAGCACAACTGGTGAAGAGATAGTGGAAGTTAAGTCTCTGCCACGCGTGCCCGCGCACTGCTTTGGGCCTGGCCCAACTATGCCTTGCGCTCATGTGTACCCTAGGCCTGGGGGCTCCTACCGGTGTACAAAAGTATGGGTTCTTCTGTACCCCTTGCTCGTGCATGGGCAATTGTAGCCACGCCTGTGGCCGGGCCCAGCACGGCAGCAGAAGACTATCAAGACAGATACTTAACATAGTGAACAAGAGCAGAGGACAGGCAGAACCTCCCCCGGCAAGATCCTTGCCGAGGCGGCATGCGTAGCCCCGGCGAACTCCTTGCTGGGGCAAACTATGCAGAACCAGCAAGGCCATCGCCCTTGAGGCTGAGAATTCTGACACCATCGACAATGTTAAGGCCAAGATATGGGAACACATGCGTGATAGCATGCAGATCTTCATGAAGATTGATGGCCTGCGGGTGTACGTGGTACCAGAAGATGAAGACCCCCCAGCGAGACTCTTGTCGGGGACAACTGCGAAGCCCCCGGCAAGCCTGGCCGAGGACGATTGCTGGGCTGCGGTCAGGCCCACGCCCAGCAAGTATTTGGCACCTCACCACCACTCCAGTACGATGACCAGCATGCCAACTAAGCAGGCGCATGTGTGGCTGCATGCAGATCTTCGTGGAGGCTCTACCACCGCGCCAACACAACAGCTAGCTAGCCAGTGTGGCATTGCATGCCTCATCAGCCTGGATGGGTTTCGAAGCAAGGTGGAGCGGTGACGGACGGGGCGGCTTATGTTTTCGTCCCTGATATAGTAAGAGGGCACGTAGGCAGTGCATTAAATGCGTTTGTCCTACGACGCTGAGCGAAAAGCTCATGCACTGTAGCTCGCTTTCCACTTCCTATGTGCCACTGTGGCAACCCCTTTACGTATAAAAGGAGGCCCAAGGCGTACTGAGAGAGGATTCAGACTTTTTGGACTATGCATGCACCACAGCCAGTTCAAGAGCTTAAGAACACATATATCCAGACAAGCAGGACTAGGGTATTACGCATCTTCGCGGCCCGAACCTGGGTAAAAATCCCCTTGTGTTGACTGATAGACTTGCTCTTCATGCAGCTACTCTCCCCGCCGAATGTAGAAGGGATCTGATGTAGGGTGGAACCCTAAGTGGTCGATCTTTCACGTTTGGAGGGATCCTACGGGAGAATCACGAAGAACACGGAAGCACAACGAGGAAACACGGGGAAAACGAGAGGAAGAATCACTAAACCGACATAGAATCAATCACACGAGTGTTAGATCACCGACAACATAGAGTAACATAAGATCCACGATCAACTAAGGTAAGGATACATAGGAACAGTTCTTCTCTGTACGGAGGTCTTGAATCCACAAGGGGATCTTCCCACGAGGGGGTCTTGAATCCACTTGGGGGATCTTCTCCGAAGAGGTCCTGAGCTCCAAGGAGAAGTAGCCAAGTGGATGAGCAAGGCTCTCACAAAATATGAGCTAAACCTATGCTGCCCGTACCAGGAGGTCGGGGCGTCCTATTTATAGTCTTAGTGCAAATGGAAGTCAAAACGAAGGGGTACAAGGGCTCCAGCCCGCAGGTTCGGTCACTCAGGAGTCGGACATCCGGAAGGCATGGGACGTCCAGAGGCTCGGGGCGGTCTGGTCGTCCGGGCATGCTCGGACGTTCGTCGTTTTAGCTCTGGTGTAGGCGCGTCGGTCGTCCGTAGATGGTCGGGCGTCCGGAGCTTCTGGAGGGGCCGGACGTCCGGAGGCTGTCGGTCTTCCATAGCTTTGGCTCGGGTGTTGGTCGTTCGGTCGTCCGGAGCGACTCGGACATCCGTAGATTCGGTTCGGGTGGCCTTGTACCGGACGTTCGGAGGGTCCAGTCGTCCGTGTCCTGGGACTCGTCGGACGTCCGGACAGGGTCGGACGTCTGATGCCTGTAGCTTCCGCTGCAGCTCTTCTTCTTGTCCATCATGCTTGGGGTCCTCGCCGTCTTGGCTCTTGCAAGTAGTTGATCCTTGGCTCACCTCCATGTACCTGATTACACATAGAGTCTCCGAATGAGGTAGTAGCCATGTCTCGTGAGTAGGAAGAGGGAGTTCGGAAAGGAGCGAGTTCACCTTATCTTCGATAGCCTTAGTTCGGGCTCTTGTCATGGGTCCAAGTGGTGTTGAGGGAGATGTAGGCACGTCCATGGGGATGATCGAGGGATGCTCCGCATCATCTCCCCCCCCCCTTGGGAGAGATCCGACCTCGGATCAAAAGGTGCATCACCATGGAAAGGTGTGAGGTCCTTGACGTTGAAGATGTCGCTCACGTTGTACTTGCCTCGTGGTAGGTCGATCTTGTAGGCGTTGTCGTTGTAGCGTGCTAGAACCTTGAAAGGTCCGTCGGCGCGAGGGAGAAGCTTGGACTTGCGTTCGTTGGGGAAGCGGTCCTTGCGAAGATGTAGCCACACTAGATCACCAATGTTGAATACCATGGGTTGCTTGTTGATGTTGAGCTTGGTCGGTAGTTGTTGTACTTGGCGCTCGATGTTGTGTCTTGTATCTTCATGCATCTTCTTTATGTATCTTGCATGAGCACTTGCGTCGAGGTTGGTTCGCTCCTGTAGAGGAAGAGGTAGAATGTCCAATGGGGACAAAGGGTTGAAGCCGTAGACGACCTCGAAGGGGAACTTGCCGGTCGTGGAATGTCTTGCACGGTTGTAGGCGTACTCGGTGATGGGTAGACACGCCTCCCACTCCTTAATGTTCTTCTTGATCAACACGCGAAGTAGAGTGGAGAGTGTACGGTTCGTCACCTCCGTTTGGCCGTCGGTTTGAGGATGGTATGCCGAAGAGAACAATAGCTTGATTCCTAGCTTGGCGCATAGGGTCTTCCAAAAGTAACTCAAGAACTTGACGTCACGATCCGAGACAATCGTCTTTGGCAATCCATGAAGTCGCAAGATTTCCCTACAAAAGATATTGGCAATATGTGAAGCATCGTCTATCTTGTTGCAAGGAATGAAATGTGCCATCTTAGAAAATCGGTCCACAACAACAAAGACGGAATCCTTGCCATTTTGAGTTCTAGGCAAACCTAGTACAAAATCCATGCTAATGTCTTCCCAAGGTTGATAAGGAATGGGAAGGGGCATGTAAAGACCATGGGATTGAGCTTTAGACTTAGCTTTGCGACATGTAGAGCAACGATTGGTGAAGCGTGAGACATCATGAAACATCTTGGGCCAAAAGTAGTTCTTGGAGAGCATGGCGAAAGTCTTTTCGCGAAGTGTCCCATTAGTCCGCCTCCATGAGCCTCTTGCAAAAGGAGCAAGCGAAGAGAAGACTCGGGAATGCAAAGTTTGTTAGCTCTGATAAGATAATCATCCTTTATGTAGTATCGTTCCCAAGACGTGTGTGTCAAACACTTAGCATAAGGAGTAGCAAAAGAAGGATCATGCTCATACAAGTCTTTTATATGCTCAAAACCAATAACATTTAACTCAAGTTGAGTGACAAGCATGCATATGCGTGAAAGTGCATCCGCAACAACATTTTCCTTACCCTTAATGTACTTGATCACATAAGGAATAGATTCAATAAATTCACTCCATTTGGCATGACGCTTGTTCAACTTAGTTTGGCCTTTCAAGTACTTAAGTGTTTCATGATCGGTATGGATGGAAAATTCATGAGGTCTAAGGTAATGTTCCCAAACATGTAGCACACGTACTAAGGCATACAATTCTTTGTCATAGATGGGATAATTGAGTTGAGCACCGGAGAGTTTTTCACTAAAATAAGCAATGGCTCGTTTTTCTTGCATTAAAACTCTGCCAATTCCGGTACCACTTGCATCACAATGAACCTCAAAAGTTTTTTTCAAATTTGGGCAAAGCAAGAATCGGAGCGTGAGTAAGTAAAGACTTGAGCTCATCGAAAGCGGTG
This sequence comes from Triticum dicoccoides, assembly GCF_002162155.2. NCBI lineage: Eukaryota > Viridiplantae > Streptophyta > Magnoliopsida > Poales > Poaceae > Triticum > Triticum dicoccoides. Next base: position 134,448,498 of record NC_041387.1, on the reverse strand, counting down.
GATTGCAAAGATCCCCAGACAAAAGGAGCATTCTTCTTACTCAAAGCATGTAAAGGAGCGGCAATTGTGCTAAAGTTTTTCACAAAGCGGCGGTAAAATCCTGCAAGACCAAGAAAACTTCTCACTTGTTGCAAATTGGTTGGTTGGGGCCAAGTTTTAATCGCTTGAATCTTAGTGTCATCAACATGGACACCCTTGGAAGAGACAACAAAACCCAAGAAAACCACTTTGTTAATGCCAAAAGTGCATTTTTTCAAGTTCGCATAAAGGCTTTCCTTTCGGAGGGTTTGCAACACAGATTTAACATGATTAATGTGCTCTTTCATGGTTTTGCTAAACACAAGAATATCATCAAAGTAAACCACAACGAAGACTCCAATGTAAGGTCTAAGCACATGATGCATAAGACGCACGAAAGTTCCGGGTGCTTCCGACAAACCCATAGGCATCACTAACCACTCATATAAGCCAAATTTTGTTTTGAAAGCGGTTTTCCATTCGTCACCTTCTTGAATGCGGATTTGATAATAGCCACTTTTAAGATCAATTTTGGAGAAAAAGTTGGCTCCGCTAAGTTCATCAAGCATATCATCTAAGCGAGGAATGGGATGCCTATAACGAACAGTAATGGCGTTTATGGGTCTACAATCGGAACACAAGCAGAAACTTCCATCGGGTTTAGGCACAAGTATAAAGGAACGACACATGGGCTTAAGCTTTCACGTACATGACCGTTGTCGATGAGTTGTTGTACTTGCCGTTGAATCTCCTTGGTTTCTTCGGGATTGACATGATATGGAGCTTTGTTTGGAAGTGGCGCTCCGGGGATGAGGTCGATTTGATGCTCAATGCCTCGTAGTGGAGGTAGACCCGGAGGTAGCTCATCGGGGAAAACATCTTTGAATTCCTGCAAAAGAGATTGAAACACTAAAGGTAGCTCGTGAGAGGTGTTAGTTGTTGGCTCTCCATCTTTGCACACAAGGACGAAGTGCATCACACTCGATGGGTTCTCACACACTTCTCTCATCTCACTTTTGGTGGCAAATAGGATGAGGTTTTTCTCTCTAGGCGAAGAGGCGCTCAAGTTTGGCTTGTGGCTCTCACTCACTTTTGGGTGGGTAACTTTCTCACTCTTCTCTCCATGATGGGTGGCTTGCTTGTTGGCTATCACTTGACTAGGAGACATAGGTCGTAGCACATACTCCTTCCCTTTCATCTTGAAGCTATAGTGATTGGTTCGCCCATTGTGGATGACACCACGGTCGAATTGCCATGGTCGACCAAGAAGGAGGTGGCAAACGGTCATTGGGACCACATCACATTCCAAAGTGTCCTCATATGCACCTATTTTGAAAGAGACTTGGACCGTATGCTCGACTCATATAGTGCCGGAGTCACTTAGCCATTGAACCTTGTAGGGGTGCGGGTGCTTCCTCTTGACCAATTGAAGCTTGGAACATAATTCTTCACTTGCCAAGTTGTGACAACTACCTCCATCGATGATGACCTTGACGGACCTTCCATTGATGCCGGACTTAGTGTGGAAGATGTGGCATCGTTGGTCTTCTTCTTGTTGATGTTGAAGTGTCAAGACTTTGGAGACAACGAGAGCGGGGCTCGGATCCTCATCACAAAAGACTTGATCCTCTTCATCCTCGTTCACGCTCCGGTGCATGGCCACTTGCTCAAGGGCTTCCATCTCCTCTTCACTCATTGAGTCATATGTGCCGTCGTCGTTGAGGATCATGGTGCGCTTGTTCGTGCATTGGTAGGACTTGTGGCCTCGGCCGCCGCAAGTGAAACACTTGAAGGAGCTTGTTTTGATGGTCTCATTGGTTGGAGTAGATGATGAAGCATGCGGCTTTAAGTTGCTTGTAGTAGGAGGAAGACGACTTGAACTTGTAGAATTTTTCTTGTAACTTGACTTGTCGTCGTTGCTTGGAGAAGGCCTGGTTGATGTAGATGTTGAAGGAGTCATTGAAGCTTGGATGTTGGAGAAACCGTAGGTCTTGGATGAGTACTTGGCGTACTTAAAGTCATCTTGCACTTGACGTTCCGCCTTGGTTGCTTGATGTACGAGCTCAATGAGGTTGGAATAGGGTTGGAAGTCGGCAATCTTCTTGATGGGATGATAGAGGCCATTCAAGAAACGTGCCATTGTTTGCTCATCATCTTCCGTGACATTGGCTCGTATCATGGCTATCTCCATTTCCTTTGTAGTGTTCTTCAACACTCTTTGTTCCTTGCTTGAGGAGTTGTAGCTTCTTGAAGAGACCGCGGTTGTAATAGGTTGGTACAAAATGTGCGCGCATGACATCCTTCATTTGAGCCCAAGTGGTGATTGGTGGATCACCTCTTGCTTGACAGCGTTCAAGGACTTGTTCCCACCATATGAGCACATAATCTTGGAACTCAAGTGATGCCATAGCGATCTTCTTCTCTTCCTCATAGTTGTGCAAGCGGAAAATTTGTCGACCTTCAATGCCCATGAGAGGTACTCTTCCGGATCATTCCTTCCATTGAACTTGGGCATTATGAACTTGAGCTTGCCATAGCGTTGCTCTTCATTGTGTTGTTGGCGATGGTGATGATGACGTCCTTGACGTGGAGGATAGTCATCCTCATGTTGCTCTTGGCGCGGAGGAAGTCCATGATCAACTTGCTCTTGTTGAACTTGAGGTTGAAGTGGAGCTTGGCGAGCTTGTGGAGGAGCTTGAGGAGCTTGGCGTTGCACACGCGGTTGGTAGTTCCTCTCTTGGATTTCTTCTCGAAGGGCTTCCTCTTGATTGCGCCGTTCGCAATTGCGGTTCGCGATGGCTCGACTTGATTCTTGAAGGGCACGTTGCGCCTCAAGAGCTTGCGCTTCTCGTTGTTGTTGTTGAAGACGTTGAGCCTCGGCGTCTTGTTCCTCTTGGTGTAGACGCGCTCGTTCTTCCTCTTGGCGCCGTAGTCATTGCCGTTCTTGAGCTTGAGCAAAAGCGACTTGGTTTGATTGAGGACGAGGGATTTGCTCATCGACTTGTTCTTGTGAATGCTTGTTAGCGGGTTCCGAGATGCATGCCGGTCTTGACGCGCGGCTCGTCGAAGAATGGTCGATGACGGTGTACTTGTGTCGGAGAAGGTGTCGTCGGAGTGTCGACTTGAGCGGCTCCATCTGGAGGATGAAGAAGTGGAGGGGCGCCGGTTCCGCATCAAGGCGCGGATCTCGTCCATTCTTGCATCATTCTCTTGCTTGTGAGAGTCGAACTTGGTGTCAAAGTAGTCTCTTGTACGTTGCTCGGAGAGTCGCAAGTCGGTGGCAAGGTTGTCGATGCGGTCGCTCATAGCTTGTTGCTCTTGGTGTAACGCCCTTTGAGCACCAAAGAGGTGGCTCTTTGTGACGAATGATGACATGTCGTCGCCATTCTCGATGAGAGGTGGAGTGTTAGAAGAACTTGGCCTATCCATCATACCAAGCAAACTGTAAGTGGTAGAAGGAAAAGAACGTGTACCAAATGTACCTTGACCGAAGTTGAAGATGAATCAAGTTCACTCAAATGCGGACAATGAAATAGCATTGTTGGTACCAATTCTTGTCGGTTCTCACACCTACACACGTAAAAGCTTATGGTGGAGCTTGGTTAGGATGGTGGCACAAAATTTGATGCAATAGTAAGTGAGCTTCAATAATGTTGGAAAAGATTCACAAATTTGCAAATGCAACAAGTAGACCAAGCAAGTATGGGTACACGGAAACACACATGCAAATAGATAAATGGGATTGTGCAATCCAAAATTGAGCCAAAATGTGGAAACCACGAGATGCTCTTGTTGCACAATACTAGAGAGACGCTAGCACGATTGCAAAATAGGCGGATACGCAAACTTGTGCACAACCTACTAGGCAAAAATGCAACGATCTCTATCCCAATTATGCTATATGTATGATATTTCGGTGCTATGATCCAAGATGATCGGATATGACAATCTTAATGTTGTATGATGCTATGGTTCTTGCTCATAAGCTCTTTGCTTATCTTTCCTCTTTGCTTAAAAGCTTGGTTGGCTCTTTTACTTTTGAGCTCTTTTCTCATGCAGAACTCACGAACCAAGGTAGCAATTGTGTATGCGATGACAACTTTGTGACACACAAGTTGATCTCAAGATATGCACCACTATTGTATGGTATGTATGCTATGGAGTATGATCACTAATGTGCACAAGTCACGTTGCCTGCAATACTCAACGGCTAGTCTCGATGGGTAAGCTACGCAAAATGAGGCAATGTGGGTTATCAATGCAATTGCAAGTTATGACAAAGATGTCGTCGAAGTTACCGTCCTTGGCGATGATGAGACCCTTGCGAAGTTGAGCCGTGGAGGTGATGACGTCAACCGTACCTAGATAGACGAAACACAAAAGGATACGGGATCCACAACTCAAAATCTCAAATACCAAATTGTGTCAAAATCGTCATAGGAGGTATCGGGAAGATGGTGGTGTATGTGGGTTTGGAAAATGTGGTGGAATGTAGGGGTTATGGTGGTGGCCTCACTGACAAACTTCAGTTTCGTCAGGGTTTCACGGACGTCCGGGTTTTTACGGTCGTCCGGACTTTGTCGGACGTCCGACCTTTTCCGGTCATCCGGAGCCTGGGCGAAAATCGGGCTCGGGAATAAGAACTGCAAGATTTCCGGGGAAGAAGAAGATGGTGAGGTCAAAATCGAGTGATTTGGTGGATGGAAAAGGGTGGGAGGGTGGGGAAAGCTAGATCCACACGCAGCAACACAAATCCATGGACCAAATCCAACAAAATCTCAACTCACAAACAAATCACAAAAAAATTTGGGGCTATTTTTGGTGGGGAATTTTCGGAATTAGGACGAAAACAACAAAATCAAGCTAGAAAACACGGGGTAGGGACTCCAAGAACGTGATCAACCTGGCTCATGATACCATGATGATGTAGGGTGGAACCCTAAGTGGTCGATCTTTCACGTTTGGAGGGATCCTACGGGAGAATCACGAAGAACACACGGAAGCACAACAGGGAAACACGGGGAAAACGAGAGGAAGAATCACTAAACCAACATAGAATTAATCACACGAGTGCTAGATCACCGACAACATAGAGTAACATAAGATCCACGATCAACTAAGGTAAGGATACATAGGAACAGTTCTTCTCCGTACGGAGGTCTTGAATCCACAAGGGGATCTTCCCACGAGGGGGTCTTGAATCCGCTTGGGGGATCTTCTCCGAAGAGGTCCTGAGCTCCGAGGAGAAGTAGCCAAGTGGATGAGCAAGGCTCTCACAAAATATGAGCTAAATCTATGCTGCCCGTACCAGGAGGTGGGGGCGTCCTATTTATAGTCTTAGTGCAAATGGAAGTCAAAATGAAGGGGTACAAGGGCTCCAGCCCACAGGTTTGGTCACTCAGGAGTCAGACGTCCGGAAGGCGTCGGACGTCCGGAGGCTCGGGACGGTCCAGTCGTCCGGGCGCGCTCGGACGTCCGTCGTTTCAGCTCTGGTGTAGGCGCGTCGGTCGTCCGTAGATGGTCGGACGTCCGGAGCTTCTGGAGGGGCCGGACGTCCGGAGGCTGTCGGTCTTCCGTAGCTTTGGCTCGGGTGTTGGTCATCCGGAGCGACTCGGACATCCGTAGATTCGGTCCGGGTGGCCTGGTACCGGACGTCCGGAGGGTCCGGTCGTCCGTGTCCTGGGACTCGTCGGACGTCCGGACAGGGTCGGACGTCCGATGCCTGTAGCTTCCGCTGCAGCTCTTCTTCTTGTCCATCATGCTTGGGGTCCTCGCCGTCTTGTCTCTTGCAAATAGTTGATCCTTGGCTCACCTCCATGTACCTGATTACACATAGAGTCTCGGAATGAGGTAGTAGCCATGTCTCGTGAGTAGGAAGAGGGAGTTCGGAAAGGAGCGAGTTCACCTTATCTTTGATAGCCTTAGTTCGGGCTCTTGTCATGGGTCCAAGTGGTGTTGAGGGAGATGTAGGCACGTCCATGGGGATGATCGAGGGATGCTCCGCATCAGGATCGCTCCCGATTACATAGGTGTTCGTTTCCCCGACAAATGGAGTTTTAGTCATATTGCCCATAAGGCACGGTTCGCAAGTATCAAATGATTCACAATCAAGTTATTCTAAAAGTCCATCTTTATGGAGTTTCTTTAGGCGCTTTACACCGATATGAACCAAACGGTAGTGCCACAAATAAGTTGCACTATCATTATCAACTTTGCATCTTTTGGCATCAATATTATGAATATGTGTATCACTACGATCGAGATTCAATAAACCATCAACATTGGGTGTATGACCATAGAAGGTTTTATTCATGTAAATAGAATAACAATTATTCTCTGTCTTAAATGAATAATCATATCGCAATAAACATGATCTAATCATATTTATGCTCAACGCAAGTACCAAATAGCATTTATTTAGGTTCAACACTAATCCTGAAAGCATAGGGAGTGTGCGATGATGATCATATCAATCTTGGAACCACTTCCAACATACATCATCACTTCACCCTCAACTAGTCTCTATTTATTCTGCAACTCCTGATTCGAGTTACTAATCTTAGCAACCGAACAAGTATCAAATACCCAGGGGCTACTATTAACACTAGTAAGGTACACATCAATAACTTGTATATCAAATATACCTTTGTTCACTTTGTCATCCTTCTTATCCGCCAAATGTTTGGGGCAGTTCCGCTTGTAGTGACCATTTCCTTTGCAGTAGAAGCACTCAGTTTCAAGCTTGGGTCTAGCTTTGGGCTTCTTGCCGGGATTGACAACTTGCTTGCCATTCTACTTGAAGTTCCCTTTCTTTCCCTTTGCTCTTTTCTTGAAACTAGTGGTCTTGTCAATCATCAACACTTGATGCTCTTTCTTGATTTCTACCTTTGTTGATTTCAGCATCATGAAGAGCTCGGGAATCGTTTTCGTCATCCCTTGCATACTATAGTTCATCACAAAGTTCCAGTAACTTGGTGATGGTGACTAGAGAACTCTATCAATCACTATCTTATCTGGAAGATTAACTCCCGCTTAATTCATGTGATTGTCGTACCCAAACATAGCACATGCTCACTAGCTGAGCAATTCTCCTCCATCGTTTAGGCGAAGTATTTGTTAGAGATCTCATACCTCTCGACACGGGCATGAGTTTGAAATACCAATTTCAGCTCTTTGGAACATCTCGTATGCTCCGTGGCGTTTCAAAACATTTTTGAAGCCCCGCTTCTAAGCCGTAAAGCATGGTGCACTGAACTATCAAGTAGTCATCATATTGAGCTAGCCAAACATTCATAACGTCTGCATCTGCTCCTGCAATAGGTCTGTCAACTAGCGGTACATCAAGGACATAATTGTTCTGTGCAGCAACGAGGACAAACCTCAGATCATGAACCCAGTCTGCATCATTGCTACTATCATCTTTCAACTTAGTTTTCTCTAGGAACATATACAAAACATAGGGAAGCTACACCGTGAGCTATTGATCTACAACATAATTTGCAAAATACTACCAGGACTAATTTCATGATAAATTAAAGTTCAATTAATCATATTACTTAAGAACTCCCACTTATATAGACATCCCTCTAGTCATCTAAATGATCACGTGATCCATATCAAATAAACCATGTCCGATCATCACGTGGGATGGAGTAGTTTTCAATGGTGAACATCACTATGTTGATCATATCTACTATATGATTCACGTTCGACCTTTTAGTCTTAGTGTTCCGAGGCCATATCTGCATGTGCTAGGCTCGTCAAGTTTAACCTGAGTATTCTACGCTTGCAAAACTGGCTTGCACCCATTGTATGTGAACGTAGAGCTTATCACACCCGATCATCACATGGTGTCTTGGCACGAAGAACTATAGCAACGATGCATACTCAGGGAGAACACTTATACCTTGAAATTTAGTAAGGGATCATCTTATAATGCTACTGCCATACTAAGCAAAATAAGATGCATAAAAGATAAACATCACATGAAATCAAAATATGTGACATGATATGGCCATCATCGTCTTGTGCTCATGATCTCCATCACCGAAGCATCGTCATGATCTCCATCATCACCGGCGCGACACCTTGATCTCCATCATAACATTGTTGTCGTCTCACCAACTATTGCTTCTACGACTATCGCTACCGCTTAGTGATAAAGTAAAACAATTACATGGTGATTGCATTCCATACAATAAAGTGACAACCATATGGCTCCTGCCAGTTGCCAATAACTCTGTTACAGAACATGATCATCTCATACAACAATTTATATCACATCATGTCTTGACCATATCACATCATAGCAAGCACTGCAAAAACAAGTTAGACGTCCTCTACTTTGTTGTTGCAAGTTTTACGTTGCTGCTACGAGCTTATAGCAAGAACCGTTCTTACCTATGCATCAAAACCACAACGATTTTTCGTCAAGTGTGTTGTTTTAACCTTCAACAAGGACCGGCTGTAGTCAAACTCGATTCAACTAAAGTTGGAGAAACAGACACCCGCCAGCCACCTATGTGCAAAAGCACGTCGGTAGAACCAGTCTCATGAACGGGGTCATGTAATGTTGGTCTGGGCTCCTTCATCCAAAAATACCGCTGAATCAAAGTAAGACGTTGGTGGTAAGCAGTATGACTATTATCACCCACAACTCTTTGTGTTCTACTCGTGCATAAGACATCTACGCATAGACCTGGCTCGGATGCCACTATTGGGGAACATAGTAATTTCAAAAAAATTCCTACGATCACGCAAGATCTATCTAGGAGATGCATAGCAACGAGAGGGGAGAGTGTGTCCACATACCCTTGTAGACCGAAAGCAGAAGCATTTTGTTAATGCAGTTGATGTAGTCGAACGTCTTTGCGATCCAACCGATCCAAGTACCGAACGTACGGCACCTCCACGTTCAGCACACGTTCAGCTCGATGATGTCCCTCGTGCTCTTGATCCAGTTGAGGACGAGGATGAGTTCCGTCAGCACGACGGAGTGGCGATGATGATGATGATGTTACAGGCGCAGGGCTTCGCCTAAGCACTACGGCGATATGATCGAGGTGTGTAACTGTGGATGGGGGCACCGCACACGGCTAAGGCAAAATTTTGTGTGTCATTGGGGTGCCCCCTGCCCACGTATATAAAGGAGGGAGGGATAGAGGCCGGCCCCCTATGGGTACACCAAGAGCATGGAGTCCTACTAGGATTTCTAAGTCCTAGTAGGAATCCCTTTCCTTTTCGGAGTAGGAGAGAAGGAAAGAGGGAAAGAGAGAGGGAGTAGGAAAGGGCAAGGGGGGCGTTGCCCCCTTCCCCTAGTCCAATTCAGACCCATGGGGGGCGCCACCTCCCCTTGCCCTGCCTCCTCCTTTCCCCTATGGCCTAATAAGGCCCATTACTTCTCCCTGTGAATTCCCGTAACTCCCCGGTACTTCAAAAAATACCCGAATCACTCGGAACCTTTCTGATGTCTGAATATACACTTCCAATATATCAATCTTTATGTCTTGAACATTTCGAGACTCCTCGTTATATCCGTGATCTCATCCGGGACTCCGAACAAACTTCGGTCATCAAATCACATAACTCATAATACAAATCATCATCTAATGTTAAGCGTGCGGACCCTATGGGTTCGAGAACTATGTAGACATGATCGAGACACATCTCCGATCAATAACCAATAGTGGAACCTAGATGCTCATATTGGCTCCTACATATTCTACAAAGATCTTCATCGATCAAACCGCATAACAACATACGTTGTTCCCTTTGTCATCGGTATGTTACTTGCCCGAGATTCGATCGTCGGTATCATCATGCCTAGTTCAATCTCATTACCGGCAAGTCTCTTTACTCATTCCGTAATTCTTCATCCCGCAACTAACTCATTAGTCACATTTCTTGCAAGCCTTATAGTGATGAGCATTACCGAGAGGGCCTAGAGATACCTCTCCGATACATGGAGTGACAAATCCTAATCTTGATTCATAGCAACCCAACAAACACCTTCGGAGACACCTGTGGAGCATCTTTATAACCACCCCGTTATGTTGTGACGTTTGATAGCACACAAGGTGTTCCTCCGGTATTCGGGAGTTGCATAATCTCATAGTCTGAGGAGCGTGTATAAGTCATGAAGAAAGCAGTAGCAATGAAACTGTAACGATCATAATGCTAAGCTAACGGATGGGTCTTGTCCATCACATCATTCTCCTAATGATGTGACCCCGTTCATCAAATGACAACACATGTCTATGGTTAGGAAACATAACCATCTTTGATTAACGAGCTAGTCAAGTAGAGGCATACTAGGGACACTATGTTTTGTGTACGTATTCACACATGTACTAAGTTTCCGGCTAATACAATTCTAGCATGAATAATAAATATTTATCATGATATAAGGAAATATAAATAACAACTTTATTATTGCCTCTAGGGCATATTTCCTTCAGTATGGCTATCATATGATGTTTGAGTAGATCTGTTTTGTCCTATGGGTTCATTGATGATCGTGATTGGTTTGAGTTGCATGTTTTATTATTGGTGTTGTCGTATGGTGCTCTCCGTGTCGCGCAAGCGTGAGAGATATCCATTGTAGGGTTTCCAATATGTTCATGATTTGCTTATGGTGGGTGGCGTGAGTGACAGAAGCACAGACCCGAGTAAGTAGGTTGTTTGCATATGGGAATAAAGAGGACTTGATACTTTAATGCTATGGTTGGGTTTTACCTAAATGATATGTAGTAGTTGCGGACGCTTGCTAGAGTTCCAATCATAAGTGCATATGATCCAAGAAGAGAAAGTATGTTAGCTTAGGACTCTCCCTCATATAAAATTGCAATAGTGGTTACCGGTCTAGTTATCAATTGCCTAGGGACAAATAACTTTCTTGCGTGACAAAAAGCTCTCTACTAAAACTAATTTAGTTGTGTCTTTATCTAAACAACCCCTACTTTTTATTCACGTGCTCTTTATTATCTTGCGAACCTATCCAACAACACCTACAAAGTACTTCTAGTTTCATACTTGTTCTAGGTAAAGTGAATGTTAAGCGTGTGTAGAGTTGTATTGATGGTCGATAGAACTTGAGGGAATATTTGTTCTACCTTTAGCTCCTCATTGGGTATGACACTCTTACTTATCGAAAGAGGCTACAACTGATCCCCTATACTTGTGGGTTATCAAGACCTTTTTCTAGCGCCGTTGCCGGGGAGCATTATCGTGGGGTGAATATTCTCGTGTGTGCTTGTTTGCTTTATCACTAAGTAGTTTTATTTTTCTGTTCTAAGTTGTTCTCTATCTTTAGTTATGGATATGGAACACGAAATACCAAAAAAATTAGGTGTACTTGATACTCATGGAGATGGAAAACCTCCTAAAACCCTCGATGCTCATTATGTGAAAGATATTATGCACTACTTTAATAATCCCGAGGAAACCCCATTCAATTATATAACGGGAGACACGTTGGATCAACGTGAATACTTTAGGAATTATCGCTTGACTCAAAAAGGGAAACTATTATGGGATCAAATTCATATGTTGCATTGGTATGCTCGGCAACTATGCTTGAGATATGATTATACTTGTTGCTCTAGGATGAAGGCTCCACACCTTCCCTTTTCATGTAAATTTAATGATAATCAAACCTTAGCTTCTTATGCTAATGGTATTTATGATTACTATGATGTGGAACGAACAGAAGAATTCATTGCTTTTAAGGGTGCTTATGAAATTGAATCTTTGTTTAAAAAGTATAAAGCTTTTGATGATGATGTTTATAGGCCTGAAATTTTTGCTATGCTTAAATGTTGCTATGAGAATTATGAATACAATGCCGATATTGATGCATTTGTTGAGAAAGTCTCCGCTGTCCAAGAAGAGACTAATATTTTGCCGGAATCTATGGAAGAAGAAATTGCCGAAACTGTGAGCTCATTGGATGAAAAAGATGATGAGGAGAGCGAAGAACAAAAGGAGGAAGAGCGGATTAGCTACCCGTGCCCACCTTCTAATGAGAGTAACCCTCCAACTCATACATTGTTTAATGTCCCTTCGTTCTTACCGAAGGATGAATGTTATGATAATTAGTATGATCCCATTGATTCATTTGAAATACCCCTTTTTGATGAACTTGATGCTTGCTATGCTTGTGGCCATGATGCCAATATGAATGATGCTTATGGAGATGAACTTGCTATAGTTCCTTATGTTAAGAATGAAATTATTTCTATTGCACCCACACATGATAGTCCTATTATCTTTTTGAATTCTCCCAACTACACTATATTGGAGAAGTTTGTGCTTATTAAGGATTATATTGATGGGTTGCCTTTTACCGTTGCACATAATGATTTTGATAAATATAATATGCATGCGCTTGCTGCTTCTACTTGCAATTACTATGACAGAGGAACTACATCTCCGCCTCTCTATGTTTTCAATATGATAAAATTGCAAGAAACTGTTTATACTATGCATTGGCCTTTACTTTGTGTGCATGAATTGTTGTCGTACGACATGCCGATGCATAGGAAGAGAGTTACACTTCGTCACTGCATGATTTATGTTACTTTGTGCTCACTACTAAATTACAAATCATTGTTAATTAAAATTGGCTTTGATATACCTTGGGATCCGGGTGGATCCATTACTTGAGCACTAGATGCCTAGCTTAATGGCTTTAAAGAAAGCGCTACCAGGGAGACAACTCGGAAGTTTTAGAGAGTCATTTATTTCTGTTGAGTGCTTTTATAAAGTTTTAAAACAAAAAAATAAAGAGGGTAACCTAAAAAATTCAAAAAGAAAAGTGAAAGTGAGAGAGACGAGCATTGTTAAAGTGGGAGCATGCCTTGAACTTTTTCATGCCCAAGGGAACTTGTGAATCTTAATTACAGAAACTTTTCAACAAAAATAATTATACCCTTGTATAAATCCATTGTATTATGAAAATAATGTGCCAAGATTTTCCTATAGGATGATTAGATTGCTTGTTTGGTTTGTGCGGTATAAAAACAGAAACTTTGGTTGTAGTGTGTGATTTTACAATTTTTTTTACTGGAAATTCAAACACTTCTGGAAATTTTTTGCACAGTACTTCTATACAAATTGTTTATTTTTCTCTTTTTTCAGAATTTTTGGAGTTACAGAAGTATGGTAGATGTTCAAATTTCTACAGACTGACCTATTTAAGAAAGATTCTGTTTTTGATGCATTGGTTTGCTCGTTTTGATGAAACTATCAATTTTATCGGTGGTATAAACCATGGAGAAGTTATAATATAGTAGCTACAATGCAAAAACAAAATATGAATGAGTTTGCAACAGTTCTTAAAGTGGTGATTTGTTTTATTATACTAACGGATCTCACGAGGGTTTTGTTAAGTTTTGTGTGATTTAAGGTTTCAAGTTTTGGGTGAGATCACGATGGATGAAGGAATAAGGAGTGGCAAGAGACTAAGCTTGGGGATTTCCGAGGCACCCTAAGGTAATATTGAAGGACTCCCAAGCAACTAAGCTTGGGGATGCCCCAAAAGGCATCCCCTCTTTCTTCTAACGATCATCGGTAATTTTACTTGGAGCTATATTTTTATTCGTCACATGATATGCGTAAATCTTGGAGCATCGTGTGCTCTTTATTTTTCTTTTAGTAAATGCACCATGCTGGTATGAGATAGTCCTTGGTGGATTTATAGAATGCTCTGTGCACTTCACTTATATATTTTGAGTATGGCTTTATAGAATGCTTCATGTGCTTCCCTTATATCATTTGAAGTTTGGATTGCGTGTTTCCCTACACATAGAAAACCGCCATTTGTAGAATGCTTTTTTGCTTCACTTATATTTGTTAGAGCGTGGGCATATCTTTTGTAGAAAGAATTAAAACTCTCTTGCTTCGCTTATATCCATTTAGAGAGACAACATGAATTGGTCATTCACATGGTTAGTCATAAAATCCTACATAAAACTTGTAGATCGCTGAATATGATATGTTTGATTCATTGCAATAGTTTTGCGATATAAAGATGGTGATATTAGAGTCATGCTAGTGAGTAATTGTGGATTGGTAGAAATACTTGTGTTGAGGTTTTTGATTCCAAAGCATGCACGTATGGTGAACCGTTATGTGATGAGGTCGGAGCATGATTTATTTTTTGATTGTCCTCCTTATGAGTGGTGGTCGGGAACGAGTGATGGTCTTTTCCTTCCAATCTATCCCCTTAGGAGCATGCGCTTAGTACTTTGTTTTGATAGCTAATAGACTTTTGCAATAAGTATGTGAGTTCTTTATGACTAATGTTGAGTCCATGGATTATACGCACTCTCACCCTTCCCCCATTGCTAGCCTCTTCGGTACCATGCATTGCCCTTTCTCACCTCGAGAGTCGGTGCAAACTTCGCCGGTGCATCCAAACCCCGTACAATACGCTCTTATCATATAAGCCTCCTTATATCTTCCTCAAAACGGCCACCATGCCTACCTATCATGGCATTTCCATAGCCATTCTGAGATATATTGCCATGCAACTTCCATCATCTTCATATACATGACTTGAGCATTCATTGTCATGTTGCTTTGCATGATCGTAAGATAGCTAGCATGATATTTTCATGGCTTGTTCGTTTTTTGATATCTTTGCTATGCTAGATCATCGCACATCAAGGTATACTGCCAGAGGCATTCATATAGAGTCATATTGTTCTAGATATCGAGTTGTAATATTGAGTTCTAAGTAAATACAAGTGTGATGATCATCATTATTAGAGCATTTCCCCAGTGAGGAAAGGATGGTGGAGACTATGATTCCCCCACAAGTCGGGATGAGACTCCGGACTTTAAAAAAAAGAGGCCAAAGAAGCCCAAAGAAAAAAGGCCAAAGAAGCCCACCAAAAAAAATGAGAGAAAAATAGAGAAGGGGCAATGTTACTATCCTTTTACCACACTTGTGCTTCAGAGTAGCACCATGTTCTTCATATAGAGAGTCTGTTGAGTTATCACTTTCATATACTAGTGGGAATTTTCATTATAGAACTTGGCTTGTATATTCCGATGATGGGCTTCCTCAAATGCCCGAGGTCTTCATGAGCAAGCAAGTTGGATGCACACCCACTTAGTTTCCAGTTTGAGCTTTAATACACTTATAGCTCTTAGTGCATTCGTTGCATGGCAATCCCTACTCCTCACGTTGACATCAATGGATGGGCATCTCCATAGCCCATTGATTCACCGCGTCGATGTGAGATTTTCTCCTTTTTGTCTTCTCCACACAACCTCCACCATCATATTCTATTCCACCTATAGTGTTATATCCATGGCTCACGCTCATGTATTGTGTGAAAGTTGAAAAGGTTTGAGAACATCAAAAGTATGAAACAATCGCTTGGCTTGTCATCGGGGTTGTGCATGATTTAAATATTTTGTGTGGTGAAGATGGAGCATAGCCAGACTATATGGTTTTGTAGGGATAACTTTCTTTGGCCGTGTTATTTTGAAAAGACATGATTAGTTTATAAGTATGCTTGAAGTATTATTGTTTTAATGTCAAATGATAGACTATTGCTTTGAATCACTCGTGTCTTAATATTCATGCCATGATTAGATTATATGATCAAGATTATGCTAGGTAGCATTCCACATCAAAAATTATCTTTTTATCATTTACCTAATCGAGGATGAGAAGGAATTAAGCTTGGGGATGCTGATACGCCTTCGTTGTATCTACAATTTCTGATTGCTCCATGCCAATATTCTACAACTTTTACATACTTTTGGAAACTTTTTATACTATTTTTGGGACTAACATATTGATCCAGTGCCTAGTGTCAGTTCTTGTTTGTTGCATATTTGTTTGTTTTGTAGAAAATCCATATCAAACAGAGTACAGATGCAATAAAAACTTACAGCGATTTTTTTGGAATATATGTGATTTTTGGGAAAAAGAATTAACACGAGATGATGCCCGAGGAGTCCACGAGGTAGGGGGCGCTCCCCAAGGGGTAGGGCGTGCCCTGGGCCCTCGTGGCCACTCCGTAAGGTGGTTGGTTCCCTCCTTTCACCACAAGAAAGCCAATATTTGGATAAAAATCCTGTCCAAATTATAGCCCAATCGGAGTTACGGATCTCCGGGAATTTAAGAAACGGTGAAAGGGCAGAATCAGGGAGCA
>NC_041387.1:134406275-134431978 GCF_002162155.2 Triticum dicoccoides | reverse complement strand
AGAGACGGAGAGAGCGAGAGTGAGTGAGAGAGAGAGAGAGAGAGAGAGAGAGATCCAATCTTGGAGGGGCTCTCGCCCCTCCGCTGCCATGGAGGTCGTGGACCAGAGGGGAAACCCTTGTCCCATCTTGGGGGAAGGTCAAGGAAGAACAATAAGGGGGGCTCTCTCCCCCTCTCTCCCGGTGGCGCCGGAATGCCATCGGGGCCATCACCGTGCTGACGATCTACACCAACAACTTCACCGCCGTCATCACCAAATCTCTCCCCCTCTATGCAGCGGTGTAACACCTCTTCTCCTCATTGTAATCTCTATTTGAACATGGTGCTCAATGCTATATATTATTTCCCAATGATGTATGGCTATCCTATGATGTTTGAGTAGATCCATTTTGTCCTATGTGTTCATTGATGATCGTGATTGGTTTGAGTTGCATGTTTTATTATTGGTGTTGTTCTATGGTGCTCTCCATGGCATGCAAGAATGAGGGATCCCCGCTATAGGGTTTGCAATATGTTCATGATTTGCTTATCGTGGGTGGCCTGAGAGACAGAAGCACAGACCCGAGTAAGTAGGTTGTTTGCGTATGGGAATAAAGAGGACTTGATACTTTAATGCTATGGTTGGGGTTTCCTTAATGATCTTTAGTAGTCGGATGCTTGCTAGAGTTCCAATCATAAGTGCATATGATCCAAAAAGAGAAGTATGTTAGCTTATGCCTCTCCCTCATATAAAATTGCAATAGTGATTACCGGTCTAGTTATCGATTGCCTAGGGACAAATAACTTTCTTGCGTGACAAAAAGCTCTCTACTAAAACTAATTTAGTTATGTCTTTATCTAAATAGCCCCTAATTTTTATTTATGTGCACTTTATTATCTTGTGAACCTATCCAACAACACCTAAAAAGTACTTCTAGTTTCACACTTGTTCTAGGTAAAGCGAACATTAAGCGTGTGTAGAGTTGTATCGGTGGTCGATAGAACTTGAGGGAATATTTGTTCTACCTTTAGCTCCTCATTGGGTTCGACACTCTTACTTATCGAAAGAGGCTACAACTGATCCCCTATACTTGTGGGTTATCAATCCTCCAGATCACCCCGACTCCACATCACTTGCGGCTACCCTCACGGTCGACCCGATTTCAAATTGCTCTCGCGGATAACCCTTGGAGCCGATCCATCTTTAACATGCTTCTGTGGTAAAGTCAAAGTAACCGTGTGTCCAAAACACCAAGGGGGATCCGAGGAATCACCCTTAATGGAATCCACCTGATGTACCGTCAAGGTGAACTTGGAGGAATCACCCTCGATGGTCCACTCTTGAGGTGTTGCACGACAAAGTCATTATCAGGAGTGGTGAAGGAGGAATCACCCTTGATAGACCACAACTGATTAGCTACAGTACAGAGTTATCATCAGGAGTGCATTACGAGGTATCACCCTTCGCACTCAATAGTAGCTCTGTAGAGTCGTACAACTAAAGGGGCGTGAGGTGATGTGTCGGGCTCTAGACATTGATCACGTTTATCGAGTCATCGGTGATGAAGCAGGGCAACAAGGACAAGGTGAGGGGTCACTGATGGATCACTAACCAAAATATACTAAGCATATAGGATAAACAAGTAAGTAACAATAGCAGGTTACAAAAGCAGGCTATGCATCAGATAGAAGCTAACTACCAATAGTAGCAAAACTAATGTGAGCATGAGAGACGAAGTAATGGGCGATATAGGAATGGTCAAGGGGGTTTGCTTGCCTGAAAGCTCTGCTGAGAGTGGCTGGACGTCAGGGGCATAATCGTACACTGTAGCAGCGTCAATCTCGGTGTCTACCAGAGAGAACAGGGGGGAGAAAAAATAAATATAAGGCAAACAGATGCATCCTGATGCATGACATGGCAATCTGCAGTGCTAGGGGTGACCTAACGTAGTGCTACACGATAAAGACGAAGAGGTAATACATCTAGGGATGTTTTCCCAGTGTTTGGCAATTTCCGGACAGATGAATCGGAGGGAAGGATCCATGTTCATCATGTTAGATGCATGTGAAAGATGAATGGATTGCATATTCGGGTTCATTATGTTTTTCTGATCATTTTTCATATATAAATTGTTTTCATTTGATTTACAGATTATTTTATATGATTTTTCAAGGATTTAGACATTTTATGAATTTATTTTAATTACTAATTTCGAATTATCCAAAATAGTAAATGTTAAGTGTACCTAGAACTGTATCCAACTGACCAGCAAAGAGGCTAACCAGTGGGCCCAGTTGACTGGGTCAACTGCCTAGTTAGCAGGCTGACTGATGGGGCCTTTGCTGAGTCAGCAAGTCTAGTTAACAGTCAACCAGACCGTTGACTGGTCAATAATGATCAGTGGGCCCCACTGGTCAGTGACGAGGTTATTAATCAGTGTTTTAATTAACTTATATAACTCAAATTAGGAGGTGGGGCCTACTGTCAGTGGGTCAGGGAGAGATTAGGACCTAAACTAATCGCCTAGTGCATGGGGTCCACCTAGCAGGGACCTAGTTGGTGGCTTAACTGCACGCGCGCCGGTGGCGAGGTCCGACGCGGCGGAGATGGCTGGAATCCACCCTTCGGCGATAAAAAGGCTGGTGGTGTGGCACGTTCGATGGAGAAGACGAGCACGCTCCCTACGGGGATAACCACGCGAGCGGAGGTGGACTACAACATTGACAGCGTCGACTCATGCGACGACGAGCACGGGAACGAGGGCGCAACGGGCACGGCCTGGGCAGGCGGGGCGCGCGAGCAGAGTGCAACCGACACGTGGGACAGCAAGGCAGGGGCATGACCAGGAGCGTGGGGGCGCGGCGAGTATGACAGAAGCGGCTGACATTGCGGTGGTATGCAGCATCGAGGCTATGGCGCACGACAGCAAGAGGGGAGGACTTGTTGGCCTCCTGGGAGTGCTAGAGACCTGGTGCGATACTTGGAAGCAAGCCATGCTTGTTGTGGTTGCGACAACAAGGAGGCGATCTTCGGCTGTAGCGGCACGATGACTAGGGGCAGTGAATCGAGGGGAAGAGAGAGAGGAAGCAAGCGGTGCTCATCGAGGGGCTCAAGGGTGGCTCGTTGATGGTTTAGGAGCGGCAAACGGCGGCGAATTCGGCGATGGCGTTGAGGCGGCCAGAGGTTGAAGACGATGAGGGTCCGGCATTGTGGGGCTCTCCGGCTTGACCTCGCGAGCGCAGACGACGAAGATAGGGATGGCGCTCCTCCTGGGCAAACGGAGACGATGCACGGTGGCCGGTGGCAGTGGTAGCACATGACGGCGTGCCCTGGCTCTGCTCAGTGGAGCTCCAGATCGAGAAAAGAGGAAAGGGGGCGAGGGACAGGGATCTATGGTTCGAGGGGAGAGAGGGGCATCCGGGGGGCTCTTGTAGCACCCGGGGGGATCGCTGCCACGGCGACGGCCGAGGCCGTGGCGGTGGCCACGACCCCCCTCTGATGAACAGAGGAAGGGGGAGGCTGGGGAGTGGGCTGGTCCAGCGGGCCAAGGCCCAGGGAAATAGGGGGGGGGGTTCTTTTCCCTTTTTTTATTTCCTTTTCTTTTTCTTTTTAATTGTTTCTATTTCTTTTTATTTACACTAGTATTTTAGTTTTATAAAATATAAAACTTGCACCATAAATTCTGTTGTAAAATAAGGCACTGCCACAAAAAGTTTGACACTTAAATAAAATAGTTTGCAATTTTTTATAATTTAAAAGGCATTTAAATTATTGTATTGGCCCCTGTTTTAATTATTTTAGGGCACTTAAGCACTTCATAAATTGTTGGTTTCTCCACCATAAATAACTATGGATTATTTACAAATTACAACATTGTGAACATTTTAGTTTTCATGTTTGTGAATTTCTTTATTTCACTTATAATTTGAATTGAATTCAAAGTGGAATTTGAAATGAGATATTGATGAAGATGATCAAGCATTGTTTACCAAAATGATTTAGCTTAATCAAAGAAGTTACTGTAGCTCATTACCCAGGGGTGTTACATGGGATAAGTAAGTTCACCGGCGAGTCTAAGTCGAAGACGTGGCTAGAGGATTACCAAGTGGCTGTTCAGATTGGGAGCGGCAACGAGATTGTGTGGCTATGAAGCATTTGCCTTTGATGCTGGAAGGGTTAGCCCGGGCCTGGCTCAACCATCTCACTCCCACTAGCATCTACTGCTGGGAGGATCTGGCTTGAGTGTTCATCAAAACATTTGAGGGCACGCGCAGATGCCCTGCTGGATTGATGGAGTTGTAACATTGTGTGCAGAAACCGAATGAAACCTTGAGAGAGTACATTCAGCGTTGGACAACTCTGCATCATGTGGTTCAGAACATCATTGAACACCAAGCTATCTACGCCTTCAAGGCTGGAGTTAGGTATCAAGAGCTCATCCTGAAATTCGGTCGGTCGGAGCCATTGACCATGAACCGAATGATGGAGATTGCCACTCTGTATGCAAATGGTGAAGAAGAAGACCGTCCCGTAATGGTAAAGGAAAGACCAGTGAGTCCAGTCCTGGAAACAACAACCCCAATCGGAAGCAGAAGCGCAAAGCTGACGGTTCGGCCAAGGCTGATGCCGCAGCTCTGGCCGGACAAGCCAAGAACCAGGGGAAGGGTAAAGAGAAGTGGGTTCTGAGGAAGAAGAAAGATCAGTCAAGCCAGGATGTTCTCGATCTGTCATGCCACATTCATACCAAAAAACATGAAGAGGATAATCTGATATTGCCTAAGCATACCACTCGGCAGTGTAGATTGCTGATACAACAGTTCCAGCAGAACCAGTCGAGTGATAAAAGTCTAGACGACATTGATGATGAAGACAAGAATGAAGCTTACCCTAGTGTCAATGCGACTTTGGTGATCTTTGCGGATGTTGAAAGAAAGAGTCGGTCGAAAGTCATCAATCGGGAAGTAAACATGGCCATGCCGACAACAATGAAATACCTAAACTGGTCGAAGACTCCTATCACTTTTGATCAGTCGGACCACCTAGCCTACATTGCCACCCTGGGCGGCAGGCGCTGGTGGTCGATCCCGTCACGGGAGGCACTCGGTTGCGCAAGGTCCTCATGGATGGTGGAAGTGGACTGAACATACTCTACACTGAGACCCTAAAGGGAATGGGCATCCCGATGTCTCGTCGCAGCGAGAGCAGCATGCAGTTCCACGGAGTGATCCTTGGCAAGAAAGCAAAGTCACTCAGGCAGATCGCCCTGGACGTGGTGTTTTGAGATGAAAAGAACTTCAAGAAAGAAAGGCTTACCATTGAAGTGGTCGACTTCCGCAGTGCCTATCATGCCATCCTTGGTTGGCCAGCTTACACACGCTTCATGGCCCGCCCATGCTATGTGTACCTCAAGCTTAAGATGCCTAGCCCCAAAGGTGTCATCACCATCATTGGCAATAGGCAACACGCTGAGGAGTGTTTGCAGCAAGGGTCCAACATTGTAGATGAACAGATGGCTATGGTGGAATTAGAAGAGTACAAAAAAACGCAGATCCGAGTGATCTATTGCGCTCCAAGAAACAGACCGTGGAGTCCGCTTTCCAGTCGGCCGGCGAGACGAAGTCAATGCACGTTCATCCGGAGGATCCCTATGCTGAACCCACCAACGTATCAATGAAACTCGATAGCAAATAGGAAATCACGCTCATCCATGTCCTCCATGAGAGTGGGACATCTTCGCATGGAAGCCATCTGACATGCCGGGTGTACCCAGGGGGCTGGCTGAGCACCGTTTGCAAGTCGGCCCAAAGACTAACCTGTGAAGGACTTCATCATTCGGCTACACGAAAAGAAAAGCTATTGGCAAGGAAGTTGCTCGACTCCTATCAGCTGAGTTTATCCGTGAGGTGTACCACTCCGAGTGGCACGCCAACACTGCCATGGTTCCTAAAAAAGATAAGTCTCTCTAGATGTGCATCGATTTCAAGCACATCAACCGGGTCTGTCCCAAGGATCATTCCCCCATCCCCTGTATAGATTAGATCATAGATTCCACTGCAGGGTGCGAGCGACTGTCTTTTCTGGATGCGTACTCCGGGTACCACCAGATCTGACTGTATGTGTCAGATGAAATAAAAACGGCCTTTATCACCCCTTTCGGGTGCTTCTGCTATATCACCATGCCATTCGGTCTCAAGAACACCGACGCCACCTTCATGCGCATGGTCCAGAAGTGCTTACCCATGCAGATTAGTCAAAACATCAAGGCATACATGGATGGCATAGTAGTCTACTCCAAAAAAGGTTCTGACATACTGGCTGACTGATACATCTCCAACGAATTTATAATTTTTGATTGTTCCATCATATTATATTATCCATCTTGGATGTTTTATATGCATTATTATGCTATTTTATATCATTTTTTAGGACTAACATATTAACCTAGGGCCAAATGCCAATTGTTGTTTTTTCCTTGTTTTTGTATTTTACAGAAAATCAATACCAAACGGAGTCCAAATGGAACAAAACTTTTTGAGGAGTTTTTTTGGACTAGAAGACACCCATGAACCTTCGGGAGGGGGCTAAGAAGGGCCACGGGTGAGCCACAAGCTCGCCAGGCATGCCCTAGGGGGGCACCCTATGAGCTTGTGCCCCCCTTTGGCTCCTCTAATCCTAATCTCAGCTCTATAAATACCCAAAAAGTCCCCGTATACCAGAGGGCACAACAAAAATGCGTTTTCGCCTCCGCAAGCTTCTGTTCTAATGAGATCCCATCTTGGGGCCTTTCCGGCACTCGGACAGAGGGGGATTCGATCACGGAGGGCTTCTACATCAACCTTGCTGCCCTTCCGATGATGTGTGAGTAGTTTACTACATACCTATGGGTCTATAGCTAGTAGCTAGATAGCTTCTTCTCTCTCTTTGATCTATGTTCTGCTCGATGTTCTTATAGACCTATTCAATGTAATCTTCTTTTGCGATGTATTTTTTGAGATCCGATGAATTGTGGTTTATGATTAGATTATCTCCGAATATTATTTGAGTCTTCTCTGAACTCTTTTATGCATGATTAAGATAGTTTTTATTTCTCTCCGATCTATTGATTTGGTTTGGCCAACTAGATTGATTTTTCTTGCAACGGGAGAGGTGCTTTGTAGTGGGTTCAATCTTGCGGTGTGCTCACCCAGTGAAAGAAAGGGTAGCGAGGCACATATTTGTATTGTTGCCACTAAGGATAAAAAGGTGGGGTTTATTCATATTGATCGGATCTATCCCTCTACATCATGTCATCTTACTTAAGGCGTTACTCCATTCTTGTTAACTTAATACACTAGATGCATGCTGGATAGCAGTCGATGTGTGGAGTAATAGTAGTAGATGCAGGCAGGAGTTGGTCTACTTATCACGGACATGATGCCTATATTCATGATCATTTCCTTGGATATCATCATAACTATGCGCTTTTCTATCAATTGCTCAACAGTAATTTTTTTACCCACCGTATGCATTCTTTCAAGAGAGAAGCCTCTAGTTAAAACTATGGCCCTCGGGTCTATTTTTATCATATTATTTTCAGGTCTATAAAATCAAAACACAAAATTACCTTGCTGCAATTTATTTATCTTTACTTTATTTTGCAGTTTTATTTATCTTTTATATCAATCTCTATCAGATCTCATCCTTGCAAGTGACCGTGAAGGGATTGACAACCCCTTTTTCGCGGTGGGTGCAAGTATTTGTTTGTTTGTGCGGGTTCATCTATGGGGGAATTGTTCGTTCCTCCTACTGGATTGATACCTTGGTTCTTAACTGAGGGAAATATTTATGTCTACTTTGCTGCATCACCCTTTTCTCTTGAAGGAAAAAACCAACGCAAGCTCAAGAAATAGCGGGAAGAATTTCTAGCGCCGTTGCGGGGGAGGATCTACATCAAGTCTACCAAGTACCTATCATAAACTCTCATCTCTTGTACTTACATTATTCTCCATTTGCCTCGTTTTCATCTCTCCCACTTCTAAAACATTTTCAGAAAAACACAAAAATATATGCCTTTTTATTTGCCTTCTTTATGTTCGTCTTTTCATTTGCTTTTTTGTTCGTTCAATCACTTCAATGTTATGGCTAGTTCCTCTCTTGATTCTTGCACCCCAGAAAATGAAAAACTAAATTTTAAGCAAGGGGGGAGAGAGGACTTAAAGATGCCTGGTGTAGAAATTCATGATGCTCATAATACATCTATTCGTAAGCAATCCACTACTATCCTTCTTTGTAATTTTTATGTAGGCATCACGACTTAGTATAGATTCGTTCTTGACACTATTACTGGGGGAAATTTCTTGTGTTGTCCACCTTTGGATGCTTTCAAAGCTATGGGGATTTTAGTGGGATCGCCACCTCTCACTGTTAATGAAACAGTTTTAACTTTGGAACATGTTATGCAAAGATTAGATGCTATTGAAAATAAAATTTCTACCATTGAGCATATTGAAAATTTGGATAAAAAGATGGATAATCATATTACTAAAATTGGATCAAAGGAAGGAATCACGCTAAAAACTTTAAAAAGAGAAGGAGCTTATAATAGATGAGAGGGTAGAACAAGGTTCCGCTAGGATCGATAAGTTGGAGGATGTTATCACCCACTTGTGTTCTACTTTTTCCTCTATCAAAACTAATCTGAAATTTACCCCTAATAAACTACTAAGTTTATCTATGTTCTTAAAATAAGGGTGGATCATCTAGTAAAGGAAACGAGGATCTCAAGATGATAAGTATTGCCCTAGTTTTATCAATATAATTAAGGAACCTATTCTTATGAGCGATTGTCTTGATTTTCAACCAAGGCATGTTATCATAACCAATCTAATGAAAACCCTAGGAGGTATGGGTGTGCAATTGAATAATTGCATACCAAAGATGGCAATACCTAGATCTATGTATTATGCCTATCTAGGGTGTCACATCCCTAGCCTTACCCTGGCCTTGGACTAGCTTGGTTGCTGCATCATGGTTAAATTCAAATGAAATTTGAATTGAGGAATTTTCAAAGCCTCAGAATCCTTTAAAAAAATGATCAAGATAAAAATTGCTTCAAATAAGTCCAAGAAAATGTTCTTGTTATCCTCTGGAAATATTGGCAAGAGGTAAAATCCAAACCAATAATTTCGGTATCTCAGAAACATTTATTTTGGGTTTTTGAATTAAATCAATAGCTATTTGAATTGGACTTATATCTACTGTTAAATAAATATAGGTCCAATAATTCTGAAATATTTTTGTGGAGCATTGTTTTAATTCTTTTAGCTCCTAAAAATATTGTCAGAAGCAAAATAAATTGAATTGGTTTCAAAACCAAATTCAAAACAAACCTGCAAAATAGAAAACAGAATTAAAACAGAAGGAGAAAAAAATAAAAAGAACAGAAGCTTACCTGGCTCCACTTACCTGGCCCAACATTGTGTAGCCAGCAGCGGCCCAGCCCACCTCCTCCCCCTTGTCATCTTCCTCCCCTCGCACCGAAGCAGCTCGGTGGCGAGCGCCGATGCCGCCTCGGCCACCTCCTGCTTCCACCGAGGCGTTCCCGAGCCTCCCCCTCACGCCACCACGATGCCCCGACCCCTGGAACCCCTCGACCTCTCCCATCGTCTCCCCCCTTTCTTTGGCTCCCTCTCTCCTCCACCGAGCGGAGCCCCGTCGCCACCGACGCCGTTCGCCGCGGCCACCACCACCCTCTCGCCTCCCCGACGCCTCCCAGAGCTCCGCAGTGCCTCCCTCTACCTCCTCAACGAGCCACGAGGCCCCAGACGTGCCGCAACACCGCCCTCGATGTCTTCTTCAACCTCGGGACCGCCGGCCATCTTCGTCAAATTCGTCGGCTCCGGTGCCTCCCCGAGCTCCCCGAGGCCATCGTCGCAACCCCTGTGAGCTCCACTCCGTTTCCCCTCCTTCATTTTGCTCGTTCCCGTGCCGTAGCACCCCGGCCACATTCCCGAGCACTGCCGTCCGCCATGGCCGCGTAGCTCTCCTGACCCGAGCCCCTCTGCTCGAACCAGTGGCACCAGCGCGCTTCTGGTGGCCCGCGGATGCCGCCTGGACCATCAGTTTCTCTCCTAGCGCGCCGCAGCCCAACCCCGCACATGGCCGAACTCCGGCCGCCGCCTCGGGCTCCACTCCGGCAAACCCCGGCCACCCCCGCATCTCCCGTTGGCCCTATTGGATGCGCGCAAGTCCGGGCATCCCGTAGAGCCCGTCCGCCGCTCTTTTGGTCATCGGAGGGCGAATCCCGACGCTCTCCGCCGTCCCTGGCCTCGCCGGCGACGAGCCTCGGGTCAACTCCGGCGAGTTTGACCCGGGTTTGACCCCCCTCTCTCTCACTGACATATGGCCCACGCCCTTAACTAACCACGGTTAACCCCATGTTTAGTTTAAGTTAATCACAGTGGCCCCACGCGTCAGCTTTGACCGTGCTGACGTGGCCTTTGACCCGGCCCCACCTGCCATTGACACTAACTAGCCCTGTGTCACTGACGTGTGGCCCCCACACGTCAGGTTTGACCTGGACCCGCCCTGTTGACCTGATGACGTCAGGATGAGGTCATGCTGACGCAATAATTCCTTTCTGGAATTAAAATAAATTAGGAAATGATTTAATAATTCCAGAATATATTCTAAACTTCAATAAATCATAGAAAATTAACCGTAACTCCAAATTAAATAATTTATATATGAAAAATTATCAGAAAAATTCAAGGAATCCATCTGTACCATTTTCATGCATGTTAGAACAACTTATCACTACTGTTTAGGACAAATGAAGTGAATGACATTTGAATAATCACATATGGAGTTTGAATTTGAATCTTGTATTCAAACCAACTTCATTTAATCTGTTGCTAGTTGCATTAGCTCAAAACACATTCATATTGCCATGTCATGAGCATGCATCATATTGTGCATTGCATTGATTGTGTCTTTCCTCAGTTGCCGGTGATTGCCCCCTTTCGATAGACGTGATACCGATGATGTGATCGTTGACACTGATGAAGACTCAATGTTATCTTCAGAAGTGCCAGGCAAGCAAAACCCCCTTGTTCATTCCGATACAAACCCACTCTCTCGCTCCTGCTCTCTTTTAATGCATTAGGACAACACCGATTCAACTGTTACATGCTGCGGTAGTTGAACCCCTTTATCCTCTGCATGACCTGTCATTCCACAGTAAATAGATGAAACCCACTAGCATGAGTAGGAGTTGTTTGAGCCCTGTTGTTCCTACTCATTCATGCTTGTTTGTTCATGCCTGCTACTGCTTAGAGTTGAGTCGGGTCTGATTCATCGGGGATGAATCAGAGGTGTGTGAACATGTCCTACTGTGTGTGAGCTAAGTGTGTGAACACGATTTGGTAAAGGTAGCGGTGAGAGGCCATGTAGGAGTACATGGTGGGTTGTCTCATTACAGCCGTCCTCAGGAACTGAGTTCTGTGTTAGTGATCCATGATTCAGCTACTACCACGCATTGGGCCCGAAACCAATGGACCCTCTCGGCTTCTTAATCACCCTTGTCCTCTATCCAGGAGTTGCAAGTAGTTTCTGGTGTTTGTAGTATGCTGGAGGCCGTGGGCAGCGCTGACCGTAGGGGTGGGCTGTGATGCGGTAGGCACGTGGCACGGTGTACCGGGCGCCCGTTTGGTGTCTCGGGAACCCTGTTCACATCGTTTGGGGCTGTGAGCGAAACTCCGGCCGGATCTCCTCATGGATGGAACCCGAATAGGCGATAAACCTGGACTAGAGACTTGAGTGTTTAGGTAGGCCGTGGCCGACACCCACGTTGGGCTTCCGCTTGAAGGTTGCCGAGTACATGTCGTGTAAACGGCGGTAAGTGGTGAGAGCGTGTGTGAAGAAGTACACCCCTGCAGGGTTAACATCATCTATTCGAATAGCCGTGTCCACGGAAAAGGACTTCTGGGTTGCTTATATCAGTTCATAGACAAGTGAAAGTGGATACCCTAAAATACGCAAGATAAGCGTGAGTGCTATGGATGGCATTCTCGTAGGGAGACGGGAGCGGTTCCATAGTGGTGTATTGATATGGTGAATATGTGGACTCGTGTGCGCCACCTCAAAAGAGTTACATTGCAATCGTAGTTTAGGATAGCCACCGAGTCAAAGCTGGCTTGCTGCAGTTAAACCCCACCATCCCCTTTGTTGATAATGATGCATATGTAGTTAGTTCTGATGTAAGTCTTGCTGGGTACATTTGTACTCACGTTTGCCTATTTTATGTTTTTGCAGAGAGACTTCGGTCTCGCTAGTAGTTCCACGTGGACTTCGATGTTTAGCTTGATACCTCAGCTACGATCTTGTGCCCTCGGCAGGATCTGGTAGATAGTCAGGCTTCTCAGCCTTTTTCATTTATAGATGTCTGTACTCAGACATGATAGCTTCCGCTTGTGCTTTGACTTGTATGCTCTGATTGTTGGGTCATGAGACCCATGTTTGTAATGTCTCGCTCCTCGGAGCCTATTGAATAAACTACTTGAGTCGTAGAGTCATTTTGTGATGCCATGTTGTATTGCACATATCGAGCATATTGTGTGTATGTTATTGAAATGCTTGGTATGTGTGGGATCTGACTATCTAGTTGTTTATCTTTAGTAGCCTCTCTTACCGGGAAATGTCTCCTAGTGTTTCCACCGAGCCATGGTAGCCTGCTACTGCTCCGGAACACTTAGGCTGGCCGGCATGTGTCCTTCTTCGTTCCTGTGTCTGTCCCTTCGGGGAAATGTCACGCGATGAATACCGGAGTCATGTTAGCCTGCTACAGCCCGGTTCACCGGAGTCCTGCTAGCCCAGTGCTACAGCCTGGATTCACTCGCTGATGACCGACACGTTCGATGCTGGGTCATGGATGCCTGTCCCTGTAAGTCTGTGCCACTTTGGGTTTACGACTAGCCATGTCAGCCCGGGCTCCTTATCATATGGATGCTAGCGACACTGTCATGTACGTGTGCCAAAAGGCGCAAATGGTCCCGGGCTAAGGTAAGGCGACACCCGTGGGAATACCGTGCGTGAGGCCGCAAAGTGATATGAGGTGTTACATGCTAGATCGATGTGGCATTGAGTCGGGGTCCTGACATAGGGACATAAAACAATAGCACTTGTTGGGAGGCAACCTAATGAATAAAACAAAATTTTCACTTTTTCTTTCTGTTTTTGTGTGTTTTAATGTTTTCATTAGTGTTTGAGCCAACTAAAGCCTTTGGGATGATCTATGGTGATAGTTGATTTGGTTTTACTGAAAAACACAAAATTTTGCGCCCAGATCTAGAATTTAAAAATTCATAGAACTGTGCTTTTAATCTGAAGATTTTACACAAAATTTATATACAAATTTCCCAGGTTTTCCTAATTTTTCAGAATTTTTCGAGTTACAGAAGTATGAAAAATATTCAGGCCTTCACAGACTATTCTGTTTTTGACAGATTCTATTTTCTATGCATTGTTCTCTTATTTTGATGAATCTATAGGTAATATCGGGGGGTACGAACCGTGGTGAAGTTAGATTATAGTAGACATAATGCTAATATGATTTTGGAATGAGTTCACAACAGTACTGTCGGGGGGATGGACCACGGGCAGGCAACGGAACCAGGATCCTTTTGAAAAGCATCGAGGCCAACAACGCCCCTCAATCCGCCTCGCCCTGGCCGGCTTCCCAATGCAACCCGGCCAAGTGCCGCAACCCGGCCAGCCGGCTGGCGCATGCTGGCTGGTCCCAAGAATCCAACCTCCCACGACAAGTAAGCCTGGTTATAATGCTCCCTCCTTCGCGCCGGCCTCGGCGGGCGCGGCTGTCGTGCCGACCAAGCTACCGCCCAGGGCGGCCGGCGTCTCGGGGACGCAACCTATAGCGAGGCGGTGCTATCGTCCCCTGACTCCGGTAAGGCATGCC
The DNA here is from genome assembly GCF_002162155.2 of Triticum dicoccoides. Taxonomy (NCBI): domain Eukaryota; kingdom Viridiplantae; phylum Streptophyta; class Magnoliopsida; order Poales; family Poaceae; genus Triticum; species Triticum dicoccoides. The sequence goes on along the minus strand of NC_041387.1, from coordinate 134,418,048 downwards.
AACAGTATGTAGCAGCGGGTCGTACCTGTGCCCGATGGCCCGGTATGGCCTGCACCCAACGGATCTGGCGAGTCCCGCACCCGACGGACCCGCCAGACCCGGCGGCCCCCACTGCCGGCTCCTAGACACTGACATTAAGGCCCCGCGCCCATGTAACATTACCGTTGTAACCCCGAGGGGACAGCCTATAAGACCCCCCGGAGCCCCTCCATGCAAAGGGTTCAACCATCAGTAGAATCAGCACTTGTACACATATACAAAGAGGGAACTGCCTATGCACTGGCCAGTCTTCCTTCCTCCCCAGAACAACTTTGGGACCAGCTTGTATCCATCACAAATAAACCACACTCGACAGGACTAGGGGTATTATCTCTCTGGAGAGCCCCGAACCTGGGTATGTCTTGCGTCTCACGCTCGCTTGTACCAACCTCGCCTCTGGAGCCCACCGGCGGCCTCTTGCTTGTTCCTCTCTTTAGCCATTCCATGGCATCTGTCGTGAGATCACCACGACAGTTGGCGCCCACCGTGGGGAAGCTTGAGGTGCCGGCCGGAGACACGTTCCAGACGGGGCCCTTCACCAACTCCAGCGAGCCCGTCATGCGCGGTCTGGTCCCTGCGCCCGGCACGGCACTAGCCGGCTTCGCTGGCTTGGCTGTCGTCCCCTTTGGCGCACTGCACGCCCCTGCCGCGCTCGTCCCTGATGAGTACCCCAGTGAGGTGCTCGACATCACTGACTCGCCCGTCGCCCTCGGCAGCGACATTTTCGATGACATGGCGAACCTCTACACCCACGTGGAGGTGCTCATCACCGGTTCCGCCTCCACTTCATTTAGCGCCACGAAGAAGGCTGCCGCAGTGCAAGTCGCGGCTGTCCGCGCCAGCAGAGCCAACCTGCTGCACGCGATGATGCAGAACCTCAACATCCCCATCACCACCAGCGCCAACGCCACGGAGGCCAGGGTTCAGCTCGAGGAGGAGCGTGTGCGCCTACTGGAGGACGCCATGACGCTCGTTTCTACTAAGCATCGGTTGGAGGCCATCCAGCGGGAGGGAAATGCTGCATACAGCTTCACATCGGCTGCGGCCGAGCCCAGCTAGGTCGCCGAGGTGCGGAAGCGTGGAGACGCCATCGGTCGCGCCTTGGGCGTGGTCCCGCCCATCTAGGACACGCTCGTGAAGAACATGCGCGCCGCCGAGGCAGTCGTAGTCGGCCTGGAGAACCTCCAAGGTGAAGAGTTGCAGGAGTGCTTGTAGTGCATGCGTGAACTTCTCACTACGGGGAACGTGTAGCAGGTCCGCCTTGACTCTCCCGCGGCGTCCGAATTTCACCGCACCAAGGACTCCAAGCAACGGAACACGACGTCTTCCCCCCGTCCCGGTGAAGCTCATTCCATCCGGATGCGAACCAGGCACAACCGCGCCCTAATAGCTGGTGACGACCTGGGCAACGGATCGGCTCCAGAGGACCGGTGCCGGTAAGACCCTCCCCCGCCATCCGGCCGGCGTGGCCGTCCGGCCTCGGCCAACCCACTCCCCACGGCCCGGTTGCAAGCCGGCTAGGCCCTTGCGACATCGGCAACAACGACACTTGCTGCCGCATCGAGCAGCTCGCCCTTTCCCTCGAGCTGGAGGAGGACAACACGGTCGGTCCGGCTTGCTTTGGCCCACGCATCCGCGACGAGCCCTTCCACAAAGGGCTCACGCTCCTTGTGACACCCCCAAGTACAACGGGACCGTCAAGCCGGAGGACTGGCTCATCGACTACACCACCGCCATCGGCATCGCGGGTGGCTACCGGTGCCTGGCCGTGCGCTACACCTCGCTCATGCTCTAGGACTCAGCTCAGACGTGGCTGAACAACCTGCTAGCTAGCAACATTAACTCATGGCACGACTTCAACCAAGCATTTGTGCGCAAGTTCACCGGCACCTACAAGCGACCCGGTCGTCCCAGCCATCTCGCCATGTGTGTGTAGGGGCATAATGAAACCGGCCACGAGTACCTCGTGCACTGGACCAAGCTTCGGAATAGCCGTGAGGCGTTCCACGAGGTTCAAGCTATCCAGTACTTTGTGAGCGGCTGTCGGGATGGGACCCTCCCCAAGCACAAGATCATGCGCTCCGAGCCAACCACCATGGCCGCGCTCATGGTCACGGCGGACAAGTATGTGATACGTCTCCAACATATCTATAATTTTTGATTGTTCCATGCTATTGTATTATCTGTTTTGGATGTTTTATATGCATTAATATGCTATTTTATATTATTTTTGGGACTAACCTATTAACCTAGAGCCTAATGCCAGTTTCTGTTTTTTCCTTGTTTTTGAGCTTCGTAGAAAAGGAATACTAAATGGAGTCCAAACGGAATAAAACTTCACGATGATTTTTCTTGAACCAGAAGACACCCAGGAGACTTGGAGAGCAAGTCAGAAGAGTCACGAGGCAACAATAAGGGTGGAGGGCGCGCCCAGGGGGTAGGGCGCGCGTCCCTACCTTGTGGGGACCTCGTGACCCCCTGACCTAGATCTTCCTCCTATATATTTGCAAATATTCCCAAACCACCAGAAGCATCCACAAAAACACTTTTTTTGCCGCCGCAACCTTCTGTTCCCGTGAGATCCCATCTAGGGGCCTTTTTTGGCATCCTGCCAGAGGGGGATTCGATCATGGAGGGCATCTACATCAACTCTATTGCCCTTCCGATGAAGCGTGAGTAGTCCTCCACAAACCTATGGGTCCATAGCTGGTAGCTAGATGGCTTCTAGTCTCTCTTTGATTCTCAATACCATGTTTCTCCTCGGTGTTCTTGGAGATCTATCTGATGTAATACTATTTTGCTGTGTCTTTGTCGAGATCCAATGAATTGTGGATTTATGATCACCTTATCTATGAATATTATTTGAATCTCATCTGAATTCTTATATGCATGATTTGGTATCTTTGTATTTCTCTTTGAATTAGTTTGGTTTGGCCAATTAGATTGGTTTTTCTTGCAATGGAAGAGGTGCTTAGCTTTGGGTTCAATCTTGCGGTGTCCTCACCTAGTGACAAAGTAGGGGTAGCGAGACACGTATTGTATTGTTGCCATTGAGGATAAAAAGATGGGGTTTACATCATATTGCTTGAGTTTATTCCTGTCGTGGTGGGTGCACGGCAGATGCCAAGGGATGGCTAAAGAGAGGAGGAGGCTCGAGGGCGCTGGTGGGCTCCAGAGGCGAGGTTGGTATGAGCGGGCGCGGGACGCTGGACATGCCCAAGTTCGGGGCTCTCCGGAGAGATAACACCCCTAGTCCTGCGGAGTGTAGTTTGATGCTCGATAGTACAATGTTTCTCCTGGAGCTGTATGGGGGAGGAAGGAAGCTGGCCAAAGGCTTAGGCTACTCCTTCTCCCTGGTGTTGCTGTCTTGGTGGCTAGTTCTACGCTCACTGGCTTTTCTTCTTCCTGTCGATCGATCCCTCTCACGTGAGGGCTCCTGGGGGGTTTTATAGACCAACCCCCCAGGGGTAAAATGGTAATGCTACAAGTCGGTGGGTCTAGGTTGTCAGCGTCCGGGGACCCGGGCTGGGGCCTGCTGAGGGCCTGTGGTTCGCCGGGTTATCCTAGGTGCGGGCCCCGCGTGCCTAGGGGAACAGCGCACCGTCTTGTCGATCGTCAGGGCGTGGCCGAGTTGAGTAGTGTACAGTGGCTCTCCGTCAGGTCGCCGCTTGCTGTCGTCAGTGGTGAGGGCGGGGGCACTATAGCCACGCCATCCCTAGTCAGCGGGTAGGAGAGGGGCACTGTTGCCATGCTCCGGCTGACCACCGGCATGGGCGAAGCACTGTTGCCTTGGTCATCGATGATTGAAGACTCGTCCCATCGTACGGCCTGGATGGGACGGGAGCTGACCCGTGGCTGGATTGCGAAGCATGCCACGGGTGGGGCTGGCTTGTCAAGGAAGCTTTGGTTGTGCCGGGTTCGGCTGTCTTGCGCTAGTTATTGAGGCCAAGTCGACGCGTCTTGCTGGGTCGGAGAGCTTGATCGGGTTGCGGGGCTTGGTCGGGTCGAGCGACCCGGCCAAGCGCATGCCTGCTTGAGGGGCGATGGTGGCCCCATTGTTTTTGAAAAGGATCCGGGTTCCGTTGCCTGCCTGGGGTTCATCCCCCTGACGGTAGTCCCCGAAGCTGTGAAGGTCCGCCGTCTTCGGATGAGTGGGCCTTCGCAGTTTCCTCCTTAAGCAAGGCGGATTCTGCGATCGCCGGGTCCGGCAACACCCACTGTGTGCTGGTTTTCTCGGAAACCGGATTGCGGCATCTCGGCCATGGCGGGAACCGAGGAGTCCGTCGAATCTTGGGGCAATCCCTTAGGCTTCACGCGGGCGCCACATGGTGCCCGGAAGTCAGAGGGGCCTGACAGGCCACACGCGCGACGGGATTGGGCGACAGGATGGGGCCCGCTGCCGCGGGCCCTTGGCCCATACGCGCGGATTTATTGCGGCGTCCGGGGGCCGGCTGCTCTTCCTCGGGCAGTTACTGTGTGTGTACATGCACACTTATTATGGGGTAGTGGAATGGGCGCGTGCAGACGATCCCACTCCCCCATGTTCAAACCGAGGGTTATAAATCAGGGGGCAGGGGCGGTGGACATCATTCTCGCACGCGCCCTCCTGTCCCTTTGCTCTTGCTCTGCTCTTTGCAACCGACGCCCTGCAACGTCCGCTGCCCCGAGAAGAACTTCTCCGTCGTCCATCTTCTTTCTCCTTCTTTCGATCATGGCACTGCCGTCGGGCTCTTGCATGGGTTCAAATGTCACCATCGAGGACATTGCCCATCTTCGAGCGTCGCGGCGCCTGCCCTGGGAGACGGATGTCGCCGTCCGTCTGCCGCGCAGCGAGCAGAGGCCGCAGCCCGAGGAGTTGGAGCGCGTGGTCTTCCTCACGCGCTTCGAGCACGGATTTGGGCTGCTGGCGAGCGCCTTCTTCCGCATGTTCTTGGAGTTCTTCGGGCTCCAGCCACATCATCTTGGCGCCGGCGCCATCGTCTAGCTCCCCTGCTTCGTCACCCTTTACGAGGGGTACCTGGGGGTCGAGCCCACGATCGACCTCTAGGCGCGCTTCTTCTCCCTGAAGCAGCAAGGCCCGTTAGCCGGAGAGTTCGCCGACTACGGCGCCGCCGTCATCTCGAAGCGGTTGGGGGCGGACTTCCCCAAGATCCCGCTCGAGGATTCTGCCAAGAAATGGCAAAACTCCTTCTTCTATGTCCGCAACTTGGGTGCAGACCACATCAATCTTCTGGCCTTCGCCATCGCACCGTCGCGAGCGAAGATAAACTGGGGCTACTCGCCCAGGCGCCCGTCGTAGGAGATTCTCAATCTCTACAAGCGGGTGACGGTGATGAGGACGCGGGAGGGGCTCACCGGCAACGACCTCATCGCCGCGTTCATCATGTGACGGGTCCTCCCACTGCAGAGGCGCTCCTGCCTCATTGACGAGATGGTCGGCCTTCAAGACCCCAACCGCATGGGGTCGACGCGGCTGACAGTAGAGCAGATCACGCCCGCGTGAACGACATCTCCAAGGCCAACCTTGGGGAGGACTGGTGGTTTGGCAAGGTGCCGTACGGCGAGTCGAACTCGGTGCCACAGGTGAGTGTCTGGTCGCCTTACTTTGCTGTTGTGCACCGTCTCGTCCATCCTGACGCGACGTGGGAGGTGCTTCTGAATGTGATCCGGCATCCTTACGCCCGGGCCCCATCGCAGGTGGCGTTGGTGGTGCCAGAGGAGCCCGCGGCCCACGGCGGGGACGAGGAGGCCGAGGCCGACGCGGCGCTGGGCGTCGTGCGGGTAAGTCTTGTATTTTTCTTCATGTATCTTGAGTTGCTGATCGTGGCACGGTACGGGCGATGCTGACACCAGTTGTTGTTGTAGTGGTGTTGGCCGAGGGAGGCGGCGACACGGACGAAGCCGGGTCTTTGCGTGGGACGGCGCTGAGCCGCCCGCACGGGAAGGACAGAGTCGCGTCGCGGCCCCTGGCCCCGAAGCGCACGGCGGACCCGGCCGGGGCCGGGAGGCCGGCCAAGAGGAAGCGCGGCGCCGGGCATGGGAGGCCACCCCCGGTCCTGGTTTTGTCAGGGTAAGCTTCATCTCCCGTACGCATCTGGATTGTCGAGCTAGCCTTGTTTCTTTTTACTCGTTCTATATTCTTCTTCAGGTTGCCAATTGCGCTGGCGAGGGCGGCGGTGGCCGCCGTCGCTGCCGAAGGGACCGCGTTCCGCAGGAGCCGATCCGACCTCGTCAACCAGGTCAAGGCGGAGGGACGGGCCGACTCGGACCTCGGCCTGGACCCGAATGACACCAAGGGCTTGGCCTGGCGGGACAGGAACAGGGCCGAGGCGGAGCTGGAGGCGGTGTTGGTCCGGGCTTGGACCAAAGCGGCGGCGGCATGGGCGCGAGCCGGTGCGGAGCCGGCCTGGCGCGAGATGCCGGAGGGCACGGTGGTGGCGGTGACGGTCTTTGAGCCGTCGTCGGTGAGGGAGCGCGGCCGTGAAGGCCGGGCTGAGGTGGTGATCCTTGACCGGGAGGTCATGGAGGTGGAGGATGATACCCCACCGCGGGTCGACGCTGTCGAGCGAGCGGGGGCTGATGGCGGTGGAGGCAGCGCCGCCTTGGAGGAGGCGCTGCGGGCGGCGGCACTGGAGGCGCCGCCGGTGTTGGAGGAGGCACCGCGGGCGGCGGTGCCGGAGGCCACCCCGGCAGCTGGGCCGATGGTGGCGCAGCAGGCCGTCCCGGCGTCCGAACCGGAGGCAGCGATGTAGGGTGTCCCGGCGTCCGGGTCATCGACGGTGCTGGAGAGGGCGTCGGAGGAGGTGTTGCCGCGTCGGGAGCGGCCAGCAGGGAGCACGCCTTGGTGCCCCGGCAGGGAGGACGCCAGGCTGCTGCGACGCAGCCGGCACGGAGCGGGGGTGCCGTGGTCTTCAGGCCTCAGACCCAGGATGAGGAGGCGATGGACGCCGTCAGCTGCCGCCTGCGCGGCCGGATGGACCGGCTCGAGGCCTTCGCCCAAGTCGACGTGGAGCGGACGCGTGACCTGGAGCGCGTCGTTCTGGTAAGCCTTTTCTTTTTCACAATTTCTTCTTTGTGGGGGCGCGCCAGCTCACCCACTGGGTGTAGCCCCCGAGGTTCGGGCCAACTACATAGTAGTTGGGTCGAATATTTAGAGCTTTGTCCTTGTTCTAATTTCGGCCTTCTTCAGCAACTCGACGCCTACCAGGTCAGCGCCTTCAACTGTCTCCTGGGCAAGTATCGGGATCTCAAGGAGCAGCTTGCCGCCAAGGAGGAGGAGCTTGCCGCCAAGGAGGAGGAGGTATCTTCATGGTATTTTCTAGTAGGGGCGCGCTAGCGCACCCACTGGGTGTAGCCCCCGAGATTCGGGCCAACTGTGTAACAGTTGGGCCAAATCTTAAGTCTTGCTTTCTCATTCGCTGCATCCTTCTTTTTCGCAGCCGAGGTGCTGTCCTGGCGGACTCGTCTGCTCCGGGCTGGTCATCACTATGACCGGCTCGTTGTCGACACTGGCCATCTTGGCGTCGAGACGGCGCAGGCGAGGATGGAGGCGGTCGTGGCCTGGCGGTCTCTCGACGAGGCCAACCAACTGCATGAGCAGCTGGCAGGTCACAAGTGCTGCCTCGAGGCCGAGGTGGAGCTTCTTAAGGAGGAAGCCGCAAAGGTGGTGGAGGCGCAGCGGGCCCTGGTCGAGGCGGACCAGCAGCGCGGCCAACTGGCCGACGACAAGGGTCGGCTCGAGACCGAGGTGGATCGCCTGCGGGGGCAGGTTACCACGGCTGAGGGGGCCCGTCGGGACAAGGCCCGTCATCGCGAGGCGGACGAGATGGCGGTCGATGACAAAGACACCGAGTTCAAGGCGGCCCTTGCCAAGCCAGCCGATCTGGAGAGGGCGCTCCAGGAGCGCGACCACGCCATTGAACGGGAACGGCGTGGTACGTTGCTCGAAGCACAGCACCTGGAAGAGTCCTTCTCCAGTAAGTGCTTTTCTTGTACTTTCCCGAGTCAGGATCCGGCCTTTCTTCCTTGTTGTCCTTCTTCTGATATGATTCGCCTTTTGTGGCAGGAGCCTTCCTGGAGACGCAACGGCTGGCGGAGGAAGCCGTTCGCTTTCAGCGCGACCTGACCGGAGTCGTTGGATCCGGAACTGATCTGAGGGTGGCGTGGACCTTCCTGGAAATCATCACCGCCGCTGAGGCCAGCCTGCGGGTCTTGGGGATGCAGATGGGGTGGTTGTCCAAGGCCGGCACCACGATGACGGCGGCCCTTCGGCCGGACTCCGTCGAGCCGAGTAGCTTCATGCGCCTGGCGCGTTGGTTGGAGATGGGGCCGGACCGGCTTCACGAGTGGCGTGTCTCCACCGCTCGTGTCGGTGCTGAGATGGCGCTTCAGTTCGCGTTGTCTTGGCATCCAGACCTGCAGCTGGACACGCTGATGGGCCAGCGGGCCGGCTCGAAGCAGCTCTTGCAGGAGCAAGCCGGCCGGATTGCCTCCCGGGCCAGCTACATCGCTGAGTTTGCCTTCCATGACGAGTTCCACCCGGAGCGGATGGAAGACAGCAGGGTCGTGGAAGGCGACAACTACGGCTTGCTTCTCCATGATCCGGATGGGAGCTCCGAGGAGACGGGCGTCTACCGCAATGGGGGTGCCGAGGAGGACACCGGTGCCTCGCCAGACCCGGAGGCCGCCAGGGGAGAGCCATCGATGTCGCGACGCGGCACTGGAGATGCCTGAGACACTCTTAGTACAATTTGTTAAGTAGCAGGTCCACCCACCCACTAGGGGTTTTAGGGTGTAATGAACTCGGGTCGCGGGCCTTTTAAATATTTGTGTCTAAATGCCGTGAGTGTTTTTGCTTTTGCCTTCCATTTTTTTGGACTGCTTTCTTGCACTTTTTCCTTTCTCAAACCCCCCCCCCCCCCCCGCGAGTCAGACGACCAAGGCTCCGGTTCGTGACAAGGAGCTCGGTTATTCGAGAGGAGCGCGCAGGACTTGGGCCCTTCAAAACGTTGAGCGCGAGCAAAACACCCACTAGGCTGGCTGGCGGCACTCCGGCGAGGCCGGTTGGCGAGCAGCCGGTCGTGCGGCTATTTATTTTCGGAGTGGCGGGCCGGGTTGATCGACCCGACAGCCTTTGACTTAGTGTATGAAGCGTAAAGGAGCTCTAGCCCGTTGTGCTTGCCAGCTTGTGACGCCCCCGATTCAATCGTACACTAATCATGCACGCAAACGTGTACGATCAGGATCAGGGACTCACGGGAAGATATCACAACACAACTCTAAAACATAAATACGTCATACAAGCATCATAATACAAGCCAGGGGCCTCGAGGGCTCGAATACAGGTGCTCGATCATAGACGAGTCAGCGGAAGCAACAATATCTGAGTACAGACATAAGTTAAACAAGTTGCCTTAAGAAGGCTAGCACAAACTGGGATACAGATCGAAAGAGGCGCAGGCCTCCTGCCTGGGATCCTCCTAACTACTCCTGGTCGTCGTCAGCGGGCTGCACGTAGTAGTAGGCACCTCCGGTGTAGTAGGGGTCGTCGTCGACGGTGACGTCTGGCTCCAGGGCTCCAGCATCTGGTTGCGCCAACCAGGAAAAAGGGAAAAGGGGGAAAAGAGGGAGAAAAGCAACCGTGAGTACTCATCCAAAGTACTCGCAAGCAAGGAGCTACACTACATATGCATGGGGATATGTGTAAAGGGCCATATCAGTGGACTGAACTGCAGAATGCCAGAATAAGAGGGGGGATAGCTAGTCCTATCGAAGACTACGCTTCTGGCAGCCTCCGTCTTGCAGCATGTAGAAGAGAGTAGATTGAAGTCCTCCAAGTAGCATCTCCAAGTAGAATCTCCAAATAGCATCTCCAAGTAGCATCGCATAGCATAACCCTACCCGGCGATCCTCCCCTCGTCGCCCTGTGGAAAAGCGATCACCGGGTTGTCTGTGGAACTTGGAAGGGTGTGTTTTATTAAGTATCCGGTTCTAGTTGTCATAAGGTCAAGGTACAACTCCAAGTCGTCCTGTTACCGAAGATCACGGCTATTCGAATAGATTAACTTCCCTGCAGGGGTGCACCAACTTACCCAACACACTTGATCCCATTTGGCCGGACACACTTTCCTGGGTCATGCCCGGCCTCGGAAGATCAACACGTCGAAGCCCCACCTAGGCAAAACAGAGAGGCCAGCACGCCGGTCTAAACCTTAAGCGCACAGGGGTCTGGGCCCATCGCCCATAGCACACCTGCACGTTGCGAGGGCGGCCGGAAGCAGAACTAGCCCCCTTAATACAAGAGCAGGCTTACGTTCCAATCCGGCGCGCGCCGCTCCGTCGCTGACGTCTGAAGTGCTTCGGCTGATACCACGACGCCCGGATACCCATAACTACTCCCACGTAGATGGTTAGTGCGTATAGGCTCGTAGCCAACTCAGATCAAATACCAAGATCTCGTTAAGCGTGTTAAATATCCGCGAACGCTGAACAGGGCCAGGCCCACCTGTCTCCTAGGTGGTCCCAACCTGCCCTGTCGGTCCGCCACCAAGTAACAGTCGGGGGCCGTCGGGAACCCAGGCCCACCTCTACCGGGATGGAGCCACCTGCCCCTTCAGCCCCCAACTCCAAACAGTATCACAGGTAATGTAACAGTGTAAAGTATATAGTATATGCCCGTGATCACCTCCCGAAGTGATCACAGCCCAGTAGTATAGCATGGCAGACGGACAAGAGTGTAGGGCCACTGATGGAACACTAGCATCCTATACTAAGCATTTAGGATTGCGGGTAAGGTATCAATGACTGTAGCAGCAATGACAGGCTATGCATCAGAATAGGATTAACGGAAAGCAGTAACATGCTACACTACTCTAATGCAAGCAGTATAGAGAAGAGTAGGCGATATCTGGTGATCAAAGGGGGGGCTTGCCTGGTTGCTCTGGCAAGAGAGAGGGGTCGTCAACTCCGTAGACGAACTGGTCAGCAGCAGCGTCGGTCTCGTAGTCTACCGGAGAGAAGAGGGGGAAGAAATAATGAATACAGAGCAAACAAAGCATCACAAAATATAACAAGGCAATACACGGTGTTCGGTGTGCCCTAACGCGGTAGTAGGTGATACCGGTGAAGGGGGGAAACATCCGGGAAAGTATTCCCGGTGTTTCGTGTTTTCTGACAGATGAACCGGAGGGGGAAAGTTGCGGGTTTGATATGTTAGGGGTGTGTGGTGGACGAACGGGCTACGTATCCGGGTTCGTCTCGTCGTTCTGAGCAACTTTCATGTTGAAAATATTTTAATCCGAGTTACGGATTAAAAGATATGATTTTCTAAAGATTTAATTATTTTCTGATTTTATTTAATTATTTATTTAAATCCAACACTATCCAGAATAGTAAATGATGATGTCAGCATGACATCAGAGTGATGTCAGCAGTCAACATTGACCATTGACCTGGTCAACCTGACGTGTGGGTCCCCCTGTCATTGACTAAGATTAACTAAAACAGATTAATTAGTTTAATTAGTGATTAGGTTAATCTAATCAAGATTAATTAACTTAATTAATTACTTAATTAATTAATTAATATTTTAATTATTATTTATTTATTTATTTAATATATTTTTAATTCCTTTTTTTATTAAAACGTTTTGGGCTAGGCTCACCTGTCATTGGCACAGGGAGCCATAGCGGGTGTGGGGGGGGGGTCACGGGCGTCGGGCGCGACCGGCAGGGGC
>NC_041387.1:134405936-134406161 GCF_002162155.2 Triticum dicoccoides | reverse complement strand
CTAGGCCCACCTGTCATTGGCACAGGGAGCCATAGCGGGTGTGGGGGGGTTCACGGGCGTCGGGCGCGACCGGCAGGGGCAACCCAACTGGGGCGCCGGCGACCACGGCAGAGCGCCGGAGAAGAGGGGGCCGGTGGCCTGGGGCGGCCTGGGTGGCGCGGGTCGGCAGTGAGGGGAGCCGCAGCGAGGGGGCGCGGCACACAGGGGGACGGGGAAGGGCAGCCG
>NC_041387.1:134397622-134405314 GCF_002162155.2 Triticum dicoccoides | reverse complement strand
GGGGAGTGGTGCGATTGGGGGGTCTAGGGTTGGACCGGGGGGGAGTGGTGGTTATGGGGAGGCCGGTTGAGCCAAAGGAGATTTGCGTCGGCCTGGCAGGTCGTGGCCTAGTTGGGCCGGTGGCCTGCTGGGCCGGAGCCCCGGGGGGTTTCTCTCCTATATTTTTTTTTGTCTTCTGTTTTTTTCTGTTTTATCTCTTTTCTTTTATTTATTTTCTTCTACGGATTTATATTATTTTAGTTTTATAAAACATAAAAGTTGCACCTAAATTATTATTACTAGTTATACCTCGGTCACAAAATAGGTCTAACCCCCAAATAAAATAGTTTAGTATTTTATAAAATACAAAAGGCATTTATTTAGTTGTTTTAGCTACTGCTTAAATCATTTTAGAGCATTCAAACATTTTATAAAAGGGTGGTTTCTTCACCATAATTACCTATGCTTTATTTGTCACCGTTTGTACTTTTTAGTTCTGACATTTGAAAATTTTACTGGTTTGACTTTATTTTAAATTTGAATTTCGAATCAGTTTTGAACTACACGTGATTAACAACAGTAATCGAGGTGACGTGGCATGATTTGGTGAGGGTTACTATAGCTTAATTATCCGGGCGTCACAATTCTCCTCCACTACAAGAAATCTCGTCCCGAGATTTAAGAGGAGAGTAAGGGGGAGATCTGGTTACGAAACTCTAACGAATCTTCTCGGTCTTGGTTGCTCTTCTCGAAGAGATCGATCCATTACATTGATGTCTTCATTACTCTTCTTCTAGCCATCAGGATGAAGTCAGCATCCTTTCTTCAGGATCTCCATCGTACTTACGAATAGGTAAGGGGCAGCTCGGCTACGACATAATGCTTATGAGGGAAACAATCTGGGGTTAACCCATGAATGAGCATAAGATTATCTCTCGAGTTGAACATATAAAATACATCGAGAGTAAGGTACGAAGGTACAATAAGAGGTTCCAAGCGGATAGGTGGTTGCTCGAAGTCCGAACCAGAGTGAGAAAGGGGTTCAGAGTAGCGACAGTAAATATTGCGTCTGATACCATAATAGAGCACTAGGAAGGTGGCCCATGAATTAAATACGAAGCCAAGCGTGGGGAATAACCACTAGAAACAGGGTCGTACAGGAGAGTCAGGTTTCGATCCAGTGGACCTGTGGGTTATGGGCCCACCATGTGGGTTAGAAGTAGGAAGGGTGGAGACATCTTGCGTGATCATGCAAGCAAGGCATGTCAGGGGGGGTAGCCTGTCGATTATGTCGGCGACAACGTCGATACCAAGGGCGAGGGACGAAGAGAACTATTTTCCTGCTCGTTGAACGAGGCGGGCCAAGAGGCAAAGTTCTCATCCATCGGAGGTTACCGAAATGCCATCAACAATAGAAACAGGGTCTCACTGTCAGAGTTGTACACCGAGGTGTTTACCTACGCAGTGAATTATTACTGCTTAGATTATATAGATCACAAGAAAGGTTAAAACAAATAATGGAAAGGAAAACGTGTTTAAACACATATATCAGGGGTATATCCTTCCCAAGGACAAGCAGAGCATGATATCCTTGGCAGGATATAATGTAGAAAACTCCTTAGGAAAGGGGAGAGAAATTTCATGACATTACCGATGCAACGGTGTTTGGGTAATTGAGCAAGTAACATTTAGCATTGGGCTTCAAATGTTCATGTTGAGAATCGGAGCACCACCGACATGCTTCGAGATAGCATTGACATGGTCTATAGGTGAAGATCAGACTTTGGAAACAACAGGATCCATCAGGAACAACTTATAGAATAAGTCTTACAATTTCCTCATTGAAGAATGGATAACCTTGCTGAATAGGAAACTATAACACTTGGTCCTCCGGTCAGGTGTGCATGACATCACCTTACCGGGTCATATGAGGATCAATGTTATAACTCTTGAAAATATGTTCCAACCATCATATCTGACCGAGATTCAGATCTGATTGGGGTCATGATACCTCAGACCCAGGATGCCTGAGAAGAAAAGGTGTAACACAAATTGACGAGAAGACATTGTAAGATTCTCGGGGAAATGAACTATGTAGTGATTTCCGTTATCAAGAGTCCATCATTAACCCAAGGAGAGGACAAGGAGGTGTCTGGTGAACTCAACAGCAATTCACCGAGATTCCCAAAAGATGGATGTCCACAATTAAGTGAACAAGGAGATAACATTGGTCAGATCAAATGATATAAGGAAATATGCTCGAGGAAAACATACACCATTAAACATTGGTTGAAAGGTGCGCTCGAAATATGGGTTGGGTTGCACGACCAATGTCAGAATGGTGATTCAATAGTCAATAGCCTAAGAATGAACTTTCGACCATTAACTTCAAAAAAATAGGGTTGCTAGAAGGAAAGAATCCAAACAACACCGTTCACTTGTTGGAATTAACACGGGGACCAAGAAAGAATGGTGATGGTGAGAAGTATTTCTATGTCAAGAATTCTCAAGAGGTGGAACAAATCTCAGAACATTCTTGACATAAAGGATGGTAATACTCCAAGGTAAAGAAGAACAATTGCTGGATAGCAAGGAACTCAAGATATAACACCAAACATGAACAAGCTTGTGTTGGTGGGAGGGCAATAAAGTGGTCGACGATAATACAATTCATCAAGGGCAAGGATGGTATTTCTCATCATGAATTCAATTGATATCCTGGATGAACTCAGAATGTTGATGATCACGACACCTTTGTCGCGAGAGTTCATGAAGATGTAATCGATCGGCGACGACATCAAGTCAAAGTAATGATGAAGTGAAAGGTTATTGGAACCAAGGGTACAACACAAACTCGAAATCAAGCTTGATGTTCAAAGCGAAATGATATGACAAGGAAGATCGACGTAAGTCTAGCTCATCATCGAAAGTTGTGCTCCGGAAGAAGGACCGGGTAGCACAGTTAAAATTAGCTCGATAATGATATAGCCGATCAGGCTAGGAACGACTTGAAGGATTAATAAATTTGTAAGCAGTGATGGGTTCAAATACTTGTTGAATCGCAATGCGAACTTGATTCAGTTATCGGTGTCTTTGAGTTTTTAATAACTCAGAGCCCGTGAAAAATTTGAATCAGTGAGAAGGTAGTACTTGATGAACTCATAAAAATTTAGGCAGTTCCATAATAATCTCGAGATACCATGGGGTAATACTCGATGACAGATCGAAGTAGAGGTTGGACTGGGGCATTGCTCTGCAGAAGACAAGTGCTTAAACTTGCACGAGAAATGGTATTTAAAGGAGAACATGGTCGGAACCAAGATTGCAAAAAGGCCAGATCCCAGATATAAGATGATCTTATATCAATGGAATAATTAATTTTAAAAGAAGCTTCGATGAGAAGATGTGTATCGTGTCCATGGGCATGAACACAAAGTTCAAGGTCGACTCCCACTTCCCCAATGCACAACCTTTCATTCACTTCTCGCGTTCAATGAAGTTGTAGTGTTGAAATTTTATCTGGCAAAATATCAGAAGAGTACGACTCGTGAAAACTTTCGAGCCCACACATATTAAGGAAGGCATAGGTTCAACCCATCGGGGCATCTTAGAATCATATACCAGAATCTTTAGAAGTAATTAACTCAAGCTCGAAAACAGAGCATGGTTGAGAAAGCAGACGATACAATTTACCAAAGGCATTATGTATCAGAGAAAAGGCTCACAAGGTTATTGAATATGAAGGGCGTTGACAGAAAAAATCCAACAAAGGATCTGGTGGTCCACAAGGGATCTGACGTGAGCATCGGTACTCAACTAGAGGAAGCAAATTATAGAAACAACTGACTAACTCAATTGTCAAATGCAAAGGAATTATGATTTCCAAATCAAGGGATCAGAAGCAATGCTCTGATTAGGGGTGGATAAGTTGAATAGCCTTAGGGTACAATCAAAGACAATTGGATTGGTCGAGAACCAATTCCAGTTAAAAGGATGGCAGCTCAGCCGGAAAATTAATTTATAAGGATCAATGATGATTGCGTGTATTCGCAAACATATTGAGTCTACGGACTCAAAATGATAATGACAAGGAATGTCATTAAGACTACGAGACTTATGGGATTAACCATAATGCAAGCAAGCAAGAATTTCAAGAGCCAAAGGCTCCAGAGGATTTTAGGAAGATCGAATATTATTTTGAAGACTTTTGTGAAACACATGAACAACTGGGGATGAGCGGATACTCGGCAAGCGCGAGTAATTATCCGTAGGGGTATTCATGCAGCAAGGAACTGCAGGGCAGTAAGCGTAAAGAATTCTCGGAATAACGAAGAGTATTTCAGGACATCTTGTAATAACAAGAGCAACTGGGGATGACAATATGAACGATAGGTGTAAGTAGTTATCCAGAGGGATTTATCGATGGAAGTGAATTGCAAAAGCGATGGCACATAGTCTCGAGAGCACATCGTAGAGTATCTTCGGAATCTTCTGGTTAGCAGACGGTCATCTGAATTGAGGGGCTCTCCGAGAGAAAGTACTTGCGAGAACCTAAAGTTAGTTTTGTTTTTAGCAAAATCGTTTAACCCGAATAGAAGAGAGTTTAGAATCCCAGAGTAAAGATCGAGGAGTAAAAGATCCTAATACCACCCAATGGCGACGTGGGCCCATGGGCCGCACAGCCATGTTAGTAAAAGTTTTGTAAAGTCTAGACCCGACTTCGGCCAAGGAGTTGGAAGGGGGATTCCTACAGGCAGTTGGCTCTGATACCAACTTGTGACGCCCCCGATTCAATCGTACACTAATCATGCACGCAAACGTGTACGATCAGGATCAGGGACTCACGGGAAGATATCACAACACAACTCTAAAACATAAATAAGTCATACAAGCATCATAATACAAGCCAGGGGCCTCGAGGGCTCGAATACAAGTGCTCGATCATAGACGAGTCAGCGGAAGCAACAATATCTGAGTACAGACATAAGTTAAACAAGCTGCCTTAAGAAGGCTAGCACAAACTGGGATACAGATCGAAAGAGGCGCAAGCCTCCTGCCTGGGATCCTCCTAACTACTCCTGGTCGTCGTCAGCGGGCTGCACGTAGTAGTAGGCACCTCCGGTGTAGTAGGGGTCGTCGTCGACGGTGGCGTCTGGCTCCAGGGCTCCAGCATCTGGTTGCGCCAACCAGGAAAAAGGGAAAAGGGGGAAAAGAGGGAGAAAAGCAACCATGAGTACTCATCCAAAGTACTCGCAAGCAAGGAGCTACACTACATATGCATGGGGATATGTGTAAAGGGCCATATCAGTGGACTGAACTGCAGAATGCCAGAATAAGAGGGGGGATAGCTAGTCCTATCGAAGACTACGCTTCTGGCAGCCTCCATCTTGCAGCATGTAGAAGAGAGTAGATTGAAGTCCTCCAAGTAGCATCTCCAAGTAGAATCTCCAAATAGCATCTCCAAGTAGCATCACATAGCATAACCCTACCCGGCGATCCTCCCCTCGTCGCCCTGTGGAAAAGCGATCACCGGGTTGTCTGTGGAACTTGGAAGGGTGTGTTTTATTAAGTATCCGGTTCTAGTTGTCATAAGGTCAAGGTACAACTCCAAGTCGTCCTGTTACCGGAGATCACGGCTATTCGAATAGATTAACTTCCCTGCAGGGGTGCACCAACTTACCTAACACGCTTGATCCCATTTGGCCGGACACACTTTCCTGGGTCATGCCCGGCCTCGGAAGATCAACACGTCGCAGCCCCACCTAGGCAAAACAGAGAGGCCAGCACGCCGGTCTAAACCTAAGCGCATAGGGGTCTGGGCCCATCGCCCATAGCACACCTGCACGTTGCGAGGGCGGCCGGAAGCAGAACTAGCCCCCTTAATACAAGAGCAGGCTTACGTTCCAATCCGGCACGCGCCGCTCCGTCGCTGACGTCTGAAGTGCTTCGGCTGATACCACGACGCCGGGATACCCATAACTACTCCCACGTAGATGGTTAGTGCGTATAGGCTCGTAGCCAACTCAGATCAAATACCAAGATCTCGTTAAGCGTGTTAAATATCCGCGAACGCCGAACAGGGCCAGGCCCACCTGTCTCCTAGGTGGTCTCAACCTGCCCTGTCGGTCCGCCACCAAGTAACATTCGGGGGCCGTCGGGAACCCAAGCCCACCTCTACCGGGATGGAGCCACCTGCCCCTTCAGCCCCCAACTCCGAACAGTATCACAGGTAATGTAACAGTGTAAAGTATATAGTATATGCCCGTGATCACCTCCGAAGTGATCACAGCCCAGTAGTATAGCATGGCAGACGGACAAGAGTGTAGGGCCACTGATGGAACACTAGCATCCTATACTAAGCATTTAGGATTGCGGGTAAGGTATCAATGACTGTAGCAGCAATGACAGGCTATGCATCAGAATAGGATTAACGGAAAGCAGTAACATGCTACACTACTCTAATGCAAGCAGTATAGAGAAGAGTAGGCGATATCTGGTGATCAAAGGGGGGGCTTGCCTGGTTGCTCTGGCAAGAGAGAGGGGTCGTCAACTCCGTAGACGAACTGGTCAGCAGCAGCGTCGGTCTCGTAGTCTACCGGAGAGAAGAGGGGGAAGAAATAATGAATACAGAGCAAACAAAGCATCACAAAATATAACAAGGCAATACGCGGTGTTCGGTGTGCCCTAACGCGGTAGTAGGTGATACCGGTGAAGGGGGGAAAACATCCGGGAAAGTATTCCCGGTGTTTCGTGTTTTCTGACAGATGAACCGGAGGGGGAAAGTTGCGGGTTTGATATGTTAGGGGTGTGTGGTGGACGAACGGGCTACGTATCCGGGTTCGTCTCGTCGTTCTGAGCAACTTTCATGTTGAAAATATTTTAATCCGAGTTACGGATTAAAAGATATGATTTTCTAAAGATTTAATTATTTTCTGATTTTATTTAATTATTTATTTAAATCCAACACTATCCAGAATAGTAAATGATGATGTCAGCATGACATTAGAGTGATGTCAGCAGTCAACATTGACCATTGACCTGGTCAACCTGACGTGTGGGTCCCCCTGTCATTGACTAAGATTAACTAAAACAGATTAATTAGTTTAATTAGTGATTAGGTTAATCTAATCAGGATTAATTAACTTAATTAATTACTTAATTAATTAATTAATATTTTAATTATTTTAATTATTATTTATTTATTTATTTAATATATTTTTAATTCCTTTTTTTATTAAAACGTTTTGGGCTAGGCCCACCTGTCATTGGCACAGGGAGCCATAGCGGGTGTCGGGGGGTTCACGGGCGTCGGGCGCGACCGGCAGGGGCAACCCAACTGGGGCGCCGGTGACCACGGCAGAGCGCCGGAGAAGAGGGGGCCGGTGGCCTGGGGCGGCCTGGGTGGCGCGGGTCGGCAGTGAGGGGAGCCGCAGCGAGGGCGCGTGGCACACAGGGGGACGGGGAAGGGCAGCCGCAGCTGTGGTCGGCGCGGGCGCGCGACCATGGGCGTGCGAGCGAGCGGGAGGAGGGGGGAGGCGGTGCGGTGGCCGTGGTGCCGTTCGCCAATCCCGTCGATGCGACGGAACGGACGACGGAGACGGGGAGAGAAGAGGAGGCCGGGGGTGCGGCCACGGGCGCGGTCATGAGCAGGGAGCCAGCCACGGCGCGGGTGCCGCGCGTGCGGGCGCGACGCCGCGGGCATCGGGACGGCGC
>NC_041387.1:134370221-134396736 GCF_002162155.2 Triticum dicoccoides | reverse complement strand
TTTTTCTGTTTTATCTCTTTTCTTTTATTTATTTTCTTCTACGGATTTATATTATTTTAGTTTTATAAAACATAAAAGTTGCACCTAAATTATTATTACTAGTTATACCTCGGTCACAAAAAGGTCTAACCCCCAAATAAAATAGTTTAGTATTTTATAAAATACAAAAGGCATTTATTTAGTTGTTTTAGCTACTGCTTAAATCATTTTAGAGCATTCAAACATTTTATAAAAGGGTGGTTTCTTCACCATAATTACCTATGCTTTATTTGTCACCGTTTGTACTTTTTAGTTCTGACATTTGAAAATTTTACTGGTTTGACTTTATTTTAAATTTGAATTTCGAATCGGTTTTGAACTACGCGTGATTAACAACAGTAATCGAGGTGACGTGGCATCATTTGGTGAGGGTTACTATAGCTTAATTATCCGGGCGTCACACAGCTGATAGCCAAAGCTGGATCTGTGGCTTTAGGGCGAAGTGGGGACCGCGGCATCCTAGCTGTATCAGGAATCACCAAGTAAGGCGGCGGGGTGGCGATCGAGCCGGCCTGCCCCGAGCCCCCGGGTCAAGCAGGTCGGACCGGTGACCGGGTTCAGTGGCATAGTGATGCAAGAAAGTAGGGACACAATAAATTGGTCAAAAAAAGGCATCCCCCGAGTCTCGTTCAGGAACCCCCATAGTTTCATGCATTTACAGAAGGCGATGATACATACACTCGTGCGACTAACTGTAAAACGGGCGGAGGAGTTCCGCGTTCCACGGCCGGGTCGTTTCTTCGCCGGCGGTGTCTTTCTTGCGCTTCTTTGACTTGCGTGCGTCGATGAGGTAGTAGGCGTTGCGATCGCGCAAGGCCCTACTCACGATGAATGGGCCCTCCCATGGAGGGGACAGATTGTGCTGGCCTACTTGCTCTTGGACGAGTCGGAGGATGAGGTCGCCCTCGCGGAATGAGAGGGGCTTGATCTTCTTGTTGTGGTAGTGCCTCAGGCCTTGCTGGTAGATGGCCAAACGGCTGAGCGCCAGGAGGCGTGCTTCTTCGAGCAGGTCGACGCCATCTTCGCGGGCTTCTCTGGCTTCGGCTTCGGTGTACATCGCGACATGCGGTGAGTCTAACTCGATGTCGGTCGGGATGACGGCTTCGGCTCCATAGACGAGGAAGAATGGGGTGAACCCGGTCGACTGATTCGGCGTGGTGCGGAGACTCCAGAGAACGGCTGGCAACTCGTCAAGCCAGCTGCTCGGTGAGCGGATGAGTGGCTTGACGAGTCGTGGCTTGATGCCGGACAGGATGAGTCCGTTGGCCCGCTCGACCTGCCCGTTGGACTGCAGATGTGCAACGGAGGCCAGGTCGAGGTGGATGCCGGAGACAGAGCAGTATTGCTCGAGCGCGCCCTTGGCAAAGTTGGTGCCGTTGTCCGTGATGATGCTGTTCGGCATGCCGTATCGCACCGCTATGTCCTTGATGAACCGAACGGTTGTTGGCCCATCCAGTTTCTTGATTGGTCGTGCCTCGATCCACTTGGTGAACTTGTCCACTGCCACTAGCAGGTGCGTCATGCCGCCTCGAGCGGTTTTGAAGGGTCCCACCATGTCGAGTCCCCAGGCCGCGAAGGGCCAGGTGATTGGAATGGTGCGGAGTGCTGACGCCGGCTGGTGGCTGCGTTTGCTAAAGTGCTAGCACCCCTCACACTTGAAAATGAGCGACTCGGCGTCTTGGAGGGTCGTGGGCCAGTAGAAACCATGGCGGAATGCCTTGGCCACCAGGGATCGCGATGCGGCGTGGTGCCCGCACTCTCCCTGGTGTATGTCGAGGAGGATGTCGACGCCCTATTCCTGCTCGACGCAGCGCTGGAACACGCCGGTGGAGCTGCGCTTGACGAGCTCGTTGTTGATGATGTTGTAGGCGGACGCCCGGCGCTGCACTTGCCGGGCTTCGGTCTCGTCCATGGGGAGAACCCCGTTCTCCAGGAATTCTGGTATTGGGAGGACCCAAGACGGAGCCGTAACCACGGCGAAGACGGCCACCAGGGTGGGTTCCGAGTCGGCAGCCCCCGGGTCAGGGATGGCGACGGCCGAGTCCGGGGCGATGGTGGCCGGGTTGATCTGAGCAGCCCCCCGGCTGGGTTCAGCTGCCCCTGGGCCAGGTTGAGGTGCGGTCGGGTCGTCTAGAACGTGGATGGACTCGGAGTCCGGCGATGGTGTTGGGTTTCGTAGTAATTTCAAAAAATTTCCTACGCACACACAGGATCATGTGATGCATAGCAACGAGGGGAGAGTGTTGTCTACGTACCCAACGCAGACCGACTGCGGAAGCGATGACACGACGTAGAGGAAGTAGTCGTACGTCTTCACGATCCAACCGATCAAGCACCGAAACTACGGCACCTCCGAGTTCGAGCACACGTTCAGCTCGATGACGATCCCCGGACTCTGATCCAGCAAAGTGTCGGGGAAGAGTTTCGTCAGCACGACGGCGTGGTGACGATCTTGATGAACTACAGCAGCAGGGCTTCGCCTAAACTCCGCTACAGTATTATCGAGGAATATGGTGGCAGGGGACACCGCACACGGCTAAGGAATAGATCACGTGGATCAACTTGTGTCAACTTGTGTGTTTAGAGGTGCCCCTGCCTCCGTATATAAAGGAGGAGAGGAGGGGAGGCTGGCCGGCCAAGGGGGGGAGGCGCAGGAGAGTCCTACTCCCTCTGGGAGTAGGATTCCCCCTCCAATCCTAGTCCAACTAGGATTCCTCGGAGGGGAAAAGAGGAGGAGGGGGCCGGCCACCTCTCCTAGTCCTAATAGGACTAGGGGAAGGGGGGGCGCACAGCCCAACTAGGGCAGCCCCTTCTCTTTTCCACTAAGGCCCACTATGGCCCAAATAGCTCCCGGGGGGTTCCGGTAACCCTCCCGGTATTCCGGTAAAATCCCGATTTCACCTGGAACACTTCCGATATCCAAATATAGGCTTCCAATATATCAATCTTTACGTCTCGACCATTTCGAGACTCCTCGTCATGTCCGTGATCACATCCGGGACTCCGAACAACCTTCGGTACATCAAAATGTATAAACTCATAATATAACTGTCATCGTAACCTTAAGCGTGCGGACCCTACGGGTTCGAGAACAATGTAGACATGACCGAGACACGTCTCTGGTCAATAACCAATAGCGGGACCTGGATGCCCATATTGGCTCCTACATATTCTACGAAGATCTTTATCGGTCAGACCGCATAACAACATACATTGTTCCCTTTGTCATCGGTATGTTACTTGCCCGAGATTCGATCGTCGGTATCCAATACCTAGTTCAATCTCGTTACCGGCAAGTCTCTTTACTCGTTCCGTAATACATCATCTCACAACTAACATATTAGTTGTAATGCTTGCAAGGCTTATGTGATGTGTATTACCGAGAGGGCCCAGAGATACCTCTCCGACAATCGGAGTGACAAATCCTAATCACGAAATACGCCAACCCAACATCGACCATTGGAGACACCTGTAGTACTCCTTTATAATCACCCAGTTACGTTGTGACATTTGGTAGTACCCAAAGTGTTCCTCCGGTAAACGGGAGTTGCATAATCTCATAGTCATAGGAACATGTATAAGTCATGAAGAAAGCAATAGCAACATACTAAATGATCGGGTGCTAAGCTAATGGAATGGGTCATGTCAATCAGATCATTCTGCTAATGATGTGACCTCGTTAATCAAATAACAACTCATTGTTCATGGTTAGGAAACATAACCATCTTTGATTAATGAGCTAGTCAAGTAGAGGCATACTAGTGACACTTTGTTTGTCTATGTATTCACACATGTATTATGTTTCCGGTAAATACAATTCTAGCATGAATAATAAACATTTATCATGATTATAAGGAAAAAAATAATAACTTTATTATTGCCTCTAGGGCATATTTCCTTCAGTCTCCCACTTGCACTAGAGTCAATAATCTAGATTACACTGTAATGATTCTAACACCCATGGAGCCTTGGTGCTGATCATGTTTTGCTCGTGGAAGAGGCTTAGTCAACGGGTCTGCAACATTCAGATCCGTATGTATCTTGCAAATCTCTATGTCTCCCACCTGGACTAGATCCCGGATGGAGTTGAAGCGTCTCTTGATGTGTTTGGTCCTTTTGTGAAATCTGGATTCCTTTGCCAAGGCAATTGCACCAGTATTGTCACAAAAGATTTTCATTGGACCCGATGCACTAGGTATGACACCTAGATCGGATATGAACTCCTTCATCCAGACTCCTTCATTTGCTGCTTCCGAAGCAGCTATGTATTCCGCTTCACATGTAGATCCCGCTACGACGCTTTGTTTAGAACTGCACCAACTGACAGCTCCACCATTTAATGTAAACACGTATCCGGTTTGCGATTTAGAATCGTCCGGATCAGTGTCAAAGCTTGCATCAACGTAACCTTTTACGATGAGCTCTTTGTCACCTCCATATACGAGAAACATATCCTTAGTCCTTTTCAGGTATTTCAGGATGTTCTTGACCGCTGTCCAGTGATCCACTCCTGGATTACTTTGGTACCTCCCTGCTAAACTTATAGCAAGGCACACATCAGGTCTGGTACACAGCGTTGCATACATGATAGAGCCTATGGCTGATGCATAGGGAACATCTTTCATATTCTCTCTATCTTCTGCAGTGGTCGGGCATTGAGTCTTACTCAATTTCACACCTTGTAATACAGGCAAGAATCCTTTCTTTGCTTGATCCATTTTGAATTTCTTCAAAATCTTGTCAAGGTATGTGCTTTGTGAAAGTCCAATTAAGCGTCTTGATCTATCTCTATAGATCTTAATGCCTAATATGTAAGCAGCTTCACCGAGGTCTTTCATTGAAAAACTTTTATTCAAGTATCCCTTTATGCTATCCAGAAATTCTATATCATTTCCAATCAGTAATATGTCATCCACATATAATATCAGAAATGCTACAGAGCTCCCACTCACTTTCTTGTAAATACAGGCTTCTTCGAAAGTCTGTATAAAACCAAATGCTTTGATCACACTATCAAAACGTTTATTCCAACTCCGAGAGGCTTGCACCAGTCCATAAATGGATCGCTGGAGCTTGCACACTTTGTTAGCTTCCTTTGGATCGACAAAACTTTCTGGTTGCATCATATACAACTCTTCTTCCAGAAATCCATTCAGGAATGCAGTTTTGACATCCATTTGCCAAATTTCATAATCATAAAATGCGGCAATTGCTAACATGATTCGGACGGACTTAAGCATCGCTACGGGTGAGAAGGTCTCATTGTAGTCAATCCCTTGAACTTGCCGAAAACCTTTTGCGACAAGTCGAGCTTTGTAGACAGTAACATTACCATCAGCGTCAGTCTTCTTCTTAAAGATCCATTTATTCTCAATTGCTTGCCGATCATTGGGCAAGTCAACCAAAGTCCATACTTTGTTCTCATACATGGATCCCATCTCAGATTTCATGGCTTCAAGCCACTTTGCGGAATCTGGGCTCACCATTGCTTCTTCATAGTTCGTAGGTTCATCATGATCTAGTAGCATGACCTCCAGAACAGGATTACCGTACCACTCTGGTGCGGATCTTACTCTGGTTGATCTACGAGGTTCAGCAGTATCTTGATCTGAAGTTTCATGATCATTATCATTGGCTTCCTCACTAACTGGTGGAGGTGTCACTGAAACAGTTTTCTGTGATGAACTACTTTCCAGTAAGGGAGCAGGTACAGTTACCTCGTCAAGTTCTACTTTCCTCCCACTCACTTCTTTCGAGAGAAACTCCTTCTCTAGAAATGATCCATTCTTAGCAATGAATGTCTTGCCTTCGGATCTGTGATAAAAGGTGTACCCAACAGTTTCCTTTGGGTATCCTATGAAGACACATTTCTCCGATTTGGGTTCGAGCTTATTAGGTTGAAGCTTTTTCACATAAGCATCGCAGCCCCAAACTTTAAGAAACGACAACTTTGGTTTCTTGCCAAACCACAGTTCATAAGGCGTCGTCTCAACGGATTTTGATGGTGCCCTATTTAACGTGAATGCGGCCGTCTCTAAAGCATATCCCCAAAAAGATAGCGGTAAATCAGTAAGAGACATCATAGATCGCACCATATCTAGTAAAGTACGATTACGACGTTCGGACACACCATTACGCTGTGGTGTTCCGGGTGGCGTGAGTTGCGAAACTATTCCACAGTTTTTCAAATGTACACCAAACTCGTAACTCAAATATTCTCCTCCATGATCAGATCGTAGAAACTTTATTTTCTTGTTACGATGATTTTCAACTTCACTCTGAAATTCTTTGAACTTTTCAAATGTTTCAGACTTATGTTTCATTAAGTAGATATATCCATATCTGCTCAAATCATCTGTGAAGGTGAGAAAATAACGATATCCGCCACGAGCCTCAATATTCATCGGACCACATACATCGGTATGTATGATTTCCAACAAATCTGTTGCTCTCTCCATAGTACCGGAGAACGGTGTTTTAGTCATCTTGCCCATGAGGCACGGTTCGCAAGTACCAAGTGATTCATAATCAAGTGGTTCTAAAAGTCCATTAGTATGGAGTTTCTTCATGCGTTTTACACCGATATGACCTAAAGACAGTGCCACAAATAAGTTGCACTTTCATTATCAACTCTGCATCTTTTGGTTTCAACATTATGAATATGTGTATTACTACTATCGAGATTTAGTAAGAATAGACCACTCTTCAAGGGTGCATGACCATAAAAGATATTACTCATATAAATAGAACAACCATTATTCTCTGATTTAAATGAATAACCGTCTCGCATTAAACAAGATCCAGATATAATGTTCATGCTCAACGCTGGCACCAAATAACAATTATTTAGGTCTAATATTAATCCCGAAGGTAGATGTAGAGGTAGCGTGCCGACCGCGATCACATCGACTTTGGAACCGTTTCCCACGCGCATCGTCACCTCGTCCTTTGCCAGTGCCCGCTTATTCTGTAGTCCCTGTTTCGAGTTGCAAATATTAGCAACAGAACCAGTATCAAATACCCAGGTGCTACTGCGAGCTCTAGTAAGGTACACATCAATAACATGTATATCATATATACCTTTGTTCACCTTGCCATCCTTCTTATCCGCCAAATACTTGGGGCAGTTCCGCTTCCAGTGACCAGTCTGCTTGCAGTAGAAGCACTCAGTTTCAGGCTTTGGTCCAGACTTGGGTTTCTTCTCTTGAACAGCAACTTGCTTGCTGTTCTTCTTGAAGTTCCCCTTCTTCTTCCCTTTGCCCTTTTCTTGAAACTAGTGGTCTTGTTAACCATCAACACTTGATGCTCCTTCTTGATTTCTACCTCCGCAGCTTTCAGCATTGCGAAGAGCTCGGGAATAGTCTTGTTCATCCCTTGCATATTATAGTTCATCACGAAGCTCTTGTAGCTTGGTGGCAGTGATTGGAGAATTCTGTCAATGACGCAATCATCCGGAAGATTAACTCCCAATTGAATCAAGTGATTATTATACCCAGACATTTTGAGTATATGCTCACTGACAGAACTGTTCTCCTCCATCTTGCAGCTATAGAACTTATTGGAGACTTCATATCTCTCAATTCGGGCATTTGCTTGAAATATTAACTTCAACTCCTGGAACATCTCATATGCTCCATGACGTTCAAAACGTCGTTGAAGTCCCGATTCTAAGCCGTAAAGCATGGCACACTGAACTATCGAGTAGTCATCAGCTTTGCTCTGCCAGACGTTCATAACATCTGGTGTTGCTCCAGCAGCAGGCCTGGCACCCAGCGGTGCTTCCAGGACGTAATTTTTCTGTGCAGCAATGAGGATAATCCTCAAGTTACGGACCCAGTCCGTGTAATTGCTACCATCATCTTTCAACTTTTCTTTCTCAAGGAACGCATTAAAATTCAACGGAACAACAACACGAGCCATCTATCTACAATCAACATAAACAAGCAAGATACTATCAGGTACTAAGTTCATGATAAATTTAAGTTCAATTAATCATATTATTTAAGAACTCCCACTTAGATAGACATCCCTCTAATCTTCTAAGTGATTACGTGATCCAAATCAACTAAACCATGACCGATCATCACGTGAGATGCAGTAGTTTTCAATGGTGAACATCGTTATGTTGATCATATCTACTATATGATTCACGCTCGACCTTTCGGTCTCCGTGTTCCGAGGCCATATCTGCATATGCTAGGCTCGTCAAGTTTAACCTGAGTATTCTGCGTGTGCAAAACTGGCTTGCACCCGTTGTAGATGGACGTAGAGCTTATCACACCCGATCATCACGTGGTGTCTGGGCACGACGAACTTTGGCAACGGTGCATACTCAGGGAGAACACTTCTTGATAATTTAGTGAGAGATCATCTTATAATGCTACCGTCAATCAAAGCAAGATAAGATGCATAAAAAGATAAACATCACATGCAATCAATATAAGTGATATGATATGGTCATCATCATCTTGTGCTTGTGATCTCCATCTCCGAAGCACCGTCATGATCACCATCGTCACCGGCGCGACACCTTGATCTCCATCATAGCATCGTTGTCGTCTCGCCAATCTTATGCTTCCACGACTATCACTACCGTTTAGTAATAAAGTAAAGCATTACATCGCGATTGCATTGCATACAATAAAGCGACAACCATATGGCTCCTGCCAGTTGCCGATAACTCGGTTACAAAACATGATCATCTCATACAATAAAATTCAGCATCATGCTTTGACCATATTACATCACAACATGCCCTGCAAAAACAAGTTAGACGTCCTCTACTTTGTTGTTGCATGTTTTACGTGGCTGCTACGAGCTTAAGTAAGAACCAATCTCACCTACGCATCAAAACCACAACGATAGTTTGTCAAATAGACTCCGTTTTAACCTTCGCAAGGACCGGGCGTAGCCATACTTGGTTCAACTAAAGTTGGAGAGACAGTCGCCCGCAAGCCATCTCTGTGCAAAGCACGTCGAGGGAACCGGTCTCGCGTAAGCGTACGCGTAAGGTTGGTCCGGGTCGTCTCGTCCAACAATACCGCCGAACCAAAGTATGACATGCTGGTAGGCAGTATGACTTGTATCGTCCACAAC
This sequence comes from Triticum dicoccoides, assembly GCF_002162155.2. Taxonomy (NCBI): domain Eukaryota; kingdom Viridiplantae; phylum Streptophyta; class Magnoliopsida; order Poales; family Poaceae; genus Triticum; species Triticum dicoccoides. The sequence continues at coordinate 134,387,601 of NC_041387.1, read as the reverse complement.
TCACTTGTGTTCTACTCGTGCATATAACATCAACATAAATAACCTAGGCTCGGATGCCACTGTTGGGTTTCGTAGTAATTTCAAAAAATTTCCTACGCACACACAGGATCATGTGATGCATAGCAACGAGGGGAGAGTGTTGTCTACGTACCCAACGCAGACCGACTGCGGAAGCGATGACACGACGTAGAGGAAGTAGTCGTACGTCTTCACGATCCAACCGATCAAGCACCGAAACTACGGCACCTCCGAGTTCGAGCACACGTTCAGCTCGATGACGATCCCCGGACTCCGATCCAGCAAAGTGTCGGGGAAGAGTTTCGTCAGCACGACGGCGTGGTGACGATCTTGATGAACTACAGCAGCAGGGCTTCGCCTAAACTCCGCTACAGTATTATCGAGGAATATGGTGGCAGGGGACACCGCACACGGCTAAGGAATAGATCACGTGGATCAACTTGTGTCAACTTGTGTGTTTAGAGGTGCCCCTACCTCCGTATATAAAGGAGGAGAGGAGGGGAGGCTGGCCGGCCAAGGGGGGGAGGCGCAGGAGAGTCCTACTCCCTCTGGGAGTAGGATTCCCCCTCCAATCCTAGTCCAACTAGGATTCCTCGGAGGGGAAAAGAGGAGGAGGGGGCCGGCCACCTCTCCTAGTCCTAATAGGACTAGGGGAAGGGGGGGCGCACAGCCCAACTAGGGCAGCCCCTTCTCTTTTCCACTAAGGCCCACTATGGCCCAAATAGCTCCCGGGGGGTTCCGGTAACCCTCCCGGTATTCCGGTAAAATCCCGATTTCACCTGGAACACTTCCGATATCCAAATATAGGCTTCCAATATATCAATCTTTACGTCTCGACCATTTCGAGACTCCTCGTCATGTCCGTGATCACATCCGGGACTCCGAACAACCTTCGGTACATCAAAATGTATAAACTCATAATATAACTGTCATCGTAACCTTAAGCGTGCGGACCCTACGGGTTCGAGAACAATGTAGACATGACCGAGACACGTCTCTGGTCAATAACCAATAGCGGGACCTGGATGCCCATATTGGCTCCTACATATTCTACGAAGATCTTTATCGGTCAGACCGCATAACAACATACGTTGTTCCCTTTGTCATCGGTATGTTACTTGCCCGAGATTCGATCGTCGGTATCCAATACCTAGTTCAATCTTGTTACCGGCAAGTCTCTTTACTCGTTCCGTAATACATCATCTCACAACTAACATATTAGTTGTAATGCTTGCAAGGCTTATGTGATGTGTATTACCGAGAGGGCCCAGAGATACCTCTCCGACAATCGGAGTGACAAATCCTAATCTCGAAATATGCCAACCCAACATCGACCATTGGAGACACCTGTAGTACTCCTTTATAATCACCCAGTTACGTTGTGACGTTTGGTAGTACCCAAAGTGTTCCTCCGGTAAACGGGAGTTGCATAATCTCATAGTCATAGGAACATGTATAAGTCATGAAGAAAGCAATAGCAACATACTAAACGATCGGGTGCTAAGCTAATGGAATGGGTCATGTCAATCAGATCATTCTACTAATGATGTGACCTCGTTAATCAAATAACAACTCATTGTTCATGGTTAGGAAACATAACCATCTTTGATTAACGAGCTAGTCAAGTAGAGGCATACTAGTGACACTTTGTTTGTCTATGTATTCACACATGTATTATGTTTCCGGTTAATACAATTCTAGCATGAATAATAAACATTTATCATGAAATAAGGAAATAAATAATAACTTTATTATTGTCTCTAGGGCATATTTCCTTCACCGGCCACCTCTCCTAGTCCTAATAGGACTAGGGGAAGGGGGGGCGCGCAGCCCATCTAGGGCAGCCCCTTCTCTTTTCCACTAAGGCCCACTATGGCCCAAATAGCTCCCGGGGGGTTCCGGTAACCCTCCCGGTATTCCGGTAAAATCCCGATTTCACCCGGAACACTTCCGATATCCAAATATAGGCTTCCAATATATCAATCTTTACGTCTCGACCATTTCGAGACTCCTCGTCATGTCCGTGATCACATCCGGGACTCCGAACAACCTTCGGTACATCAAAATGCATAAACTCATAATATAACTGTCATCGTAACCTTAAGCGTGCGGACCCTACGGGTTCGAGAACAATGTAGACATGACCGAGACACGTCTCTGGTCAATAACCAATAGCGGGACCTGGATGCCCATATTGGCTCCTACATATTCTATGAAGATCTTTATCGGTCAGACCGCATAACAACATACGTTGTTCCCTTTGTCATCGGTATGTTACTTGCCCGAGATTCGATCGTCGGTATCCAATACCTAGTTCAATCTCGTTACCGGCAAGTCTCTTTACTCGTTCCGTAATACATCATTTCACAACTAACATATTAGTTGTAATGCTTGCAAGGCTTATGTGATGTGTATTACCGAGAGGGCCCAGAGATACCTCTCCGACAATCGGAGTGACAAATCCTAATCTCGAAATACGCCAACCCAACATCGACCATTGGAGACACCTGTAGTACTCCTTTATAATCACCCAGTTACGTTGTGACGTTTGGTAGTACCCAAAGTGTTCCTCCGGTAAACGGGAGTTGCATAATCTCATAGTCATAGGAACATGTATAAGTCATGAAGAAAGCAATAGCAACATACTAAACGATCGGGTGCTAAGCTAATGGAATGGGTCATGTCAATCAGATCATTCTGCTAATGATGTGACCTCGTTAATCAAATAACAACTCATTGTTCATGGTTAGGAAACATAACCATCTTTGATTAACGAGCTAGTCAAGTAGAGGCATACTAGTGACACTTTGTTTGTCTATGTATTCACACATGTATTATGTTTCAGGTAAATACAATTCTAGCATGAATAATAAACATTTATCATGATTATAAGGAAATAAATAATAACTTTATTATTGCCTCTAGGGCATATTTCCTTCAGATGGCTTGAAGGACGGCTTGCGTAGGTGCTCGTGGGAGACGCCGGATGGGATGGACTGTCGGGTCGAGGCGATCTTGGCAAGCGTGTCAGCCGCTTCGTTCTTCGCGCGCTGGACGTTGAGGAACTCACAACCCTCGAAGCATCCGGACAGCTTCTGGACGAGGAAGCGGTAGCTTGCCATGTTGGAGTCGCGGGCGTCCCACCCGCCGGAGCACTGCTGCACCACCAGGTCCGAGTCGTCGTAGCATAGGATGCGCCAGATGCCAAGTTCCTTGGCGAGCCGGAGGCTGTGCACAAGGGCTTCGTACTCGGCGATGTTGTTGGAGGCAGCGAAGTGGATCTGAAGCGTGTAGCGGAGCTGGTCGCCCTTCGGGGACGACAGTACGATGCCGGCCCCCAGGCCGAGTCGCATCTTGGTCCGTCGAAATGCATGCGCCAATGCGTCGAGTCGGGGGGCGGCGGCAATTACTGGGTCTCGGTCCAGTCGATGAGGAAGTCGGCCAGGGCTTGAGACTTGATCATGGTGCGGGGCTAATAGAGGATGGTGTGGTCAGCTAGCTGGATCGCCCACTTGGCGACCCGGCCAGAGGCATCCCGGCACCCAATGATTTCTCCGATGGGCGCCGTGCTGACCACGGTGATGACGTGCTCTTGGAAGTACTGCTTCAGCTTCTTGGCAGTAATGTACACACCGTAACACATCTTTTGGTAGTGCGGGTAGTTCTGCTTGGAGATGGAGAGCACCTCGCTCAAGTAGTAGACTGGGCGCTGGACGGCTTGGATCGTGCCCTTCTCTAGTCGCTCGACCACTAGCACCGTGCTGACCGCCCGCGAGGTCGCGGCTATGTACAGCAACAGTGGCTCCTTGTTGGTCGGTGCGGCCAGGACTGGTGCGGTGGAGAGCATGCGCTTGAGGTCTTGGAAGGCCTCGTCTGCCTTGTCGTTCCATTCGAACGGGTTCATCTTCTTCATCAGCTGGTACAGGGGGAGCGCCCTCTCGCCCAGCCGGCTTAGAAACCGGCTGACTGAGGCCAAGCATCTGGTGAACTTCTGGACATCGCGCAGCCGAGCCGGCTTGCACATGCGCTCGATGGCCTTGATATTCTCCGGGTTCGCCTCAATGCCGCGTTCCGAAACGAGGAAGCCGAATAGCTTTCGGTCGGGACGCCGAAGACGCACTTTTCCGGGTTAAGCTTGACCTTGTATTCACGGAGGTTGGCGAATGTTTCCTTCAAGTCATCGAGGAGCGTGAGGTGATGCTTGGTCTTTACCACGATGTCGTCCACGTAAACATGGATATTGCGGCTGAGTTGTGGCAGCAGTCATTTCTGCATGTAGCGCTGGAAGGTAGCGCCAGCGTTCTTCAAGTCGAACGACATGGTGATGTAGAAATACGCCCCAAAGGGCGTGATGAAGGACGTCTTCAGGGCGTCGATCGGGTCCAGCTTGATTAGGTGGTAGCCGGAGTAGGCATCCAGGAAGGACCGGAGCTCGCACCCGGCGGTCGAGTCGATGACTTGGTCGATCCACGGGAGAGCGAACGGATCCTTGGGACAGGCCTTGTTGAGGCTGGTGTAGTCGATACACATGCGCCAGGTCTTGTTCTTCTTCAGGACGAGGACTGGATTAGCCAGCCACTCGGGGTGAAACACTTCCATTATGAAGCCGGCCGCCAAAAGCTTGGAGACCTCTTCACCAATGGTTCTTCTCTTCTCTTCGTAAAAACGTCGTAGGGGCTGACGGACAGGCTTGGCGTCCTTGCGGAGGTGAAGTTTGTGCTCGACGTACTTCCTCGGGATACCCGGCATGTCCTTGGGGGTCCATACGAAGATATCCCAATTCTCACGGAGGAAGTCGACGAGCTCGCCTTCCTATTTGCTATCGAGGCGGGCGCCTACGACAACGTACTTGCTGCAGCTAGGGTCTTCCGGGTTCAGCTTCACTTTCTTGTTCTCCTTGGAGGGTTTGAAGGCGGCCTCATCGGCCGGGTCCTTGGTCAGGATCGACGAGCGGAGGCCTCGCCTGCCAGGGCGACGATCCGGTCGAGCCGGCGCCGCTCCTCGGCAATGACCAGCGACTCGGCCAACTTGGCACCGTCTTGGGCGCACTTCAAGGACTTGCGGTAATCGCCGGTGATGGTGATGAGGCCCTTGGGACCCGGCATCTTCATCTTCAGATACGCATAATGGGGAACCGCCATGAACATGGCGAGCGCGGGCCGGCCCAGCAATGTGTGGTACGCGCTGGACAGGTCCACCACCTCGAACCAGATTGGTTCGCGTCGGAAGTGGTTGCTGTCACCGAACAGGACATCGAGCTGGACTCGGCCAATGGGAGAGCAGGAGAGGCCGGGCACGATGCCGTGGAAGGTCGTCCGGGTCGGCTCCAGGTCCTCGGCCTTGAGGCCGAGCTGGGTCATCGTGTCGTGGTAGAGGATGTTGATGCTGCTGCCGCCGTTGATGAGGACTCGGGAGAACTTGCACGTGCGCCACGCGATGATGGTGGGGTTGAGGACGAGGGCGTAACCACCCGGACTCGGCATGACCGTCGGGTGATCCTCCCGGGTCCAGGTGACCGGGCGGTCTGACCAGTGCATGAACTCCGGCTTGGCCAGGACGACGGTGTTCACCTCCTTCCGAAGGAGGCGCTTGCTGCGCTTGTCATTGCTGAGGCTGGTGAAGTGGACGTAGGCCGTGTTCTGGTCTGGGTAGGCGTCGTCGCGCATCGTGCCACCAGCTGGAGGCGGCGGTGGAGGTGGAGGCGGTTGTCCCGCGCCTGGAGTCGGAGCCGGAGGAGGTGGGACGTCGCCCCTCATGATGCGCTTGGTGATGGCACACTGCCGAAGCGTGTGCGTGGAGGGTCTTGCACCGCTGTGGTGCTTGCAGGGGGCCTTGAGCATCTCTTCGAAACTCATGGCAGATTGCCACGCCGTCTTGCCGGTCTGCCGGCGCTTTGCCGCCGGGTCCACCGCGGGCTCGGTGGCTGCGCCGAGTCGGTTGTCGTGGCGCTGCACCGGCTGGTCGGCCTTGCGCTTGTTGTTCTGGTGATGCTGCTGTCGGCTGCTTTTGCCGGCCGGCTTCGGAGGGGGACCCAACTTTGCCTTGCCGGCTTCGTCCAGCGCCACCTAGATCTTCATGGCGGAATCGGCATTGGCGTATTTGTCCGCCGTCACCATGAGCGTGGCCATGGTGGCCGACTCGAAGTGTAAGAGCTTGTGCTTGAGGAGGGTGCCGTCTCAGCACCCGCTAACGAAGTACTGGATCGCCTGGACTTCATGGACGCCCTCGCAACTATTCCGGAGCTCGGTCCAGCGTGCGAGGTACACATGACCGGTCTCCACAGGCCCTTGCACGCACATGGCAAGTTGGCTAGGGCGGTCGTGTAGGATCTTGAGAAGTAAGTCTAGAGGGGGGTGATTAGACTACTTTACCAATTAAAAACTATAACTATTCCAAATTTTAGTCTTTGGCAGATTTTAACTATCTTAGCACAAGTCAATTAATCTTCACACGATTCAAGCAAGCATGCAAAGAGTATATGAGGAGCGGAAAGTAAAGCATGCAACTTGCAAGAATGTAAAGGGAAGGGTTTGGAGATTTCAAATGCAATTTGGAGACATGGTAATTTTTGAGCCGTGGTTCCAATAGGTGCTGCTATCGTACATCCACGTTGATGGAGACTTCAACCCACGAAGGGTAACGGTTGCGCGAGTCCATGGAGGGCTCAACCCAAGAAGGGTCCACGAATAAGTAACCTTGTCTATCCCACCATGGTCATCGCCCACGAAGGACTTGCCTCACTAGCGATAGATCTTCACGAAGTAGGCGATCTCCTTGCCCTTACAAACTCCTTGGTTCAACTCCACAATCTTGTCGGAGGCTCCCAAGTGACACCTAGCCAATCTAGGAGACACCACTCTCCAAGAAGTAACAAATGGTGTGTTGATGATGAACTCCTTTCTCTTGTGCTTCAAATGATAGTCTCCCCAACACCCAACTCTCTCTCATAGGATTTGGATCTGGTGGAAAGAAGATTTGAGTGGAAAGCAACTTGGGGAAGGCTAGAGATCAAGATTCATATGGTAGGAATGGAATATCTTGGCCTCAACACATGAGTAGGTGGTTCTCTCTCAGAAATGGTAAGTTGGAAGTGTAGGTTTGTTCTGATGGCTCTCTCCACGAATGAAGAGGAGGTGGAGGGGTATATATAGCCTCCACACAAAATCTAACCGTTACACATAATTTACCAATCTTGGTGGGACCGAATCAACAAACTCGGTCAGACCAATTCAGTAAATAATGTGACCGTTAGGGTTTTCAGTGGGACCAAATGCAACTCGGTAGGACCGATATGGTTAGGGTTAGGGCATAACATAATCTCGGTGAGACCGATTACACAAACTCGGTGAGACCGATTTTGGTAATTAGCTAACCAGAGAGTTGGTCAGGCAAACTCGGTGGGACCGATTACTCAAACTCGGTGGGACGGATTTTGGTAATAAGTTAACCAGAGAGTTTGCATTGTAATCTCGGTAGTACCGATTACTCAAACTCGGTAAGACCGATTTTGATAATGGACATACACAAAGAGATTACAATCCCATCTCTGTGAGACCGAGATCCCTATCGGTGAGACCGATTTACTTAGGGTTTGTGGCAGTGGCTATGATATCTGAACTCGGTGGCGCCGGATAGAAAGAATCGGTGGGGCCGAGTTTGACTTTAGGTTTAGGTCATATGTGTGGATGTGGGAAAGTAGTTGAGGGCTTTGGAGCATATCACTAAGCATTGTGGAGCAAGAAACTCATTAAGCAACACCTCATCCCTTCTTGATAGTATTGGCTTTTCCTATAGACTCGGTGTGATCTTGGATCACTAAAACATAAAATGCAGAGTCTTGATCTTGAAGCTTTAGCCAATCCTTTTTCCTTAGCATCTTGAAGGGGTTCCACATCCTTTAGTCCATGCCACTCCATTGTTGAACTTGTCTGAAACATACTAGGTAAAAGTGTTAGTCCAACAAGAGATATGTTGACATTAATTACCAAAACCACTCAGGGAGCACTTGTGCTTTCAATCTCCCCCTTTTTGGTAATTGATGACAACATACATCAAAGCTTTAGATAAAGATAAACAGAATAGCAAGCAAAGCTTTGGAAAGACATGTAACAAGCATAGGCTCCCCCTACATGTATGCAATCATGTGAATATGGAATATAGAAGCATGTGAGAGCATAACCATGATAGAGTAGGCAATGTGTTACATGTATCTTGTCCATATGCATCAGAGCAAAGAATATTAAAAAGTACCTTCATGTTCATGAGTCCTTCTTGCAAATAGTATGTACATCAGCAAGAATTTCTCATACACATGATTGTGATGCATATACTTACCTTGTGGTCTTGAGTTGGCTTAGGATGGAATGAACCTGCATAAACAAGGTTAGATAACACAGATACACCTACTAGCCAGAGCAAACAGAAGAAACCACAAGAATACCAAGACTGGGATGACATGTAAAGAGTGAGTACTAAGTACCACATTGGATTAGACATGTCCCCAAAGGTAAAGATATGCAGTGAATTTAAATGATTTCTTTCCCTTAGATGTCTTGCTCCCCCTGAATCTAGCATGGGATACTGGGAGAAGATAGGGAACAGAAAAACAGAGCTCAAAGAAACAAATGAACAGAGCTAATGCAAATAAGCACATATGAACATGTCTTTCCCCTCAAGAAGACATGTGGCATCTCTCCTCTTGAACACCAAGCATCTGGGATCCTTGAGAAATACTCTCTTCTTAAGTATTCCCTCCCCCTGGAGATCTCTCTCTCCCCCTGTGGAAGTGATATTCTCTCTCCCTTTGGAAGTGATAAGCTTTGATGTGATCTCTCTAAGTGATAAGCTTTGATGTGATCTCTCTCTCCCCCTTTGACATCAATTTCCAAGAAGGGCCTTCTGGAATTTGTCGTGTATGGGTTTGATCCTCGATTCACAGCACAAAGCACTGATAAAAATGTGATGCTTGTAGAGGACAAGATTCATTGAGTGGAGCTGGATCATAAGTAAAGATAAGTGGCAAAATGTTTTTCCTGTTGTGAAATTGGTGGCACCGAGTGGTATGCTTCGGTTGTACCGAGAGGGTTCGGTTGGGCCGAAATCAACAAATCGGTGAAACCGAGTTCATCGCAAAGAAAACACTTGTCACCTCAGCTCACTAGACTAGTAAGATCTCACAATGATTTGCAAGGAATTAACTGAATGATATGCAATGAATTGGATGCAGGAAATGCAGAACAAACAGAAAAGAAATAAATCTAGATGAAGTTTTTTTTGAAAGGGGAAACAAATGCAAGAGAACAAAAAAAAGAACACGAGAGAACTTCATCTAGAATTGGTCGGCGACAAAGTCACCTATGTTGGAGTATATTGACTTAGGAGTCAAGTGAGATCACTTGATCATAGGTCATAGTCATCGTTTAAGCTCAAAATGGGGTTACCATTTTTCGTTTAAGCATATTGAGGTACTCACATCTTGTCGAGTTGCTTTAACTCATGTCTCGGAGTAAAGCTTCTCTAAGATGGAATGACATACCTAGGGTGGTGGTGTTGATCATGTAGTTGAACTTGCGTGGGTTGCTCAAGGTTGATGTAGCTCATCAAGAGTTGGGAGCACCACTTGGAATTTCAGTTCATCTACCTACATGGGTTAGTTCTTGCAAGGAAGAGCACTTGTGTATCCAAAAATGACAATCATGAAACTCAACATATAATTTGTCAAAGGATATGTTCGAATGGTTTCGTGCTTCCTTGTCTTCAACCACCATAGTGTAGAGACTTGGTGATGAAGAGATTGCTCAAGATATGAGTAGGTTACAATCTCATGGAGTTTGATTCAACCAAGTACCTACATGGGTTAGATAACATGCAAGATGCAAATATATCCAAGACATAAGATTTTCATCATAAGAGAAATATCAAGGATTAGTCATAAGCTCATGTCTTGCATGTATCCAGTGGAGTTTCTACTCCAAGTTTGAAGCATCAATGATGTTCAATTCTCCTCTCAACCTGCAAAACACTTTCTCATCAAGAGGTTTAGTGAAAATATCTGCTAATTGCTTTTCGGTGCGAACATGCTTAAGATTAATGTCACCCTTAGCAACATGATCTCGAATGAAATGATGACGAACTTCAATATGCTTAGTTTGAGAATGTTGCACGGGACTATGAGCAATTTTGATAGAACTTTCATTGTCACAAAGTAATGGAACATGTTTCACATATATCCCATAATATTTAAGAGTTTGGGTCATCCAAAGTAATTGAGCACAACATGAACCAGCGGCAATGTATCCCGCTTTGGCGGTGGATAAGGATACCGAGTTTTGTTTCTTGGAAGACCAAGACACAAGGGATCTACCAAGGAATTAACAAGTACCCGAAGTGGACTTTCTGTCAACCTTGTCTCCAGCATAGTCCGAGTCGGAGTAGCCAACAAGATCGAAAGAGGCCCTCTTAGGATACCAAATGCCAAAATTTGGCGTATGAATTGAATATCTCACTATCCTTTTCACAGCCTTAAGATGACATTCTTTAGGAGCAGCTTGATATCTTGCACACATGCACACACTTAGCATAATATTGGGATGTGAAGCACATAGGTATAACAATGAACCAATCATAGAGCGATAAACCTTTTGATCAACCGGTTCACCATCTTTGGTCAAATCAAGATGTCCACTAGTAGGCATGGGTGTAGACATACCTTTGCATTCTTGCATATTGAACTTCTTGAATAAGTCCTTAGTGTACTTCGTTTGAGAGACAAAAGTACCTTCCTTATTGCTTGATTTGCAACCCAAGAAAGAATTTGAGTTCACTCATCATTGACATCTCAAACTTCTCTGACATTAGCTTTCCAAACTTCTCACTAAAATGAGGGTTAGTTGATCCAAATATAATATCATCAACATAAATTTGGCATACAAATAATTCTCCATTAACCCTTTTAGTAAAAATTGTAGAATCAATTTTCCCAATTTCAAAGCCTTTTTCAATAAGGAACTTGGTTAAGCATTTATACCAAGCTCTAGGATCTTGTTTAAGACCATAAAGAGCTTTGCGAAGTTTGTAGACATGATTGGGTTTCTTAGGATTGATAAAGCCCGGAGGTTGTTTAACATAAACTTCCTCCTCTATTTCACCATTTAGAAAAGCAATTTTAATGTCCATTTGGTACAAGGTGATATCATGATGATTAGCATAGGAAAGTAAGATGTGAATGGACTCAAGTCTAGCAACGGGAGCATAAGTCTCACCATAGTCCATACCTTCGACTTGTGTGTAGCCTTGGGCGACAAGACGTGCTTTGTTCCGAACTACTTGTCCATCTTCATCTTGCTTGTTGTGAAACACCCATTTGGTACCGGTGATGTTGTGGTTGTTGTCGGGCTTCTCAACCAATGTCCAAACTTGATTTCTCTCAAAGTTATTTAGCTCTTCATGCATAGCATTTGTCCAATCCGGATCTTCCGATGCTTCTTCAACCTTCATAGGTTCAATGCTAGAGATGAATGAATAGTTTTCACAAAAGTTAGCTAAACGAGTTTTAGAGCGAGTGATTCTCCCGGTTTGGATATCGTTGTAGATTTGCTCGATGGGATGGTCTTTAGCAATTCTTGCTCGAACTCGTGAAAGCTTTTGCTTGGTTCTTGGTTGAACTTCTTCTTCATCTTGTTCTTCTTCTTGTTGGACTTCTTCATTATTGGCGTTGTCATTCTCTTGTCGTGGTGGAGAAGGAGGTTGTTGACGTTCTTGATGTACTTCCTCGTTTTCTTCATCTTGGTGTGTCCCACTTGTGGATGCTTCCGTATCAACTCTTGGTTCACCTTGTCGTGAAGTAGAAGCTTACACTTGGACGGACGAGGTACTCTCCTTCACCTCCATTGGATGAATCTTGCCAATAGACAAGTCTTGGATTGCTTCCGAGGGGTCTTTGTCTCCTACATCAATTGGCAATTGCTCTACTTGCGAGCCGTTAGATTCATCAAACTTCACATCTACCATTTCTTCAACCTTTCGTGTGAAATTGTTGTAGACACGTTAAGTGTGAGAGTTTGAGCCATAACCAAGTAGGAAACCTTCATGAGACTTAGGAGCAAATTTAGAACGATGATGCTTATCAAGAATGTAGCACTTTGAGCCGAATACTCGAAAGTACCCAACTTGGGGTTTGTTACCGGTGAGGAGCTCGTATGCCGTCTTTCCGAGTAGCTTGTGAAGATACAAGCGATTTGTTGCATGACAAGCTGTCTCAACCGCTTCTGCCCAAAAGTGATTCGGCGTCTTGTACTCATCAAGCATCGTTCTCGCCATTTCGATGAGCGTCCGGTTCTTCCTCTCAACAACTCCATTTTGTTGAGGTGTGTACGTAGCCGAGAACTCATGTGAAATCCCTTCTTTGTCAAGAAAGGTGTCCATATTTGCATTCTTGAACTCCATTCTGTTGTTGCTGTGAACCTTCTTGATCTTCACTTCAAACTAGTTTTGAGCCTTCCTGGCGAAGTTTTTGAAGATCTTTTGGACCTGCGATTTGTCATCGAGAAATAACACCACATAAATCTTGAAAAATCATCAACTATAACTAGACCAAAAGAGTTTCCACCGAGACTTTTGTAAGCGTTGGGACCAAAGAGATCCATGTGAAGTAGCTCAAGTGGCCTCCTTGTGGTCATGATGTTCTTCACGGGATGCCTTCCTCCAACCTGTTTACCTGCTTGACAAGCACTGCAAAGTCTATCCTTATCAAATATGACATCGTTAACACCAAGGATATGATTCCCTTTAATAAGCTTGTCAAGATTTCACATGCCAACATGACCTAGTCGTCTATGCCATAACCAACCTTTAGAGGATTTACCAATGAAGCAAGTTCTAGGTTGAGTCTTTTTAGTGAAATCAATAATGTAAAGATCACCTCTACGTATACCGGTAAAGACCATCTTATGATTGTCTCTACGAAACACTTGGCAATCTACTTCTAAATAGGACATTGAAACCAAAATCAGCAAGTCTAGATACTGAAAGTAAGTTGTAGCCAAGAGATTCAACGAGCATAACATTTTGAATGGAGCTATCATGTGAGATGGCCACCTTACCGAGGCCAACCACCTTACCCTTCGAGTTGTCACCGAAAGTGACATACTTTCGAGGACCATCATTTTTAGCAAGCTCACGACACATGTCTTTATCTCTGGTCATGTGATCGGTACATCCACTGTCAAGGACCCATTCCTTTCCTCCTGCCATATATCCCCAAAGATTTGCCATAAGACCAAAGCGTCTCATCGCATCATCAAGATCAAAGTCATCATCATCATCCTCATCATAGTATCCATGTTCAACATCGTCATGTGGTGGATCAATTCCTAGTGAGAGTGATTCATTAGTATGAGTTTGACAGTAATCTCCTCTATGAATTCTAGTAGCTTCGGAAATAATATCGCCAATAATTCCAACATTTCCTTTGGCATGCATAAGATTTGTAAGTTCAAATAGACAATTACCAAACATAGGATCATTAGAATTCATCTTACTCAAGGCAATAGACTTATGAAGAATTTCATCCAGATTTTTCAAGGAATAATTAGGAAATCGTTCCTCAAGAAATTTCCATATAGTGTAGGCACACTCAAGAGTAGGCAGTTTTCCAATCAAGTTTCTAGGCAAGCCTCTAGTGATAAGATTAATAGTTCTAACATTCATAATCATGTCAATAGACTCATCAAGGGTAGGATGCATAGGATCAACATAAGGTGCACAAGGACTAGCAATGTACTTGTTCAAATGATATTGATTGAAAATTACAAGCATCTCATTTTTCCACTCATGAAAATACTCTCCATCAAGTATAGGCACTGTATAGACTCATCCATCTTCCTCCAATGGTGATTAAACCAAAGCAATGGAGACCAATGCTCTGATACCACTTGTAGGATCTTGAGAAGTAAGTCTAGAGGGGGGGTGATTAGACTACTTGACCAATTAAAAACTATGACTATTCCAAATTTTAGTCTTTGGCAGATTTTAACTATCTTAGCACAAGTCAAGTAATCTTCACACGATTCAAGCAAGCATGCAAAGAGTATATGAGCAGCGGAAAGTAAAGCATGCAACTTGCAAGAATGTAAAGGGAAGGGTTTGGAGATTTCAAACATAATTTGGATACACGGTGATTTTTGAGCCGTGGTTCCGATAGGTGGTGCTATCGTACATCCACGTTGATGGAGACTTCAACCCACGAAGGGTAACGGTTGCGCGAGTCCACGGAGGGCTCCACCCAAGAAGGGTCCACGAAGAAGCAACCTTGTATATCCCACCATGGCTGTCGCCCACGAAGGACTTGCCTCACTAGCGGTAGATCTTCACGAAGTAGGCGATCTCCTTGCCCTTACAAACTCACAATCTTGTCGGAGGCTCCCAAGTGACACCTAGCCAATCTAGGAGACACCACTCTCCAAGAAGTAACAAATGGTGTGTTGATGATGAACTCCTTGCTCTTGTGCTTCAAATGATAGTCTCCCCAACACTCAACTCTCTCTCATAGGATTTGGATCTGGTGGAAAGAAGATTTGAGTGGAAAGCAACTTGGGGAAGGCTAGAGATCAAGATTCATATGGTAGGAATGGAATATCTTGGCCTCAACACATGAGTAGGTGGTTCTCTCTCAGAAATGGTAAGTTGGAATGTAGGTTTGTTCTGATGGCTCTCTCCATGAATGAAGAGGAGGTGGAGGGGTATATATAGCCTCCACACAAAATCTAACCGTTACACACAATTTACCAATCTCGGTGGGACCGAATCAACAAACTCGATCAGACCGATTCAGTAAATAATGTGACCGTTAGGGTTTTCGGTGGGACCGAAATGCAACTCGGTAGGACCGACATGGTTTGGGTTAGGGCATAACGTAATCTCGGTGAGACCGATTAAACAAACTCGGTGAGACCGATTTTGGTAATTAGCTAACCAGAGAGTTGGTCAAGCAAACTCGGTGGGACCGATTACTCAAACTCGGTGGGACCGATTTTGGTAATAAGTTAACCAAAGAGTTTGCATTGTAATCTCGGTAGTACC
This sequence comes from Triticum dicoccoides, assembly GCF_002162155.2. NCBI lineage: Eukaryota > Viridiplantae > Streptophyta > Magnoliopsida > Poales > Poaceae > Triticum > Triticum dicoccoides. The sequence continues at coordinate 134,372,505 of NC_041387.1, read as the reverse complement.
AATTACTCAAACTTGGTAAGACCTATTTTGATAATGGACATACACAGAGAGATTACAATCCCATCTCGGTGAGACCGAGATCCCTATCGGTGAGACCGATTTACTTAGGGTTTGTGGCAGTGGCTATGACATCTGAACTCGGTGGCGCCGGATAGAAAGAATCGGTGGGGTCGAGTTTGACTTTAGGTTTAGGTCATATGTGTGGATGTGGGAAAGTAGTTGAGGGCTTTGGAGCATATCACTAAGCACCGTGGAGCAAGAAACTCATTAAGCAACACCTCATCCCTTCTTGATAGTATTGGCTTTTCCTATAGACTCAATGTGATATTGGATCACTAAAACATAAAATGCAGAGTCTTGATCTTGAAGCTTTAGCCAATCCTTTGTCCTTAGCATCTCGAAGGGGTTCCACATCCTTTAGTCCATGCCACTCCATTGTTGAACTTGCTTGAAACATACTAGGTAAAAGTGTTAGTCCAACAAGAGATATGTTGACATTAATTACCAAAACCACCCAGGGAGCACTTGTGCTTTCAGGCCGGGTTGCTTGTAGGTCCCCGTGAAGTTGCAGACAAAGGCTTGCTTGAAATCGACCCACGTGTTGATGATGCCCATCAGCAGACTGTTCAACCACGTGCGGGCCGACCCCTGGAGCATGAGCGGTGTGTAGCGCACGGCGATACGATGATTGGCACCGGTGATGCCAATGGCTGTGGTGTAGTCGGTGAGCCAGTCTTCTGGCTTCACGGTCCCGTTGTACTTGGGGGTGTTGTGGGGGAGCATGAACCCTTTGGGAAAGGGCTCTTCCCGGATGCATGGGTCGAAGCATGCCGGCCTGATAGCACCACTCTCCTCCACCTCCAGGGAGCAAGCAAGCTGATCGAGGCGGTGGCGAGCGTCGGCGTCGTTGATGGTGCGCGGGCCGAGTCGACTGGCGGCCAGGCCATGGGGGCCGGGTCGGTTGGAGCCGGACACCGGCCATGCTGGTCGGGTCCATGCTGGATCTCTGGGACGGGCTCGTCGCCCAATCCGCCGGCGGCTGTGGCGGCCAGGTCACACCGAGTCCGGGCTCGGCCGGAGTGCGACTCGCCGGGTGGCGAGGAAGCGGTGTGCAGAAGTTCGCCGCGTCCACCAAGGCGGGTGGAGCCGGACCCCGCCGGCTTGGCAAGCTGGTTGAGGCGGTCCTGCTGGGTGTTGGCCGCGTTGAGGAGTTCGCGCATCCGCCCGATGTGCTCCTTCAGCTCCTCACCCGCGAGCTGGTCCAGGCCGACCATGGCTGCCTGGGCAGCGCGCATGTTCTTCGTTGGGGTCTCGTAGAAGGTCGGGACGACGCTAAGAGCCCGGCCGATCGCTCCTCCCCGAGCATGCACATCGGCGACCCGACTTGGCTCGGCCATGGCGGGTGTGAATCCGTAGGCGGCATTGCGCTCCAGCTGAGTAGCGTCCAGGCGACGTTGGGTGGCGGCGAGCGTCTCGGACAGGTCCAGCATCTGCTGGCGCCTTTCCTCGAGCTAGGTTCGGGCCTCAGCAACGTTGGTGGCGTCGACGTCGGTGCCGATGGGGATGCGGAGGCTCTGCATCATGGCGCGCAACGGATCGGACGGCTCGATCCGTTCTGCTGTGGCCCTAGCTTCAGCAACCTTCCTTGTCTTGCTCAACGAGGAGGAGGTGCCATCGCTGGTGACGAAGACCTCCACATGGGCATCCATTACCCCAGCGGAAATGCCGCCGCCGAGGGAGATGGGGGGTCGGAGTAGCTGAGCACCTCGCTGGGGTACTCATCGGACATGAACGCATCGGAGATGCGTAGCGTGGCGAAGGAGGCGGCGAGCGCGCTGATGACATCATCCGCCAGCGCGACAGACTCATTGGAGTAGGAGAAGAGCCCCGTCTGAAGCATGATCCCGGCCAGCTCCTCGAGCTGCCCCACGGTGGGCGCCAACTATCATGGTGGACGCATGGCAGATGCCAAGGGATGGCTAAAGAGAGGAGGAGGCTCAAGGGCGCTGGTGGGCTCCAGAGGCGAGGTTGGTATGAGCGGGCGCGGGACGCCGGACATACCCAGGTTCGGGGCTCTCTGGAGAGATAACACCCCTAGTCATGTCGAGTGTAGTTTGATGCCCGATAGTACAATGTTGCTCCTAGAGCTGTATGGGGGAGGAAGGAAGCTGGCCAAGGCTTAGGCTGCTCCTTCTCCCTGGCGTTGCTGTCTTGGTGGCTAGTTTTATGCTCATTGGCTTTTCTCCTTCCTGTCGATCGATTGCTCTCACGTGAGGGCTCCTTG
>NC_041387.1:134322689-134369948 GCF_002162155.2 Triticum dicoccoides | reverse complement strand
GGGGGGGGGGTTATAGATCAACCCCCCAAGGGTACAATGGTAATGTTACAAGTCAGTGGGTCCGTGTTGTTGGCGTCCGGGGACCCGGGTTGGGGCCCGCTGAGGGCCTGTGGTTCGCCGGGTTCCCCTAGGTGCGGGCCCCGTGTGCCTAGGGGAACTATGCGTTGTCTTTGAGGGAATCCTGGATAAGGGGGTATCCAGACAGCCAGACTATATTCATCGTTCGGACTATAGAAGCATCAAGATACAAGACTCAAGACTTCGGCTCGTGTCCGGATGGGGCTCTTCTTTGCGTGGAAGGCAAGCTTGGCGATCCGGATATTATGTTTCCTTCCTTGTAACAGACTCCATGTAAACCCTAGCTCTCCGTGTCTATATAAACCGGAGAGGATGGTCCTTAGAAGGCCGATCACAATTACAATCATACCATCATAGGCTAGCTCTTAGGGTTTAGCCTCTACGATCTCGTGGTACATCAACTCTTGTACTACTCATATCTTCAATATTAATCAAGCAGGAAGTAGGGTTTTACCTCCATCGAGAGGGACCGAACCTGGGTAAACATTGTGTCCCTTGCTTCCTGTTACCATCAGCCTAAGACGCACAGATCGGGACCCCCTACCCGAGATCCGCCGGTTTTGACACCGACATTGGTGCTCTCATTGAGAGTTCCTCTATGGTGTCGCTTCGAGGCTTGATGGCATCTTCAATCGTCAACAACACGGTCCAGGGTGAGACTTTTCTCCCCAGACAGATCTTTGTGTTCAGCGGCTTCGCACTGCGGGACAATGACGAACTCGGCGTGCCTGAAGACCCAGTGGAACAAGTTCACTTTAAGCGACGACTCATAGCCACGGCAAAGAGCCTGCAAAGGAGGCAAGAGCAGCTTAAAGCCGACCAGGATTTGCTAATGGATAGGTGGACCAAGATCCTGGCCACCGAAAAGTACGGACTCGACCGCCCTTATAAAGGGCACACGCGGCACACCTAGCTACCTCAACCCAAGCAGGAGAACCATAGGCATACAACCCGACGTCCGCACACCGCCACGGCCCAAGAAGGCACGAAAGATACACGAAGAAGCAGCCTCAAGCCCCGGCGCAACAGTCATAAACGGCGAATCAGGGAAGCTGGTACCAATTTCAACAAATCCCAGTCCAATCACCGGACAAAGAACAGCTCAAGCCTATTCGGCCCAAGCCACAAACTCGATCAGCCGTGCGAAATTCACGGTAGTCCTAAAAGAATGACAAAGCATACCAATAGAGTGCAGAATCTTCAAAACAAAGCGACCAGTCGTATGCCAGAAACAATGAAGGGAGGTGTCTAGTCAAGAGACCCCAGGGCGCAAACAGTACGACCGATCGCCCCATACCAGACAAACCACAGCAATTCAATTGCGTACCCCCAGACCTAACAGTCCAGGGGCTCCTTAACGCATAAAGCCCCCCTGGGTATGAATGTAAAAATAGCACCTTCTACAAGGTGTCAGGCACAAAGGATAGGATCATTGGCCCACCGCCCTAACGGTTGCTTTCAGATAACCAAATAAGGTCGCACCATCGGCGCATTCCCCCATACGGTATCACACCGTATGTTAACAGGATGAACCACGTCGACTGGATTCTACGCGGCAAATCATCAAGCCAGCACCGGTGATGTACTCACTCCTGCGTGCAGAGCCAAACCCCGCCCTTAGAAGCGGAAATCATACAGCTGCCAGAGCAGCAAGTTGTGCATGCCTGTTAATATTTTGATATGACAGACAACTATCTGGACACCAGCTAAGGAGTCCACGCTGCTTCCTGGTATAGCGGATAAAGTCACCAGAGTCCGATAAGGAACCCTTAGACCAACCACAGGAGGGCATTCGGCGGCCTCCGCACATTTACCTTCACAATCTAACCTCTATGCAGAATAGGTTTGGCAGCGTGGAGTCGGCCCGGACACGCAAGGACAGGACCATGTAGGTAGAAGGCAGTTCGGATTTACTTTCAATCCATTCACAGCCCCCTCCAAGTCCGGCCATTTACAGGTTCCGCCAAAAAACCATCTCTTTTTCATAATCATAAATCGCATTCATATGCATAGACATATCATATTACTGCAATGCGTAGACTTAAATAAACATGCACCGGCCGTCGTTTATCATCGACGCCTCTTTGCCATAAAAACGGCAGCCACGCTTTGTGTTATGCCCGGTTATGCCAGGGGCTCCACAGTACGGCAATAAAGTCCGACCACCTTCTCGGTCGTTCGGCACCCCGAACTTATAGCACTATATGCATCAGCTCTGAATCATGTCTTGGGTCATTGGTTGGGTTTGACCGGCTCCCATGTTTTGGTACCTTACGTTTCGTTCCGTCGGCTAAGGTGGCGCTAGGAGAACTACTGCGATTGTGTCTCGGTTCTGCCGGACGAGCACCTCAGTAGAGAAAGCCAAAAACCAACTATCATGATGCGGCGAGAGCTGGTCAGCTGTTCGAGAGGTTGTAAAATCCTTAAAGATTTATTCCGCATAACGCCACTATAAAATGCAGATTACGACGGATCGGTCTTCCGATCAGGTGCCAATAGAGCCCCTAGTCCGGCCTTACGAACACTAGGGGTTGCACCATCCATACTCGAATTCCTATGGCTAAGTGAGAATAATAAAGCCCTATAGTCCGATTGCCTAGTTCGTGGTGAGAAACACCTCCTTGCAAGGACCCAATCATGGGATAAAGAGTGTTCAGAAATACCCCGAACAGCCCCGTACTTCTCACGTGGGGGTTGAAGCCGACGACTGGCCATCTCTCAGAAGTCACATACAATAAACAGCCGCAAAGGAAGAACATATGTTCAAACAAAACAGGCAACATATAATAAAAAGTGCCATTATCCCATATTACAAACGTTGGCAAAAATGCCCTCAGGGAAATATAACGTCTTTGGTGCACTTATCCGCTGCCAGGCGGGCACCCTTCATTACACCTTCATAATACGGTTCGGGCTTGCGATGCTCCTTACCCTCTGGTGGCCCCTCAGTTATTAGCTTCTTCGCATCAAGCTTACCCCCAATGCACTTTTGCATGGGCAAGTGCCATTCACGCACCTTCTACATAGACTGATCGCTTGATAGTATCAAGCCGAGGACAGGCGCCCACAATCCGGTTCACGAGTCTAAAGTAACTGCTTGGAATTAGCTCTGCAGGCCACAGCCGGATAATCAAGTCCTTCATGGCTAGTTCTGCCGCCTGGTGCAGTTCGACCGGCTGCTTCAGCTGATCGATAAAAGGTATCGAATAGTTCGGCGCCAGATACTGTGACCAAAAGTCCCTCCCCACAAACTCCCTCTCCTCGGTCCGGTAAAATTGGGCAGCATCTGATATGATGCGAGGCAGATCCGCAAACACCCCTGTAAAAACAAGAATGCAGCATGCTGCTTAGAGTTCTCCGTGCTATAACGCAATAATGGCCATAGATTCAACAGGCCTTACCAGCCGCAACTTTCCGGGCCCCATGAATGTCACGTACAGCACCTCGGGCCTCTTCCCGAGCATCTTCCGCGGCCTGAAGAGCTTGGGCGAGTTCGGATTCTTTCCCTACTAAACTTTGCTCCAAGCTCTCGCTTTTCGTCACAGCATCCTGGAGCTCCCGCTCAGCCGTGACGACCCTGGCCTCGTGTTTTTCACGCAGTGCCTGTTTGGCGGCAGCCCTCTCTTGGGTCTCAGCCGCTGCCTTCTTCAGTGCCTCATATTCAGCACTCGCTCCTAGGGCGCATAACACAAATACTTTTCAATAAGCACACTTATTCCATTGTGCCCAATGCAAGACAATGTTTAACATACCCTGTTTCTCTTCTAATTGCCTCTTCACATGGCCAAGTTCTGCTTCGGCCCGTTCTAGGCTCTGCTTTAGTTCGGACACTTCCACATCATGAGTGTCAGTCCTCTCCGCAGCCACCTGTTTTCAAACAAATGGGTATACATCATTAAATAAAGGTTCCCATTACAATAGAGGGTTTTGATCCCCTGCTCGACTTACTTTCGAGGGATAGTGTATCAGGGGCTACTCCTCATATCATGATAATTCTCCAAAGGTTCCTTAGAAACCATACCTCAAAAGCCTTTATAAGGCCAAGACAGGACTCATTCAGCCCGCTTTCGGCAGCCTGAATCCTTCCAACCACCGCACCCATAAGGGTCCGATGTTCATCGATGATAGACGCGTTCTTTAATGCTGTCAATAGACCGCCCGGTAGCTCGGCGTAGACTGAGGTTGCCGGCAGAGTAGGCAAACCTCCCTCCATGGAGGATGGCCGCTTGCCCAATCCTGGAGCCTTAGAGGCCTCCAGAACCTTATCCGGCCCTGAGTCTCTTTGATACGACACCTCGGTGTCGCGCCCAGACTTCCGAAATGAAGTCCCCGGAGGCGTCTCGCTCGCCACAGCATTCGAGCTCAATGAATCCTCCGATGAGGACTGTCCGGCAGGAGACCCCGCCGAGCTGTATGAAATGTGGCGACAGTTTAAACTATTTTGCCCACACGACCCTGGATACATAGGCGTATTCGGGCTTCGGTTGCTTACAATTTTCCCAGGGGCTGGGCCTCGGGATCCCACTCCGGGCTGTTATCGGCGGCCGGGGTGGATGCCTCTGGAGGGGAACCTCGCCCTCTCTTGGGCAATTTGGCCTCCAGGGACGGGGAAGCCGCGCGCTTCTTCCCACCTGCAGAGCGAGGCTCGTCCTCCTCTACCTCCTCCTCTTCGTCTTCAGAAGAAGGAGCGTCGCTGGAGCCTTCGAATTTGGCATCCGAAGCCCCGCGACAACGGAGGCCCCTTCGGGTCTTCTTGACCTCCTTGGAAGCCTCCTTCTTTGGCGCCTTGTAAGGCGCAGGGACCAGCATCTTCGTAAGAAGAGGTTCGGCCGGTTCCTCCGGCAGCGGGGCCGGACATTGTATCCGCTCCACCTTTTTTATCCATCCCTAAAGCCACAATAAAGCACGGTTAAAACGTCCCCCTCATGATATGCCGGCTGAAGCCTGGAGGGACAGGGCGTGGCTATAACTTACCGGGCTTGCAGAATGGGATAATTGATACCCCCGGTCCTCGGAAGAGTCCGGCCATGATTTGCTGGACTTAAAGAGCACCTTCCAGATATCCTCGTGGGAGGAATCATAGAGCTCCCGGAGGGTTTGGTGCTCGGTTGGGTCAAGTTCCCACAAAGTACAGGCTCAATGCTGGCAAGGAAGAACCAGGCGAACTAGCATCACCTGGACTATGTCAACAAGTTTGACGTCCTTGTCGACCATACTCTGAACACGCGTCTGGAGCGGTGACAGCTCGTCAGACGAGCACCAGTTCGGGCCCTTCTTGGGCCAGGACGTAAGCCTTAGTGGAGCTCCGGATCTGAACTCAGGAGCTGCTGCCCATTTTTTGCCGCGTGGTTCGGTGATATAAAACCACTGCTGCTGCCACTCCTTGACGGAGTCGTTAAAAGTGCCCTTCGGCCAAACAACCTAGGGCATCTTGCTCACCATGGCACCGCCGCACTCAGCGTGTTCGCCACTCACCACCTTGGGCTTCACATTGAAAATCTTCAGCCACAGGCCGAAGTGAGGCGGATTCCGGAGGAAGGCCTCGCACACAATGATGAACATCGAGATATTGAGAAAAGAGTTGGGGGAAAGATCGTGAAAGTCAATCCCGTAGTAATACATGACTCCCCGAAAGAATGGGTGGAGGGGAAACCCGAGCCCGTGGACAAAATGGGGAAGGAACACGACTCTCTCGTGGAGCTCCAGAGTAGGGACAACCTGTCCCGCCGATGGGAGACGGTGGCCAATCTTCCTTGCCAAATACCCAGCTTCTCAGAGTCTCTTGATATCCTTCTCCCGGACGGTAGAGGCCATCCATTTGCTTCCTTCTCCAGATCCGGACATCTTGGAAAAACCTCTCTTTGATGGAGAAGAAGAGCGCTTAGGCATTGGGGCTCGAGCAGAGGGGAATGAGTTAGCGGAAGGAGAAGGCGTGGGTAAAAGAGGAAGATGCCTTATCTCTTTATAAGAGAAGGTAAAGAGCTTTTTGCGCCTCCCCACTTGCCTAGTAGAACCCGCTAGTCTCCCACTCGCCGCAATTAGCGGTACGGTTGGATTACCCATACCCGTATTGATGAGAATCCTGTGATGAGGGGACACGATCTTCACTTTGACAAGACGTGCTAAGGAAACTGCCTCGCGGTATATGTTGTGGCTGGTTGTGAAAAAACGGTTCGAATAATGACCTGACTCTAATGGCATGTCACATCGTCTAAAAGTTGTCAACTGAAGCATCATTCTCTCTACGGTGGTATGTGAAGATCATTTTGCAGATCCGGACATGACCTACGTGTTCGATGATAACCATGGAGTATTCGGATGAGGAACCCGCCTTGCAATGCCGAAGACAAGACTGCGCGCCGGACTCATCGTCATTGAAGCCTGGTTCAGGGGCTACTGAGGGAGTCCTGGATGAGGGGGTATCCGGACAGCCGGACTATATTCATCGTCCGGATAATAGAAGCGTCAAGATACAAGACTCAAGACTTCGTCTCGTGTCCGGATGGGGCTCTCCTTTGCATGGAAGGCAAGCTTGGCGATCCGGATATTATGTTTCCTTCCTTGTAACCGACTCCATGTAAACCCTAGCTCTCCAGTGTCTATATAAACCAGAGAGGATGGTCCTTAGAAGGCCGATCACAATTACAATCATACCATCATAGGCTAGCTCTTAGGGTTTAGCCTCTACGATCTCGTGGTAGATCAACTCTTGTACTACTCATATCTTCAATATTAATCAAGCAGGAAGTAGGGTTTTACCTCCATCGAGAGGGCCCGAACCTGGGTAAACATTGTGTCCCTTGCTTCCTGTTACCATCAGCCTAAGACGCACAGATCAGGACCCCCTACCCGAGATCCGCCAGTTTTGACACCGACAGTCTTGTCGATCGTCGGGCCGTGGCCGAGTCGAGTCGTGTACAGTGGCTCTCCGTTAGGTCGCCGCTTGCTGTCATCAGCAGTGAGGATGGGGGCACTGTAGCCACGCCAGCCCTGGTCAGCGGGTAGGTGAGGGGCACTGTTGCCACGCTCCGGCTGACCAGCGACATGGGCGGGGCACTATTGCCTTGGTCATCGATGATTGAAGACTCGTCCCATCGTACGGCCTGGATGGGATGGGAGCTGGCCCATGGCTGGATTGCGGAGCATGCCATGGGTGGGGCTGGCTTGTCGAGGAAGCTTTGGTTGTGTCGGGTTCGGCTGTCTTGCGCTAGTTGTTGAGGTCGAGTCGGCGCGTCTTGCCGGGTCGGAGAGCTTGGTCGGGTTGCGGGGCTTGGCCGGGTCGAGCGACCCGGCCAAGCGCATGCCAGCTTGAGGGGCGATGCCGGCCCTGTTGTTTTTGAAAACGATCCGGGTTTCGTTGCCTGCCCGGGGTTCATCCCCCCGACAATTCCTTTACATCATGTCATCTTACTAAATGCATTACTCTGTTCTTTATGAACTTAATACTCTAGATGCAGGCATGAGTCAGTTGATGTGTGGAGTAATTGTAGTAGATGCAGGAAGGAGTCGGTCTACTAGATACGAACGTGATGCCTATATTGCACAATCATTGCCTAGGATATCTTCATAACTTTGCGCTTTTCTATCAATTGCTCGACAGTAATTTGTTCGTCAACCATATTATTTGCCTTCATGAGAGAAGCCTCTAGTGAAACCTAAGGCCCCGGGTCTATTTTCCATCATATTAGTTTCTGATCTACTATTTGCAATCTTTTATTTTCAGATCTATAAACCAAAAGACCCAAAAATATTTTATCTTTTGTTTATCTATCTCTATCAGACCTCACTTTTTCAAGTAACCGTGAAGGGATTGACAACCGCTTTATCGCATTGGGTGCAAGTTGTTTGATTGTTTGTGCAGGTACTGGTGATTTCTGCGTTCTTCTCCTACTGTATTGATACCTTGGTTCTCAAACTAAGGGAAATACTTATCTCTAGTTTGTTGCATCACCCTTTCCTCTTCAAGGGAAAAACCAACGCAAGCTCAAGAAGTAGCAGGAAGAATTTCTAGCGCCGTTGCCGGGGAGATCTATGCCAAGTCAAGACATATATACCAATTACCCATCATAAAACTCTCATCTCTTGCATTACATTATTTGCCATTTTCCTCTCGTTTTCCTCTCCCCCACTTCTAAAACAATTTTAAAAAAGATTTGCCTTTTTATTCGCCCTTCTTCGTTTGTCTTTTCATTTGCCTTTATGTCTTGCTTGGTTTGTTTGCTCGTTCGCTTGGTATAATTGTGTGTTTATTGAAAATCAGAAAACAAAAAGTTTATGGATCCTCATCCACTTGCCAATCTTTTTAAGAGATACAACTATGATGAATCAATTGCTAGTGATTTGAGTGCACTAGATTATCTTTATGAGGTTTTGCTTGAAATTCGTGAATCTGAAAAGTGTGATGAAGTGTTAAAAGAAGAAAATTTTAGAGTGATTCATGGTAGTGCCTTAGATGAAAAGCATGATTGAAATTATGTTACTATAAATTCCATTAATGTTAATTGTGTTAATGATATGCAAAACCCTAAGCTTGGGGATGCTAATTTTGCTATATCTGCTACTTATTGCAATGATCATGATTGGGGTGATTCTACTTATGATCTTGAAAATTTATTTAAGCCCCATGATGAATATGAGATTGATAATAATGTTTGCAATGATATTGAAAGTTGGTTTGGAAGAGTCTCAACTTTAGATCCCACATATTTGTAGAATGTTCAACCTTATGAAATTTTTGATAAAAGTAGGTTTGGAGAGGTCATGACTTTAGTTAATGTTAATCCCACTATTTTGGAAGAGTGTCAACTTAGCATGCATGTGGATCATGTTGAGAATATGTTATGTGATAGCTATCTCGCTGAATTTGCTTCTGATCCTACATGTAATTATTATGAGAGAGGAAAATATGGTTGTAGAAATTTTTCATGTTACTAAATTACCCCTCTTCATGTTGAGATTGCTATAGTATCTTTCTTCTTCTTTGCATATGCTAGCTTTTGCTTGCCTTGATAATTTGTTTGCTTATAAAATGCCTATGCATAGGAAGTATGCTAGACTTATATGTATTTGTCACATGTTTTATGATGCTCTCTTTTTGCTTCAATTCTTCTCTTTTATGTGAGCATCATTGAAATTATCAATGCCTAGCTAAAAGGCTTTAAAGAAAAGCGCTTGTTGGGAGATACCCCAATATTTTCCCTTGCTGTTTTGCAATAAATAATTCATCTAGCCTATGGTTAGATGTGTTTTTGTGTTTTAGTTAGTGCTTTTGCCAAGTAAGACCTTTGGAATGGCTTACTGTGATAGTTGATTAGATCTAGCGGAAAAACAGAAACTTTTGCGCCCAGAAAAATAATTTTCATAATTCACAGAAGCTTGATTTTGATCTGAATTTTTTACACAAGATTGATATGAAAATTTCCCAGTTTTTCCTAATTGTACAGAATATTTGGAGTTACATAAGTATTCTAAGTTCTCTGATTACTACAGACTGTTTTGTTTTTGACAGACTCTGTTTTCTATGTGGTGTTTGCTTATTTTGATGAATCTATGGGTAGCATCGGGGGTATGAACCATGGAGTAGTTGTAATACAGTAGATATTATACCAATATAAATAAATAATGAGTTCACAACAGTACCATAAAGTTTTGATTTATTTTCTTATACTAACGGATCTCATAAGATTTTTTGTTAAGTTTTGTGTTGTGAAGTTTTCAAGTTTTGGGTAAGGATTTGATGGATTATGGAATAAGGAGTGACAAGAGCCTAAGCTTGGGGATGACCAAGGCACCCCAAGGTAATATTCAAGGACAACCAAGAGCCTAAGCTTGGGGATGCCCCGGAATGCATCCCCTCTTTCGTCTTCGTCTATTAGTAACTTTACTTGAGGCTACATTTTCATTCACCACATGATATGTGTTTTGCTTGGAGCGTCTTGTATGATTTGAGTCTTTTCTTTTTAGTTTACCAAAATCATCCTTGATGTACACACCTTTTGATAGGGACACACATGAATCATTATTTATTAGAATACTCTATGTGCTTCACTTATATCTTTTGAGCTAGGCAATTTTGCTCTAGTGCTTCGCTTATATCTTTTTAGAGCACGGTGGTGGCTTTATTTTATAGAAATTGTTGAACTCTCATGCTTCACTTATATTATTTTGAGAGTCTCTCTAAACAGCATGGTAATTTTCCTAGGTTATGAATTTAGTCCTAATATGATGGGCATCCAAGAGGGATATAATAAAAACATTCATATAAAGTGCATTGAATACTAAGAGTAGTTTGATTCCTTATGATTGTTTTGAGATATGAGGATGGTAATATTAGATTCATGCTAGTGAGTAATTGTGGATTGTAGAAATACATGTGTTAAAGGTTGTGATTCCCGTAGCATGCACATATGGTGAACCATTATGTGATGAAGTCGGAGCATGATTTATTTATTGATTGTCTTCCTTATGAGTGGCAGTCGGGGACGAGCGATGGTATTTTCCTACCAATATATCCCCCTAGGAGCATGCGCGTAGTACTTTGTTTCGATTATTAATAGATTTTTGTAATAAGTATGTGAGTTCTTTATGACTAATGTTGAGTCCATGGATTTTACGCACTCTCACCCTTCCACCATTGCTAGCCTCTCTAGTACCGCGCAACTTTCGCCGGTACCATACACCCACCATATACCTTCCTCAAAACAGCCACCATACCTACCTATTATGGCATTTCCATAGCAATTCTGAGATATATTGCCATGCAATTTTCCATCGTTCCATTTATTATGACACGCTCCATCATTGTCATATTGCTTTGCATGATCATGTAGTTGACATAGTATGTGTGGAAAAGCCACCGTTCATAATTTTCATACATGTCACTCTTGAGTCATTGCACATCTCGGTACACCACCGGAGGCATTCATATGGAGTCAGTTGTAATTCTTGAGTTGTAAGTAAATAAAGTGTGATGATCATCATTATTATAGCATTGTCCCATGTGAGGAAAGGATGATGGAGATTATGATTCCCCCAAAAGTCGGGATGAGACCCCGGATGAAAGAAAAAGAGGCCAAAGAATCCCACAAAAAATGAGATAAAAAGAGAGAAGGGGCAATGTTACTATTCTTTTTCCACACTTGTGCTTCAAAGTAGCACCATGATCTTCATGATAGAGAGTCTCCTATGTTGTCACTTTCATATACTAGTGGGAATTTTTCATTATAGAACTTGGCTTGTATATTCCAATTATGGGCTTCCTCAAAATGCCCTAGGTCTTCGTGAGCAAGCAAGTTGGATGCACACCCACTTAGTTTCTTTTTAAGCTTTCATAAACTTATAGCTCTAGTGCATCTGTTGCATGGAAATCCCTACTCACTCACATTGATATCTATTAATGGGCATCTCCATAGCCCGTTGATACGCCTAGTTGATGTGAGACTATCTCCTTCTTTTTGTCTTCTCCACAACCACCATATTCTATTCCACCTATAGTGTTATGTCCATGGCTCATGCTCATGTATTGCGTGAAAGTTGGAAAAGTTTGAGAACATAAAAAGTATGAAATAATTGCTTGGCTTGTTATCGGGGTTGTGCATGATTTGAATATATTGTGTGATGAAGATGGAGCATAGCCAGACTATATGATTTTGTAGGGATAGCTTTCTTTGGCCATGTTATTTTGAGAAGACATGATTGCTTTATTAGTATGCTTGATGTCAATATTAAACTTTTGTTTTGAATCTTATGGATCTGAACATTCATGAAACAATGAAGAGAATTACATGGATAAATATGTTAGGTAGCATTCCACATCAAAAATTCTGTTTTTACCATTTACCTACTCAAGGACGAGCAGGAATTAAGCTTGGGGATGCTTGATACGTCTCCAACGTATCTATAATTTTTCATTGTTCCATGCTATTATATTATCTATTTTGGATGTTTTATATGCATTAATATGCTATTTTATATTATTTTTGGGACTAACCTATTAAACTAGAGCCCAGTGCTAGTTTCTGTTTTTCCTTGTTTTTGAGTTTCGCAGAAAAGGAATAGTAAAGGGAGTCCAAACGGAATAAAACTTCACGATGATTTTTTTTGGACCAGAAGACACCCAAGAGACTTGGAGTGTAAGTCAGAAGAGCCATGAGGCAGCGACAAGGGTGGAGGACGCGCCCCTACCTTGTGGGCCCCTCGTGACCCCCTGACCTAGATCTTCCTCCTATATATTTGCAAATATTCCCAAACCACTAGAAGAATCCACAAAAACACTTTTTCCACCGCAGCAACCTTTGGTGCCCGTGAGATCCCATCTAGGAGCATTTTCCGGCATCCTGCCGGAGGGGGATTCGATCATGGAGGGTGAGGGAGTCCTGGACTAGGGGGTCCTCGGGCATCCGGGCTATGCGATATGGGCCAGACTAATGGGGCGTGAAGATACGAGATCAAAGACCTTCCCCCATGTCCGGATGGGACTCTCCTTTGCGTGGATGGAACACTTGGCGTTTCGATCATGTATATTCCTTTCTCTGTAAACCGACTCTGTACAACCCTAGGTCCCTCCAGTGTCTATATAAACCAGAGGGTTTGGTCTGTAAAGACAAACACAACCATATAGGCTAGACATCTAGGGTTAGCCATTACGATCTCGAGGTAGATCAACTCTTGTAACCCCTATACGCATCAAAGTCAATCAAGCAGGAAGTAGGGTATTACCTCCATCAAGAGGGCTCGAACCTGGGTAAACATCGTGTCCCCTGCCTCCTGTTACCTTTGATCCTTAGACGCATATTTCGGGACCCCCTACCCGTGATCTGCCGGTTTTGACACTAACATTGGTGCTTTCATCGAGAGTTCCACTGTGCCGTCGCTACAAGGCTCGATGGCTCCATCGATCATCCACAACAATACCGCCTTGAGGGAGACTTTTCTCCCCGACCAAATTTTCATATTCGGCAGCTTCGCACTGCGCGCCAACTCAATTGTCCATCTGGAGTAGATCGACAGCTACGCCCCTGGCCATCAGATCAGTTTTGGAAATCTAAACTATGTCGCTAATATCCGAGGAGACTTGATCTTCCAAGGTTCGCGGCCCCAACCACCGCTCTGGCCTTAGATCCGGAGCACATCACCAGGCCCGAAGATGGGAGTTTAAAGCCCGCCGGACTCTCCGCAACTATAGAGCTCGACACCGGAGAGTCAGAGGGGATCATGTCACCGGCAGGCCCAGAGTTACACCAGGCTCCCTTTATCATCATGAAGCCGGACTCGCCTCCGGACACTAGCTCCGAACTCTCGAGGTCCGTGTTTTGTGAGCTCGGCCAGGAAACTTCCGTCCCGCACAACTTCACAGACTCTCGCTTCCCCGTCCAAACCTCGCTCTTGAACGAGGCCCTGGACTTAATGCAATCTCTCGCCATTGCAGAAGAATCACTACCGAACCACGCCCAGCCCATACTAGGGGCTGAGAGCGGGGAATTTTACGTCCCACCTACCACCCACTTCATAGCCACTATCGACGATTTAACCGACATGCTCGACTACGATTCCGAAGACATCAACGGTATGGATGACGATGCCAGAGATGAGAAGAGCTAGAACCCGCCAATCACTGAATGCTGGACGACCACTTCCACATACGACATGTACATGGTGGACACACCCAGAGAGGATGACAACAACAGCAAGAGGGATCCAGTTGAGGACAAACCTGCTGAAGCACCTCCAAAGCGTCGACGTTAGCGGCGCTGCTCAAAATCGCGTCGCGACAAAGACTGCAACATCGGCACAGAGACAATAACACTCTGGAGAATGCCGAAGACCCTGAAGCCCCTATCGAGCCAACATCCGAACTGGAAAGTTGGGAGGATGGGCAAATTAACCCTGACGAACTGGTCGGGAACGAGGACTCGGAGGATAGTACTTATCTACCACCCTCCGAGGATGATGTAAGCCTCATCGACAAAGATTTCATCGTGCCGAAGGAACCTCTCAAACAAGAGCGCTTTAAGCACCGACTAATAGCCACATCAAGAAGCCTGAAAAAGAAGTAGCAGCAGCTTAAAGCTGATCAGGATTTGCTCAATAACAGATGGACTAATGTCCTGGTAGCCGAGGAATACGACCTCGAACGCCCAACTAAGAGTTATCCGAAGCGCAAGTTGCTGCCCCAATTCGACGATGAGGCCCTGGAGCCTATACCGACAATGCGTAACGCTATTGACGGACCCGACCGACCACCTTGTGGCTGGGACGGAGTGGCAACTCAAGCCGAACACCATCCCGCACAACCTTGCCATAGAGGCAGAGAGATAGCGGCTGCAGGATACACGTATGACCTACGACAGGACCTAGACAACAAAGCCAGTCATACTAGATCAATCTATGGATCAAGGGGGCATGTCCCAGCACGAGAACACGGCCATCAGGCTTGGCGGGACAAGCATAACCTCACCCGGGCCAGAAACCGCATATGGACTCCATCCGAACCGCGTCGTGACATTGCCCGATACAGAGGCGCCTCACACCCCCTATGCTTCACCGATGAGGTAATGGAGCACCAGTTCCCAGAAGGGTTTAAACCCGTGAACATTGAATCATACGATGGCACAACAGATCCCGAAGTATGGATTGAAGATTTTCTTCTCCACATCCACATGGCCCACGTTGATGACCTGCATGCCATCAAATAACTCCCCCTAAAACTTAAGGGACCAGCGCGGCATTGGCTGAACAGCCTCGCAGAAAACTCTATTGGTAGCTGAGAAGACTTGGAGGACACCTTTAGAGATAACTTCCAAGGTACCTATGTTCAGCCCCCAGACGTCGATGACCTTAGACACATAATCCAGCAACCCGGAGAATCAGCCCGGAAGCCCTGGACCAGATTCTTAATCAAAAATAACCAAATTGTGGATTGTCAGGACGCTGAAGCCCTCGCGGACTTCAAACACAGCATCCGAGATGAGTGGCTCGCCCGACACCTCGGCCAAGAAAAGTCGAAGTCCATGGCAGCCCTTACCGCACTTATGACCCGCTTTTGCGCGGGAGAAGATAGCTGGCTAGCTCGTAGAAGCAATAGCACCAGCGACCCAGGCACCTCCGAAGCCAGGGATGGCAATGGCAAGCCACGACGTGACAAGCACAAGCGTCGAAACAATAACAAAGACACGACGGTCAATGCCGGATTCAGTGGCTCCAAATACGGTCAACGGAAGAAGCCATTCAAAGGAAACAGAGATGGTCCATCCAGTTTGGACAGAATACTTGATCGGACTTGCCAGATTCATGGCACCCCTGATAAACCTGCCAATCACACCAACAGAAACTGTTGGGTCTTTAAATAGGCCGGCAAGCTCAACGCCGAACACAAGGGGAAAAGGCCGCCCAGCGAGGACGACGATGAAGAGCCTTGCCCACCAAACATAGGGGGACAGAAGAAATTCCCCTCGAGGTCAAAACGGTGAATATGATCTACGTCACTCGCATCCCAAGCGGGAGCTCAAGCGCGCATTAAGGGACATCTACGCCGTAGAGCCGGTCGCCCCAAAATAACCCATGGTCGGCTCGTCCGATCACCTTCGATCTAAAGGACCACCCGACCAGTATCCGTCACGGAGATTCGGCAGCTTTGGTCCTCGACCCAATCATCGACAGATTCCACCTCATGCAAGTCCTCATGGACGGCAGCAGTAGTCTTAACCTGCTTTACCAGGACACTGTCCGCAAAATGGGTATTGATCCGTCAAGAATCATGACCACTAAAACTACCTTTAAAGGAGTAATACCTGGTGTAGAGGCCCGTTTCTCGGGCTCAATAACATTGGAAGTCGTCTTCAGCTCGCCAGACAACTTCCGCAGCAAAGGCTTGATCTTCGATATCGTCCCCCTCCACAGCGGTTATCACGCGCTGCTCGGACAGACTGCTTTCGCTCGATTCAACGCGGTCTCGCACTACGCTTATTTAAAGCTCAAGATGCCCGGTCCACGTGGCGTCATAACAGTCAATGGAAACACGAAACGCTCCCTCTGTACGGAGGAGCACACCGCGGCCCTCACGGCTGAAGTACAGACCGGCCCTATCAAGACACACACCTCATCGGCCATCAAACCGCCGGACATTGTTAAACGAGTCCGGTCAGTTCTGCATGCTGACAGCTCGGTCATTCCAGAGCTAGACTAGCAATTTCGCCTCCGTCAATCGCCGCACACACCCGCGGTGTTCATACCACGCATGCATAATTATGCACTCAAAATACCTTGGGCGTCAATGGAGGCACAATACGGACAGGTCTACAATACGGTTGGACCCTGTATGACCCTCCACTTTCTTCCTTTGATTTTTTTTTCTCTTCTACCACAGGTGCATCCAAACCATATATCCTACAGAATTACAAGGACTCTTTTCGAGCCCAGTCTCGTGTGGATAGCCGAAGACCATTCCTCTTAAGGAACCTCTATCTCCAAGGCGAAAGGAGTGCAGACATGCAGCAGGATGTCCAAAGGATTCTTTACACCAAACTTTATTCAAAGGACCTGTATAGAGCTCTTCTCCTTATTCTTAGACCCCCCCCCCAACATGTAAAATGGCTTTGGTACTTATGGTGCCCTCTGTAAGATCATGTTTTGACATATCAATCAGATTCTAGTGAGGACAATTTTTTCGGTATCGACTTTATTCATAAAACTGTATTCCGTCTCAATAGTTGTTTCACTCACACACCTTGGCACCCATTGCCAGGAGCTCTATGTGGCCACATATGTGTCGCCAAACAAAAGCCCGAATAGCTTTATAGCACACTTCGGTGTCTCGAACTTGGCATTATATGCATCGGTTCCGAATCATGTCTTTGTTCAATAGTTGGGTTGCCTGGCTCCTCTGTTTGCTACCTTACATTCCGTTTGTTCAGCTAGGGTAGTAAAGGGAGAACTACTGCGATTGTGTTTCTGGTTCGTCCGGTCAAGCACCTCAGTAGAGAAAGCCGAAAACTGACTGTCATGATGCGGCGAGAGCTGGTCAACCACTCAGCAACTTACTAAATCTTTAGCATTTTTTTCTGTATTATACAAAGGACTGTTTTCGGGTCACATACGTAACACATCTGCATCCGGATAGCCGCATACATACCAGGGGCTATCTTATAGCCCCATCGTCAGACTCCTATGGCTAAGTGAGAGTGGTAAAGCCATATAGTCTGATTGCTTGGTTCGCTGCACTGACACCTCCTTTACGGACCAAGACGTTGGGTCAAGTGTGCTCATGTGCCATTCCAAACACCCTCGTAGTATCTACGTGGGGGCCGAAGCCGATGACTGGAAAACTCTTAGAAATATAAAAACGGCTGCACGGGAGGAAAGAACTTTCAGACAATGCCACAAATATATCACAAAGCCTTAATATATATAATAAACACGTCCGGGTCATTCGGATATATTCATTCGAACATAATGTCCTTTGAGCATTGACCCTCTATCAAGCGAGCGCCCTCTAGGACATCTTCTAAGTAGCGCTCTGGTGTGCGGTGGTCCTTGCCTCTGGGAGGACCCTCAACTGCGATAACGACAGCCTTCATCTTCGCCCAGTGCATCTTGACGAGGGCGAAGGCCATCCGTGCACCTTCTATGCACAATGACCGCTTGATTGCATCAATTCGGGGCAAGGCATCGATGAGTCGCCGCACTAGGCCAAAATAGCTGCTCGAAATGGGTTCGGCTGGCCACAGCCAAATTATGACATCCTTCATGGACACTCCGGACATCTTATGCAGCTTGACCCACTACGCCATTTGGTCGTTCAACAGCGCCGAGCGCTCTTGCGTCGCGAACTGTGACCAGAATAGCTTGTCCGTCGCATGCCCCTCCTGGGCTCAGAAGAATTGTGCAGCATCGGCTGCACTCTTCGGAAGATCCTCAAAAGCGTCTGGAGAACTCCATAGTCAATTAAGCAAGGCATACCTCTGATCACCAAACTTAGACTGTAAAAGAAAGGGCTTACCAGCCGCTATCTGGCCGGCCTGTCGGATCTCCTTGTGAGCCGCTTGAGATTCGTACATTGCCTCTTGGGCTTCCTGAAGGGCCTTGGCGAGTTCGGCTGCCTTAGCTTTATTCTCCTCCTTGAGGAACTCGCACTCGCGAGTGGCTTCCTTGAACTCTTTCTCAACTTTGGATACACGCTCCTCGAATTGGCGCTGGGTGGCCTGTTCGGCCTTCAAATCTGTAGCCGTTTTCTCAGTGGCCGCATTGCTCAACATTGCCTGCTCTTTCTCCCGGGCAAGGTCACGCCCAAGGGACTCGACCTCAGCAGCGCCATCTGCAATTATGCATATAGCAGCATGTAAGCTTCAACTTAGCATTTGCAAATTAATACAATCATGTATGGAGTACTTGAAACATGCCTTGCTCCTCGTCGAGCCGCTTGTTAATAAGGATAATGTCCTCGTCGGCCAGCTGCAGTTTCTACTTCAGTTCGGAAACTTCGGCGGCCTGAGCGGTCGCGCTAACAGTGAAGCCTTTTTTTTACCAAAAATATAAGTATTTTATTTCCTGCGGGTGTCTATAGATCCTCTGTTCGCCCTTCATCATGGGTTGAACATAGTCTCAGGGGCTACTATCTATATACAGGCATATTTTTCATATGGAAAGCGTCTAAAGACATTACATCGCATACCTCGAAGCCTGTTAGTAGGCTCGTGAAGGCTTCATTCAGCCCGCTTTTAGTGGACTGAATCTTCTCAACCACCGTACCCATCAGGGTACGATGCTCCTCCAAGACGGACGCACTTTGCAGAGCGTCCATCAGCATGTTCAGCGCCTCTGGGTTAGTAGAGGTCACCGCTGGAATAGTCACTTTCCCCTCCCTCGACGGGGGCTGCTGATTCGACTCCGGAGTCATCTGTATCTCCAGAGCAGTATCCTGCCGGGGGTCGGATGATCCAAGACCCCCGTCGCCGGTCTCCATGAGGGTTGCGCCCCCCATGTTCTCGGCAGCCAAGGTGTTATCCTTTGGCACCGTCTTGGTCCTCTCCCGCACTTCTCCGAAGCCCGGAGAGATCCTTTGGGACGACACCTTGGTGTCATCCGCCCTAGGAGGTAGGGAAGCTTGTGGAGGTGTCTCGCTCTCCATCATCTCCAGCGGAAGATCCCCTGATGATGATGATTCATGAGGGAGATCGCAGGCCGGACTGAAACACATGAATTAATATTATCCTTACAATTTATAAAAGATTGGATGTATGTAAAGCATCCTAAGGTACTTATGATGCGGCAAGGGGCTTGGCTCGGGGGTGGTGCTTGGGGATAGCTTCGGCGTCTGAATCCTAGTCGTCCGGGAGAGATATCTTTCCTCTCTTGGACACACCCTCCTCCAGATCTATGGAGGCCGCCCTCTCTTTCCCTTTGAGAGGAGGGTTCTCTTCTTCCTCCTCCTCCTCATCCTCATCTTCATCTTCCTCGTGAGAGGAAGGAGCCTCGATCCCTCCGGACATTGCGCCTGAAGTACCTTCATGGTGGAGGCCATCTTCAGCCTCCTTGCCCTTCTTCTTCTTGTCCTTCTTCACCGGCGCCTGGTAGGGCGCCGGGACCAGCATCTTCATCAATAGAGGCTCAGCTGGGTCTTCGGGGAGCGGGACCGAACATTTGATCGGCTTCGCCTTCTTTATCCAGCCATGTTCAAGGGATGGAATTTTCAGTACCCCTCCATAAAGATTGACGAATTAGGTAATGTTCGAAAATATGATACTTACTGGGGAGGCCGGATTGTTGCAGTCGAGGTCGGTGTTGTCAGACGTCCTTGGCCACGTCTTCTGTTTCTTGAAGAGCAGCTTCCAGATCCCTTTGTGTGTCGTGCCAAAGAATTGCTGCAGAGTCTATGGCCCTTCTGGATTAAACTCCCACAATTTGAGAGGCCGTCGTTGGCAGGGAAGAGCTCGGCGGATAAGCATAACCTGAACCACATCAACAAGGGTGATGTCCTTTTCTATCATACTCTTGATACGCTTTTGCAGCATCAATACTTCATCAGGGGATCCCTAGTCTAGACCTGATACGTCTCCAACGTATCTATAATTTTTGATTGTTCCATGCTATTATATTACCACTTTTGGATGTTTATGGGCTTTATTCTACACATTTATATCATTTTTGGGACTAACCTACTAACCGAACGCCCAGCCCATATTGCTGTTTTTTTGACTATTTCAGTATTTCGAAGAAAAGGAATATCAAACGGAGTCCAAACGGAATGAAACCTTCGGGAGCGTTATTTTTGGAACAAATCTGATCCGGAGAGCCTAGAGTGCAAGTCAAGAAATCTCTGAGGGCCCCACGAGATAGGAGGGCGCCGCCCTAGGGGCGCGCCCCCCTATCTCGTGGGCCCCTCGGGCATCCACCTACATACTTCTTTCTCCTATATATATCCACGGACCCCGAAAACATCCAGGAGCACCATGAAACAAATTTCCACCGCCCTAACCTTCTGTATCCGCGAGATCCCATCTTGGAGCCTTCGCCGGCACTCTGCCGGAGGGGGAATCGATCACGGAGGGCTTCTACATCAACACCATAGCCTCTCCGATGAGTTGTGAGTAGTTTACCACAGACCTACGGGTCCATAGTTATTAGCTAGATGGCTTTTTCTCTCTTTTTGGATCTCAATACAATGTTCTCCCCCTCTCTTGTGGAGATCTATTCGATGTAATCTCTTTTTGTGGTGTGTTTGTCGAGATCCGATGAATTGTGGGTTTATGATCAAGTTTATCTATGAATAATATTGGAATCTTCTCTGAATTCTTTTATGTATGATTGAGTTATCTTTACAAGTCTCTTCGAATTATCAGTTTGGTTTGGCCTACTAGATTGATATTTCTTGCCATGGGAGAAGTGTTTAGCTTTGGGTTCAATCTTGTGGTGATCTTACCCAGTGACAGAAAGGGTTGCAAGACACGTATTGTATTGTTGCCATCGAGGATAACAAGGTGGGGTTTATATCATATTACATGAGTTTATCCCTCTACATCATGTCATCTTGCTTAATGTGTTGCTCTGTTCTTATGAACTTAATACACTAGATGCATGTTGGATAGCGGTCGATGTGTGGAGTAATAGTAGTAGATGCAGGCAGGAGTCGGTCTACTTGTTATGGGCATGATGCCTATATACATGATCATGCCTAGATAACATCATAATTATTCGCTTTTCTATCAATTGCTCGATAGTAATTTGTTCACCCACCGTAATACATATGCTATCTCGAGAGAAGCCTCTAGTGAAACCTATGGCCCCCGGGTCTATCTCTTATCGTATTTGCTTTCAATTTACTTTTATTTGCATCTTTATTTTCTGCATCTGTATTATAAAATACAAAAAATATATTTATCTTATCATACTTTCCCTATCAGATCTCACTTTCGTAAGTGACCGTGAAGGGATTGACAACCCCTTTATTGCGTTGGTTGTGAGTTCTCAGTTTGTTTGTGTAGGTGCATGGGACTTTTGAGGAGCCTCCTACTGGATTGATACCTTGGTTCTCAAAACTGAGGGAAATACTTACGCTACACTTTGCTGCATCACCCTCTCCTCTTCGGGGAAAACCAACGCTAGCTCAAGACATAGCAAGACCCTTGTTGGTCCAAGACGCGAGCCGCAGCGGAGGTCCGGATTTGAAAGCAGGAGTGGCCGCCCACTTGGTGCCACGGGGTTCGGTGAGGTAGAACCACTCCTGCTGCCATACCTTGATAGTATCCATGAATTTCCCTTTGGGCCACGTAACATGGCAGAGCTTGCTCACCATGGCGTCACCGCACTCGGCGTGTTGGCCGTCGACCACCTTCGGCTTCGCGTTGAAAACCTTGAGCCACATGCTGAAGTGTGGGGGGACGCGGAGAAATGCCTCACACACAACGATGAATGCCGAAATGTGGAGGAAGGATTCAGGGCCAGATCATGGAAATCCAGCCCGTAGTAAAACATGAGACCTCGGACGAAGGGATGGAGGGCGAACCCAAGTCCTCGGAGGAAATGGGGGATGAATAACACCCTCTCGCCGGCCTTTGGGGTGGGGATGACCTGCCCCGGAGTAGGAAGCCTGTGTGTAATCTCCGCCATCAAGTACCTCGCCTCACGTAGATCCTTGATGTCCTTCTCCGTTATGGAGGAGGCCATCCACTTGCCCTCGGAACCGGATCCAGCCATAGCCGGAGGAGTTAGGGTGAAGGGAAAGATTGGAGCTTGGGCGTTGCAGCTCGAGGACGGATAGGCGGAAAGGGAGGAAGGTGTGGGATAAAGGATAGGTCTCCATCTGTTTATAAGAGTTGCGAATATCAAGAGTCTCCCCCCTCATAAGCCTTAAACCTCGCCTATTCCCAAGGGGACGTGCAAACGGAATGGTTGGATTACCCAAACCCGTATTACTGAGAATCCCTTGATAAGGGGACACGATCTCTGCTTTGACAAGACCTGTCAATGGCTGTGCCTCGAAACACGAAGTGGGAGCTGTAAAACGGTTCAGAATAATAAACAAGGCCAGGACATAATGCCTCGCTGGAAAAGTTGCCAATGGACGTGACTTACTTTATTTTAAGTATTTTTGCCCTTACATCTTAGGGTTGTAATTATTGGACAGAGCTAGATACATTTCTTATATGCGGAAGACTGCTTTGGAATATTCGGAGAAGGAACCCACCTTGCAATGCCGAAGACAATTTGCACGCCGGATAAATCGTCATTGAAGCCCGGTTCAGGGGTTACTGAGGGAGTCCTGGACTAGGGGGTCCTCCGGCGTCCCGGCTATGCGATATGGGCTAGACTAATGGGCCGTGAAGATACAAGATCAAAGACCTTACCCCGTGTCCGGATGGGACTCTCCTTTGCGTGGATGGCAAGCTTGGCGTTCAGATCATGTATCTTCCTTTCTCTGTAAACTGACTCTGTACAACCCTAGGTCCCTCCGGTGTCTATATAAACCGGAGAGTTTAGTCCGGAGACACGAACACAACCATACAGGCTAGACATCTAGGGTTAGCCATTACGATCTCGAGGTAGATCAACTCTTGTAACCCCTATACACATCAAAGTCAATCAAGCAGGAAGTAGGGTATTACCTCCATCAAGAGGGCCCGAACCTGGGTGAACATCGTGTCCCCTGCCTCCTGTTACCTTCGATCATTAGACACACAATTCGGGACCCCCTACCCGAGATCTGCCAGTTTTGACACTGACAGAGGGCATCTACATCAACTCTATTGCTCTTCCAATGAAGCGTGAGTAGTCCACCACAGACCTATGGGTCCATAGCTAGTAGCTAGATGGCTTCTTCTCTCTCTTTGATTCTCAATACCATGTTCTCCCCGATGTTCTTGGAGATCTATCCGATGTAATACTTTTTTGCGGTGTGTTTGTCGAGATCCAATGAATTGTGGATTTATGATCAGCTTATCTATGAATATTATTTGAATCTCCTCTAAATTCTTATATGCATGATTTGGTATCTTTGTATTTCTCTTCGAATTATCGGTTTGGTTTGGCCAACTAGATTGGCTTTTCTTGCAATTGGAGAGGTGCTTAGCTTTGGGTTCAATCTTGCGTTGTCCTCACCCAGTGACAAAGTAGGGGTAGTGAGGCACTTAATGTATTGTTGCCATCGAGGATAAAAAGAAGGGGTTTAGATCATATTGCTTGAGTTTATTCCTCTATATCATGTCATCTTACTTAATGTGTTACTCTATTCTTTATGAACTTAATACTCTAGATGCAGGCAGGGGTCGGTCGATGTGTGGAGTAATAGTAATAGAAGCAGGCAGGAATCGGACTACTTGATACGGACGTGATGCCTATATTGCATAATCATTGCCTTGGATATCATCATAACTTTGCGCTTTTCTATCAATTGCTCGACAATAATTCTTTCACCCGCAGCCCAGAAGCATCCATGGGTGAACGGAGCTCTAACCATCACAGGAAAACTCCGTAAGGAGATAATGGATCTCAAGTAGTAAATCAATAGGCTCGAGGAAGAGAATCGCATTCTGAGAGGCATCATCACCAAGAATATCACACCACCACCTCCGAAGAAAGAGAATTGAGTAAACGGGTATAGGCACTCTCCTTGGCTTGTGCCAAGCTTGGGGGAGGTGCCCCGGTATCGTATCACCATGACATATTTACCTTTATCATTTTTCTTAGTTCGATCATTTTGGTTATATCTTGATCTAGTAGAACATGAGTTTTAGTGTGATCTAGCTTTTGATTTTTGCTTTGAGTTTCCTCTATGTAATCAAGTCTGTGAGTTATATAATAAAGATTAGTTTTGAGTTGAGGGCTTTGCTTTCCTGTTATGATATTGAGAAAAATAAATAAAGAAAAAATAAAAGGGATAAAAATAGTATATAATAATCTTATGGAGAGTGATGACTTCACATATAATAAGTATGAGGTTTGAAACTTTTTGCGGGTTGACGTACATAGTTTTGGTCATTGTTGCAACTAAAAGGAAATAATAAAGAAAGAGAGGTTCACATATAAATATATTATCTTGGACATCTTTTATGATTGTGAGCACTCATTAAAATATTGTATGCTAAGAAGTTGATGTTGGACAAGGAAGACAACATAATGAGTTATGTTTACTTACTTCCGAATAGACGTTATATTGTCATGTATCCTCTAACATGTGACGCTTGCTTCCACCTCATACTAGCCAAAACTTCCTCACCAAGTAGAGATACTACTTGTGCATCCAAACACCATTAACCTAGTTTTGCCATGAGAGACCACTATACCTACCTATGGATTTACTAAGATCCTTCAAGTAAGTTGCCATCGGTGCAAGCAATAAAAATTGCTCTCTAAATATGTATGATCTATTAGTGTGAGGTAAATAAGCTTTATATGAACTTGTGATATAGAAGAAATAAGAGCGATGGACTGCATAATAAAGTTTTTTATCACAAGGGGAAATATAAAGTGATGTTCTTTTGCATTAAGATTTCGTGCATCCAACCAAAAAGCGCATGGCAGCCTCTGCTTCCCTCTGCAAAGGGCCTATCTTCTACTTTTTAGTACTTCCCTCTATGCAAAAGTCATGGTGATCCTCACCATTCCATATATTCCACCTTTTTCTTTTGGCAAGCGTCATATGTTGGGGAAAGATCTATATACATATATACACTCGGATGTAGGTGATCATGGGTTATTATTGTTGACACTACCCTTGAGGTAAATAGTTGGGAGGCAAAAATATAAGCCCCTATCTTTCTCTGTGTCCAATTGAAGCTTTGACCTCATAAGTACCACGTGAGTGTTAGCAACTATGAAAGACTAAAAGATGATTGAGTATGTGGATTTGCTAGACAAGCTCTTATATTGGCTCTTTCCGATGTTATGATAAATTGCAATTGCTTCAGTGACTGAGACCATAGTTTGTTGGTTTACAATAAAAGTTTTGGATTCATACTTTACTTTGTGAATGAATTGTTACTTTAGCATGAGAAGTTATATGACAATATATTGTTGTTCTAAAGATGATCATGATGCCTTCATGTCCATATTTTATTTTATCGGTGCCTCTATCTCTAAACATGTGGACATGATTATCGATCTCGGCTTTCGCTTGAGGACAAACGAGGTCTAAGCTTGGGGGAGTTGATACGTCCATTTTGCATCATGTTTTTATATCACAATTTATTGCATTATGGACTGTTGTTTCACTTTATGGTACAATACTTATGCCCTTTCTCTCTTATTTTACAAGATTTACATGAAGATGGAGAATGCCGGCAGCTGGAACTCTGGACCAGAAAGGAGCAAATCTGAGAGACCTATTCTGCACAACTCCAAAAGTCCTGAAAATTTACAGAGAATTATTTTGGAATAAATAAAAAATACTGGGTGAGGAAAATACCATAGGGGACCCACACGGTAGCCACAAGCCTGAGGGGCGCGCCCTACCCCCCAGGGTGCACCTCCAATGCTTGTGGGCCCCCTGGCAGGTCTCCGGTGGCCATCTTTGGCTATATGGAGGGTTTTGATCTAGAAAACAAATTAGAGGATAGCTTTCGCGACAAAGCACTGCCGTCTCAAGGCGGAACCTGGGCAGGAGCAATCTAGAGCTCCGATAGAGCGATTCTGCCGGGAAAACTTCCATCCCGGAAGGGGAAATCAAAGCCATCGTCACCACCAACGATCCTCTCATTGAGAGGGGGTCATTCTCCATCAACATCTTCACCAACACCATCTGCTCTCAAACCCTAGTTCATCTCTTGTATCCGATCTTTGTCTCAAAACCTCAAATTGTTACATGTAGGTTGCTAGTAGTGTTGATTACTCTCCGTAGTTGCTAGTTGGTTTATTTGGTGGAAGATCAAATGTTCAGATCCTTAATGATATTAAATACTCCTCTGATCTTGAACATGAATATGCTTTGTGAGTAGTTACTTTTGTTCCTGAGGACATGGGAGTAGTCTTGTTATAAGTAATCATGTGAATTTGGTATTCATTCGATATTTTGATGAGATGTATGTTGTCTTTCCTCTAGTGGTGTTATGTGAACGTCGACTACATGACACTTCACCATGATTTGAGCCTAGGGGAAGGCATTGGGAAGTAATAAGTAGATGATGGGTTGCTAGAGTGACAGAAGCTTAAACCCTAGTTTATGCGTTGCTTCTTAAGGGGCTGATTTGGATCCACGTGTTTCATGCTATGGTTAGATTTATCTTAATTCTTCTTTCGTAGTTGCAAATGCTTGCGAGAGGGGTTAATCATAAGTGGGAGGCTTGTCCAAGTAAGGACAGCACCAAGCACCGGTCCACCCACATGTCAAATTATCAAAGTAACGAACATGAATTGTCGGTGGGAACGACACCTATGGGAACACTGGAATCCCTACTATGGTCAGCGGGCGCGAGGTTGTGAGAAGAGCGGGTCCAGGAGCCAGCACACAGATTGTTTACCCAGGTTCGGGCCACGAGAATGCGTAATACCCTAGTCCTGCTTTGGTGTGTATTCGAGTGTTCTTGAGCTAGCTGTGGTGCGTCACTTGCTCCAAAGAGTCGAATCCTTCTCCCGTACGCCTCGAGCCTCCATTTATAGAAAAAAGGGGACACCACAATGGCACACAGGAGGTGAAAAGTGCATGCGGTGGCCGAGTCTATCCTCTGGTAGCATCGGACAAACGCATTTAATGCGCTGCCCACGTGCCCTTCTTGCTGTCGCCGCTTCGCCTCGTTTAGACACGCGTTGGGGCCAGCGCGGCCTGTAGTGCCATGTAGGCTGGCAGGATGCTGAGCTGGTATGGTGGCAGCGTCTTCACGAAGGTCTGCATGCCACCACACAGGTGCTTGGTGAGTTGGTTTCAGGGCCGCAGGTCGCCACACAGGCGCTCGCCTGGCTGGCTGGGCTGGCAGCTGCATGGGAACGGCGGTGGAGCCTTGGCTGGCGCGGGCCTAGCCGCGGCCTCACTGATGCCCTCGGCAAGGGTCTTGTCGGGGCCCCAGCAAGGGTCTTGCCGCGGCACTGTGGTCGTCCCCGGCAAGGATCTTGCCGGAGGTCTCGTGGATTTCCTTGGCAAGGATCTTGCCAAGGATCATCGTCTTCTGGTCCTTATCTGATCTTCTGTGTTCATGATCTTTACGAAGATTTGCATACCATCACGGAGGCGCCTCCCGAGCCTTGGTTCCAATGTGGTTGATGGCGTCGGAACCCTGGGGCTCAAGGGTGGCGCGCTCTGCTAGCGTTGGGCAAGTTGCCCTGGCAAGGCTCTTGCCGGGGCCGTGGAGGCCGCCCCGGCAAGGGTCTTGCCGGGGGAGTCCACCTCACCCTCTTGCTCTTTGCGTTTCTGGTCTTAGTGTTGCCTTGATCATCTTGTGGCTTTGGCTTCCCTCCTCTGCCCTGCTAAGTGTGGCCGTGGGCGCGGCTCTGACTGCCCGTGCACAAGTAAAGGGGTACAAAGGAGAGCCCCTATTTTTGTACACCGACAGGAGCCCCCGGGCCTGGGCCACACATAAGCGCAACGCGTTGTTGGGCTAGGCCCAGAACGGTGCACGGGCAGGTGGGGTCGGTTTTTACCGCAGTAACTCCTTCATCCGTTGCGGTTCCGCATGACTCGCGTTGAATGCGTGACGTGGGGATCGTGCGTGGGGTGACCAAAGCATGCCTGTGTCATCTTGTGGTGAATAGTAAAGAGGTGGCTTGCGTGTCTCTTTATGACTGCGGGGCCGCTGCTTATTTACTGTCTTTGCCTTGGAACCGATGTTCCATGTTTCCCACTACGCCCGCCCCTTGCGCCACGTACGCCGCATGCACGGCATGGGGTAGGTGACAGGCACATGGAATACGGGAAGGCGCACGCGCGGGCCGATACCCACGCGCCTTCAATTGGGCGAGGAGGGCAGTCGACGGCCTCGCCTGCTGCCACCTTAATGAGCTGGATTCGAGCGGGCTTTTTGGGGGCGTAGAGCCAGTCCTCCGGCCTCCCTTTCTCAACTATAAAAAGGGACTCAGGGGTAGGAGGAAAAGCATCTTCCTGCGTCTCCATCTTCATCCACAGTCATGGCGAGGGGGCATGGCCGAGGCCGTTCTTCTATGGAGGCGACTAGGTCCTCCTCCCGCCAGAGAGCTGCGCGGTCAAGGAAGAGCTTGATGCCCAGGGTGAAGACCACACTCAAGGCGGGGCCGCTGGACAGGGCCGCGGCCGGCGAGGCGGTCGAGGCAGAGGTGGACGTGGAAGGGGGAAGCATGCGCTGCCTTCGTCTCCGTCACCATCTCCTCCTGCTTCGTCGAGTGGTCATGTCGGGGACTCGGCGCTCGAGTTCAACTTGCAACTATGCGGGCTGCCGCACCGCAGCCTTCATCTTCCCCGGGCATTCGCGAGCGTGCTAGAGGTCGACTAGCCACCGCGGCTGAGGCTTCACATGAAGGGTTGTTGCCATGACGACATGTAGGTGAACACAAGGTTCCCCGCCCCTCAAGTGATGCTCCTTCGCCGGGGCTGGAAAACTTTTGCACGCGCCCATTTCCTGATGGATGGGCACGTCCTCTGCTTCAAGCTGGCGGAGAGTGACTTGCTCTCCGTCAAGGTTTTCGGGCGCTCGGGACACAGGCTAGGGTGCTGTGCGGAGAGCTCGACTGATGGCGAAAGCTCTCGTCGGGCGAGAGTGATGAGGAGGACAGCGACAGCAACGACGAGGGTAGCAGGTGGGAGGATGACGGGTCCGACTTGACGTCAGATCTGCCGTCCCAGGATGGCGCCGGCAGCAGCAGCATCTGCACTCGGCCCTTCCTCCTAGGGTGGGGCCAGCTCCTTGAACTTCTCAGGTTCACCTCCTTGGGCGGCTGGCGTGGGAAGGACGGAGAAGGTGAAGAAGGCGGTTGGTAGGCCGTCAAGAAGAAGTATAATGGCACCGACACCTTCGTAGCGTATTGGCGGCCCGCTGCCTCATCTTCCAGCTCTTCTCCCGGCACCATCATCACCATCCCTCTCCTAGGCGGCCGCCAACATGTTCTCTTGGCACCTTCTGCTGCTCGTACCTCGCCTAGGCGCTCCTTTTGCCCTTTTGCTATCTTGTTTTGTTTCCTGAGGAGAGGGACAAGAAAGGGATTACGGGCACCTTATCTCTTTTTAGTTTGTAAGCCTACGGGCCTTAGTTAAATTTAAAACTTGTAATCCCCTTGCTCATGTTTACATTCTGTACGAACTGTACCTGTGTGGGATGTATTAATGAAAAAGGGTGCTTTCCGGGTTCTTTGTGCGTGAGCGAAACCCATGCCAAGGAATGAATCCTTGTTATTTTTAAGATAAACATTATTGCCCGGCAGCAGGCCTTGTCATCTCTCTACTTCATTCGACCATACTCACGCTCTTGGCGGAGGCAGGGCGAAGTAGGGTTAGGCTGTACGCTTGCTCCCTTGTCACCGCAGTTACAACCAAATCCCGACCCAAGGAGTAGTTCTTGGGTACAAGCAAAGGGGAGCACGGCAGCCTAGGAGCAAAACGAGGTTTCATACATCCCAATTTCATACAGAAATGCAAAACAGGGGATAAAGGACTTATCTGAATTTGCACCACCCCCCCCCCCCCGCGGCAACCTTGCTTGCCGGGGTTGGACACTTGTGTCTTCAGCCCCCGGCAACCTTGGCTTGCTGGGACCGGAGCACCGACTCGTTCCCCTTCTTCCGAATGGCTCAGCAGAAAAGTCCACGTACCCTGCGAACCAAAGAGGACGGAAAGGAACAGAGAGATGCACACTCGACCTCTATGCTAGGGGTTAGTCGCCGCTAAGCACTATCAACCCTAACCGAGGGTCAACCTAGCATGCATGCTATAACTTAGGGCGCCAGCGCTTCATTTATTTATGCTCAGGGTCTGCGCTTGGCTTTGCACAGAGGGTTACATGCCTTGCCGACAAGGCTTGTACAAAAGGTGGTCTGCCGGGGGGGGCGGCAACCGCGCCTTATGGGTAAAACTTGCGAAGATTCTCGATGTTCCAGGAGTTGCTCACTGGAACGACATCTTCGGTCTCCAGGCGGACAGCATCGGGCTTGGTGACTCGTATTACCCGATAAGGGCCTTCCCACTTTGGCATCAACTTGTTGGAATTCTTGGCCGATTGAACGCGCCGAAGAACAAGGTCGCCTTCCTCAAAGCTTCGGGTATGAACCTTGCGGCTATGGTAGCGGCGCAAGGCTTGCTGGTAGCGTGCTGCTCTCACAGCCGCCCGAAGACGATCTTCCTCGAGGAACATTGCGTCATCTTGCCGCAATCGAACTTGCTCAAGCTCGTCATAAGCGAGCACTCGAGGTGACCCATATGTGAGGTCCGTGGGGAGAACTGCCTCTGCCCCGTATACCAGGGCAAAGGGTGTCTGGCTGGTGGCTCGATTTGGCGTTGTTATGGTCGACCAAAGAACCACTGGCAACTCATCAATCCAGCGCCTTGCTCTCTTGTGCAGCTTGTCAAAAGCCTTTGTCCTCAGGCCTCGCAGTACTTCAGCATTTTCCCTCTCCGCCTGGCCGTTGCTTCGTGGGTGTGCCATGGAAGCGAAACAGACCTTGCTGCCGAGGTCTTTGATGTATTGCATGAAGGTGTGGCTTGTGAACTGCGTGTCGTTATCGGTGATGACTCTGTTTGGCACACCAAAACGGCAAACTAGCCCCTTGAAGAATTTGACGGCTGACTACACTATCACCTTCCTCACTGCTTCCACCTCCGACCACTTTGTGAACTTGTCGATTGCAACGTACAAGTACTCAAAGCCCATGACAACGCGGGGGAAAGGGCCTAGTATGTCGAGCCCCCAGACCGAAAATGGCCAGGAGAGAGGGATTGTTTGAAGGGCTTGAGCTGGCTGATGAAGCTTCTTTGAATGGAACTGGCATGCTTCACACCTAGTTACTAGTGTTGTTGCATCCTGGAGGGTTGTGGGCCAGAAGAAACCTTACCAGCAAGGGCCCTCGACCCTATGTGGGAGCCACATATGCCTCCATGTATCTCCGCCAACAGCTCTAGTCCTTCCTCTCGGGGGATGCACTTCAATTTCACACCGGTTGGTCTTTTCCTGTACAGAACATTGTCAACGAACTGGTACATGGCAGACCGATGGGCTACTCTCTCCGCTTCTTCCTGCTCCTCAGGAAGCTCCCCTGTTTGGAGGAATCGGACGGTATGTTGTGCCCATGCCGGAGCCTAGGGCTCGACGGCAAGGACTAAAGGCATTTCCTCTGCCATGGGAGTAGCTGTCTCTACGGCCAGGGCTTGACGCCCTGTCGGAGTCGGTTGCCCCGCGGCAGGCTTAGTGTCCACGGCAGCATCTCCGTCAGCGACTCCTGGGAGCTCAGTGGGAAAGTACTTGCCGGGGCCTGATTTCCTTCACTTGTTCTGCTCTATTGATGGTTCAACAGATGGTTGAGTTAACCGAAGCACAAAAGTACCTGGTTCCACAGGTAGTTTGAGGGCAGCGTGCTTCGACAGGTAGTCGGCGATGTTGTTCTCCACTCGGGGAACATGCTCTGCCTGTATACCATCAAAATGCTCCTCCAGCTTCCTTACCTCATCTACGTATGCTTCCATCAATGGGCTTTGATAATCCTTGTTGATTTGTCTGACGACAAGCTCTGAATCACCCCTGACGATGAGTTTTTTGACCCCGAGGTTTGCCGCGATCCTGAGACCGGCCAGCAATCCCTCATATTCAGCAGTGTTGTTTGTCGACATCTCCCTGGGAAAGTGCATCTGGATTACATACTTGAGGTGCTCTCCGGTGGGTGCGACAAGCAGCACACTAGTATCGGCGCCTTGCAGCGAGAAAGCTCCGTCAAAGTACATAACCCAGTTGCGACTTATTTCCTTGCCGGGGATAGTGGTTTCCTGGATCTCTTCGTCGGGCGTCGAGGTCCACTCGGCAATGAATTCTGCCAAGACTCTGCTCTGGATCGTCGAAGTACTTTCAAACTTCAAACCAAAGCTCGACAACTCCAAGGCCCATTCCACAATCCTCCCCGTGGCATCTGGGTTATGTAGTATCCATTGCAACGGGAAGCGGGTGACGACGGTGATCTCATGCGCTTGGAAGTAATGACGCAGCTTCCTCGAGGCCATAAGGAGACCGAAGAGCAATTTCTTTACACCAGAGTACCTTGACCTAGCCCCCTGCAAGAGGGAGCTGACAAAGTAAACTAGGTGTTGCATCATCTTCTTCTTCTGCAGCATTTCACTTGGTTGCAGAGGCCTTGTCCCGCCGGCATCAGACCCTGCCGGGGGCCTCACCTTGCCGGGACCAGGCCCTGCCGGGGGGAGCTCTGGCTCGCCATCCGCCAACCCTGTTGTTGCCACTGCCCCTTCATCGACCTCCCTTGCGCCACTAGTGCGGCACTAACCACTTGATTCGTTGCTGCTAGATACAGCAGCAGCGGCTCTTGTGGTTTAGGCGCAACTAGTATTGGCATGGAGGAGAGGTATTTCTTCAAATCATGCAGCACCGCTTCGGCCTCTGGGGTCCACTCCATTGGGCCCGCCTTTTTCAAGATTTTAAAAAGGGAAGGGCACACTTAGCAGACTTGGAGATGAATCTGCTCATGGCGGCAACGCAGCCAGTGAGCCGACACACATCCTTGATTCGCCTGGGTGCCTCAATCTGCTTGATGGCCTTGATCTTGTGTGGATTCGCCTTAATCCCACGCTGCGACACAAAGAACCCGAGAAGCTTGA
This sequence comes from Triticum dicoccoides, assembly GCF_002162155.2. Lineage (NCBI taxonomy): Eukaryota > Viridiplantae > Streptophyta > Magnoliopsida > Poales > Poaceae > Triticum > Triticum dicoccoides. Next base: position 134,336,674 of record NC_041387.1, on the reverse strand, counting down.
CGGACGGAACACCGAAGACACACTTCTCAGGGTTCAGCTTGAGGTTGATCTTGCGTAGATTTGCAAACGTCTCTTCCAAATCTTGCACAAGTGTTGCCTTGTCCTTGGTTTTGACCACTATGCCATCCATATAAGCTTCCATATTTCTATGTAGCTGGGGCTCAAAACCAATTTGGACTGCTCTTGCGAAGGTCGAGCCAACACTCTTCAACCGGAAAGGCATCCGTAAAAAGCAATACATACCACATGGGGTGATGAATGCTGTCTTCTCTTCATCTTCTCTCGTCATGAAGATCTGATGGTATCCTGAGTAGGAGTCAAGGAATGATAACAGGTCACACCCGACTGTGGAGTCAACAATCTGGTCAATGCGCGGCAATGGGAAAGGGTCTTTTGGACAGGCCTTATTGATATCTATGTAATCAATACACATCCTCCACTTCCCATTTTCCTTGCGCACTACCACCGGATTGGCCAACCACGTCGGATGGAGTACTCCTCTCACCAAGCTCGCTACTTTTAGCTTTCTGATCTCTTTTGTGATGAACTCCTGCCTTTCCAGAGCTTGCTTCCCGACCTTCTGCTTGACAAGCCGCGCATGAGGACAGACAGCAAGATGGTGCTCAGTCACCTCCTTGGGAACGCCGGGGATGTCGGATGCTTGCCACGCAAACACATCGACATTCGCCCGCAGGAAAGTGATGATCTTGCCTTCCTATTTGCTATGGAGGGTGGAGCTTATGGTGAAAGCCCCTCCCCTGCCATCCTCCTTGACGGACACCTTCTTGGTCTCTGGTGGTGCAGCTCTAGATTTCTTGCTCCTGTCGGTGGAGCTCTCTGGTACATCCTCGACGGGAGCACAGCACTCCGGAGAGGTGCGCTTGCCGGAGTGGGTGCGAGAGGTCTTGCCGGTCTTCTTCCCTCCCGGGGCTTCAGCGGCAGGAGCAAGTGCCTTAGCGGCAGTTGCTGCAGTTGCTTCCCGGTAGAGTTGGTCAGCGCAGATCAGCGCCTTCTTGTCGGAGGGGACGGTGATGATGCTCATCGGCCCAGGCATCTTTAGCGTGTTGTAGGCATAATGTGACGCCGCCATGAACTTGGCTAGTGCCGGGCAGCCGGGGATCCCATTGTAGGGCAAGGGGATCTCGGCTACATCAAAGACAATCCGCTCCGTCCTGTAGTTCAACTCGCCTCCAAACGTCAAGGGCAGCGTGACCTTGCCCTTCGGTTGGCTTCTTCCCGAGTTGACCCCTCGAAACGTGCCCGTCTCTTCGAGGTCTCCATCAGGAATATGCAGCCTTTTGATCACAACGGGCGAGATCAAGTTCAAGCCGGCCCCGCCGTCAACTAGCATCTTCGTCACCTTGAGGTTGTGTATCGTTGGTGAAACCAACAATGGCAAACACCCGACCGCAGTTGTGCGATCAGGGTGGTCCTCGGTGTGAAAGATGATAGGTGTGCTGGACCACTTCAGTGGCTTCCGTGCGTCGAGTGATGGCTCCACCGCTGTGATCTCATGCGCCCACTGCTTGAGCTGGCGGTGAGAGGTGTGCAGCGAGGCTCCATCGTCGACGCACATGGCCTCTGTAGCTTTCTAAAACTCGTGGTCGCCGGACTCGTCGTCCTCGTCATGATCATCGTCTTCCTGCTTCTTGTCACGGCCCCGGGCGGGCCTTTCTTGTTGGTTATCCTTGCTGCGGTGGCCTCCTTGGCCGCCATGCTTCTTGCTAGATCTCTCGGCATCGTCCTGGCCTTTCTCCTTGTCCCGCCTCTCATACTCAGCTTTTTGCTTCTCAGCAAGCAGCTCAACTTGCGGCAGTTCTGGAGGTCATGGCCCTTGGTGCGGTGGATCTTGCAATACTACTTTTCGGAGCTTCCTGGCTTGTCGGCAGCCGCCAAGTCCTGGCAAGCGACACACCCAGCAACTTCCTTGTCGGGGTCGCTTGCCTTGGCCTTCTTGGCAGCACCGGTGTCGTCGGACCCCTCGACGGCAAGCACAGTCTTGCCCTTGCGCTTTTTGTTACTACACCAACCCTTCTTCATCGGGGCGGCGGTGTCGTCATCTGTGGAGTCGGTTTTCACACCGGCGTCCTCGCCGGGGTACTTCCTCCCCTCTTCAGCATGAGCGCACCTATCGGCCAGAACATAAAGTTCAGCCACATCTTTGACCTTGTTCATCGCCAGCTCTTCACGCATCTTGCGGTTGCGCACATTCTGATGGAATGCGCTGACCACGGCGGCGGGGTGAACGTCTGGGATGTTGTACTGCACCCGGCTAAACCTCTGGATGTACTTGCGCAGGCTTTCCCCTTCCTTCTGGGGGATGATATGCAGATCGCTCGCCTGGCCATGAGCTTGATGGCCTCCTGTGAAGGTGCCAACAAACTCATGACATAGATCCGACCAAGAAGAAATGGAATCCGCCGGCAAGTGCATAAACCATGACATGACATTGGGCTTAAGCACCAACGGGAAGTAATTGGCAAGCACCTTGTCGTCGCGGGCTCCAGCTGCTTGCATCGCAATGGTGTAGATGCTGAGGAACTCCGACGGGTGAGTCTTGCCGTTGTACTTCTCACCAACGTCGGACTTGAACGTGCGGTGGGAGGGCCACTGGAACTGCCGCAGCTCACGGGTAAAGGCTGGGCAACCCACCTCGTAAGGTAGGCCGTCGTAGCCTCCCGGTGTTGGGTGGTCCATAGTGGGCCCTGCCCGCCTATCTGACTGGTGGCGTGCATCGCGCCGACGTTCAATGGTGGTTTGAGCGTCCTCAAGGGCTCGCTCCAGAAGAACTTGATGCTGGTCGCGGTGGGTCTATGGATCGGATGGCGCTATGGAAATGTTATCACAAGCGTCATCACGATGGATCGACACCCATGGTAACTGGCATGGGGGAGGAGAGTGCACCGTGGTTGCATCACCTCCGACCCTTCCTCCACTGGCATGCGGTGGCTCGACATAGCATTGGCCTACGGGCCCCACTGGTCGCGGCTCATCTTTGTTGATGATGCCGACGAGGCTCCGGACGGTGGCTCTCCACTCGTCGAGCTTCTCCGCAGCAGGAGGAAAATCGAGGAGCAGTTGCGCGCGCACCAAAGCTTTTGCTGGCGTGGGTGGCGGTGAAAGCTGTGTGGACCGGGACGGGCTCCGAATTCTAACCACGTTAGAAGGAGCTCTATCACGGCCCTGCGGCTATCCGCCATTTTTGCTAGCACCTCGGCGTGCATGCTGACCTCCTTCGTCCTGTGAAAGATGCGCAGGACTCTTCCCAAGACGGCGTGCAGGGTCACCAGCATGGTGACACTGCTTATCACGCACAACTTGAGAAGAGCGAATCATGGGTGCCGGCTTAGGTGTCTTGGAGGTCGCCACGCCGCCGGTAGGCGGCACGGCGATGCCCTTGGAGGGCCCAACTCTGTCTTTGGATTTGGCGGCGTGCGGCCCGTCGTCCAGCACACGGACGATGCCGCTCGCCAGGCTTTGGCAGCCAGAGTGATGTGGGTGTTCGCGGGCCGTGCCCCAGGTCCTGTCCGCGACCGCCCCACTGCTCGCCCGCACTAGTATGGGCAGTCCAACTCCGGATGAACCGATCACCATGGTCGTCTTCCTCTTGGGAGCCATGGCGATGAAGAACTGCTATACTAGCTACTAGACCGGATTCTCACAACTGCGTCCCCTACCTGGCGCGCCAAAGATGTCGGTGGGAACGACACCTATGGGATCACTGGAATCCCTATTGTGGTCGGCGGGCGCAAGGTTGTGAGAAGAGCGGGTCCAGGAGCCAGCACACAAATCGTTTACCCAGGTTCGGGCCGCGAGAATGCGTAATACCCTAGTCCTGCTTTGGTGTGTATTCGAGTGTTCTTGAGCTAGTTGTGGTGCGTCACTTGCTCCAAAGAGCCGAATCCTTTTCCCGTACACCTTGGTCCTCCTTTTATAGAAAAAAATGGGACGCCACAGTGGCACACAAGAGGTGGAAAGTGCATGCAGTGGCCGAGTCTATCCTCTGGCAGCGTCGGACAAACGTATTTAATGCACTGTCGACGTGCCCTTCTTGTTGTCGTCGCTTCGCCTCATTTAGACACGCGTTGGGGCCAGCGCGGCATGCAGTGTCATGTAGGCTGGCAAGCTGCTGAGCTGGTGCGGTGGCAGGGTCTTCACGAAGGTCTGCATGCCACCACGCAGGTGCTTGCTGAGTTGGTTTCGGGGCCGCACGTCGCCACACAGTCGCTCGCCTGGATAGCTGGGCTGGCAGCTGCATGGGAACGGCGGTGGACGGCCTCGCTGATGCCCTCGGCAAGGGTCTTGTTGGGGCCCCGGCAAGGGTCTTGCCGCGGCACTGTGGTCGTCCCCGGCAAGGATCTTGCCGGAGATCTCGTGGATTTCCTTGGCAAGGATCTTGCCGAGGATCGTCGTCTTCTGGTCCTTATCCGATCTTCCGTGTTCATGATCTTTACGAAGATCTTCATGCCATCACGGAGGCGCCTCCCGAGCCTTGGTTCCAATGTGGTTTATGGTGTTGGAACCCCGGGGCTCAAGGGTGGTGCGATCTGTTGGCATTGGGCAAGTTGCCCCGGCAAGGCTCTTGCCGGGGCCGTGGAGGCCTCCCCGGCAAGGGTCTTTCTGGGGGAGTCCAGCTCGCCCTCTTGCTCTTTGTGTTTCTTGTCTTGGCGTTGCCTTGATTGTCTTGTGGCTTTGGCTTCCCCTGCCCTGCTAAGTGTGGCCGTGGGCACGGCTCTGACTGCCCGTGCACAAGTAAAGGGGTACAAAGGAGAGCCCCTATTTGTGTACACCGACACGAATCATATGAGCATGATGAAAACTAACTTGATAATAATTCCCATGTGTCCTCGGGAGCACTTTGATTTATATAAGAGTTTGTCCAGGCTTGTCCTTTTCTATAAAAAGGATTTGCCACCTTGCTGCACTTTTGTTATACTTGTTACCCGTTACGAATTATCTCATCACAAAGCTATCTGTTACCGATCATTTCAGTGCTTGCAGAAAATACCTTACTGTAAACCACCTGTCATTTCCTTCTGCTCCTCATTGGATTCGACACTTTTACTTATCGAAAGGACTACAATAGATCCCCTATACTTGTGGGTCATCAGCGACGAGGGCGGAGCGACGCCATCGGTCGCTAGCGATGAGGTGCGGTGGTAGTGATGGTGTTGACACCCAATTTTGGCATGGTCAAGAACTTAATTAATATGGCCTCAAATGGATAAGTGATCTACATGAAAAAGTTCCGTCTTGTCGACATGAACATCTTTGAAGTTTGGGACATAGCCATCCGATCTCATCTCTAAGGCTGAAGTTGTGTTCGAAGTACTGAGATTTTGTATCCAGAACACCATTCGGCTGATTACACCCCCGAGACAGTCTCATATGGAAAACTGATCTACACGAATTGTCTTTGTCTCATCAAAATGATCGACTTTATAAAGATCAACTCAATTTGAGGTTGTATGCAAAAGTTAGAGCCATAAGAGTACGGTCCTACCATGAGGCAAAATATGGCGTGAGGGATCAGACAACCAGTTTGATGGGTCGCGCAAGTTGTTTGCCGTCAAGACAGCCTCGAATGGAAAAAACTTACAACACAAAAAAGTTTCGCCTCGTCGAGCCAATTAATTTTGATATATAAATTATCTCAATCCAAGGTCATATGCAACCTGGAGAGGCAAAACAATATCAGACTGAAGTTTGGGCCAGATTCGGGTTGATTCTGAGTTAGACTAGAGCTAGGACTCTAGGACGTGAATTGATGTAATTTTCTTGTAAGGAAAGCCTAGATGAAGCCTTTGCTTGTATGGTCAGTCCTGTCGCCTCTTATATGTAATGGAGGTGACAGACGATTGAAACAACACACAATCGAACAAATCATCTAGCGCTTTTTATCTTTACTTTTACCCCTCTCCCTTGTTCTTCTTCTTCCTCGTTCTTCGTCTGTTCTTCTTGTTGCAGGGCGGAGAACCTTGAGGCCCTAGGGGCGATCAGGTTGACCTAGGGCAGCCCATAGCCATCATGCACCCTGATGGGTCCCAGGAGTGTGGGGTTTTGGGTCTTCAAAAGCGCCCGCCGGATTGCTTGCGTACCACGCTTCCGGGTGGGTCTCCTTTGACGTGAGCTGCGGTGCGCCACCCCCGGCGCCGAGGGTACATGGTGACGTGTTTGTGTGCGAATATACTTTTTGGCGACTCTGCTAGGGACGAAGCTTTGAACGGTATCCAACTCTTTCTTGCTATGAAGAGATCGTCATCTAGGGTTTGCAATCTACAAAGGTAATATGAATACCGAGTTCACTCATGTAGATGCAAATAATGCATATGTTTTTGCTAGATCATTTAATGAGCATAATGTGTCGGCTACCCCTAGTTTTATCAATCATGCATCTAGTTATGCGCAACAGCCGATTCAGAATAATCTTCATGCTTCAACTTCATATAATTTTAGCAACATGCCACATATGTATCCCAACTCCCACGTATCGGCAACCCCAGAAATATATATGCCAATGAACAACATGATGAGTTTGGTTAATCAAGTTGAGACACCCCATGTAGGAACTTACAATAGTATGCAGCAAAGTGTTTCAACTTTTTATTCATCGACAAGTAACTTGCAATATGTTAATCCAAACATGCCAGTGGATAGGGGAATTGGCCATGCTACTACTAGTTATCCGGCCAATTACCCTCAATCGTCATATGCTACACCTCATCCTACTAATTTTTTGGCACCATATGCAACTATAGGTATTCATAATTCAGCTTCGCACCTTCATGCTAATAGACGGATAAGTGAAAATTCTATAGGATCACATGTGTCTTCACCTAGTATCATAGCATACAATGTTTTCCCTGCATACAGAACTTCGGTGACATCTCGTTACCGAAAGAGTCTAAAAGTGCCGGGGCAATTCTATCCAGATTGGGTCATTAAGAAAAGCTTACAACATTTTGGGATGAATGCAATGTTGTTCTACATGAATTAACATAAGAGGGAAAGCCTCTTAATTCTACTGCAATACAAGCTAGATTACGTCAAAAAGTGAAAGTATTGGGTGTGGATAGAATTATCAAAAATAGTGGTGATTCGGGTAATAAAGTTAATTCGGTTATTGAAAAGACCAAATCAAATAGCAGGTGTGCCAAATCTATTCTAGAAAAATAGGATGACAAGGTGTTGGAGAGCTATTCGAAAGAGTAACAGGATATCGTTCAAATAATGCAACCATCATGATCTTCCAACGTATTTGAAGAGGTATGTCTAGCAAGTGATTTACCTATCTTCCGATTTGGTCGCAACTTTATTTTTGATGCTTCTATAAGAAAAATTCTCATAAATAATTTTGAAAGACCAATGAAGAAGGGTAAATTACTTGTTAGAAATAAAATTGTTATAGAACATATTGGTCAACATATTGTGCCATTTATAAAGACCGATAGTGACTTATTATTGTAGCAAAAGTTTTCCCCATAGCTTTATCAAAATTTCATATCTTGGGTAGCTTTGCTTGTTTCATACTTGGCTTGCACTTGGTCTCAATTGAGACATATGTATTCTAACTATTTTCATTTCAGAAATTTAAAGCCAATGTTAGATTCTTTTGAGAAATTTGATGCTAATATAATATCTTATCCAAATACATCGGAGTAGGGTGCAAAACATAGTGCGTAGCCCAATGGGGATATTCCAAATTTGAACCATTCATTTGCTTAACTCCAAAGCCGTTCGTACACCAAGATCGTCTAGAAAACAAGAAGTATACCTTCAATTCAAGCATGTGGTCAAATATTTGATTTGTTGCTGAAAAATAATTACATTAGAATTCTTGATCACCATGTCAAGCCATCAATCAAAGGACGGATGTATTGTAAGTTGCAGGAATGATTCAAGCATAATTTTGAGGATTGCAACATGTTTTGTCAAATAGTTAAATCAACCATTGAAAAAAATGACGATTGAAATTTGTTGAAACACCAAGAGATGACCAGTCTATTCCGATTGGTCCTGATGGCAAAAAGTTTTTGCATCGGCTGCTTCAAGCCGATCCATTTAAAGAGAAGGTAAAGCCTACATGTGACGGGATCAAACTTTCAAGTAAAGAAGTTGAAGAGCATAATGAACATAATCTTGAGGGTGAGAATACCATCGAGTCTACAATGAAGATGCCAAGGACTGGGGGCAACAAGCAAATCCAATGATCTATGAAAGCAAACCAAAAGAAAGCAAAAGTCGAGGTAAGCACAAAGGGAAAAAGTCGAAAGTCACTTTCGCCCAACTATTGGAAAAATATCAGAAGATAAGTGAGGAGAACAGTGCTTATCGGCCAAGTAATTCAAGAGCATCAAGGCCACCCCCTAGGCGCAAACCCAAGGATCGGTATTGGCAAAATGAGAATTCTAATGCAGTATATTCATATCCATATTTTGTGTCGCCAATACCAATGCCATGGATACCTTCCTATGATCATGTAAATCCATATCCTTCGTGGGACAGGTATGATACAAGGGTGCACTCTTCATCTTATTTTAGACCATCTCACAAACATTATGCAGTTCCAAAAAGATCAACATTTGAATAATCACATGTCAAAGACCGTTTCAATCATAAGGAATCGGTCTGGAGATCAAGGAACAAGAAAGAGGTGGTCAAGCAAGTTTACCGTGTTAAAAAAGATGGTCGTAAGAGTGCTTACTTCAGATTTGATCTCATTAAAGTGTTGACATTGGCTACTAAAAAAATGAGGCAAGTCAATCAAGTGCCAAATCTGAAGAGAAGAAGTTGAGAGTGCACAAGGTAAAACAAGAATTGCCATTGCTTCAAACAAAATCACAACCGGGTGCTCACTCGGCTTATCATATTGGCAAAAGAAGAAATTACAAAAACTTAGTGCACAAGAACTTGAAGAAAGGAACATGGCATGGGTTTCCAAAGGAAGTACTCAAAATATGAATTATGTGCAAGCTTCCATCACAAGAAGTGCGACAAAGGTGAAGAAGCAATAGGGTGAAAACTATGAAGGACCAAGCCGAAGGTTTCAACATTTTCGGTCCACACATTATCCATATTCTTCGACCATGCCGTTGATGCTTATGCTATGGAATTCATCATCAGGTATGATTGGTTACCCTCAATGGGCTTATTTTAATCCATGGATGCAATATAATTTCTTACATCATGAAAGTATTTACCAAATCATTATATGTTTGATTAGCTTCACTTTTGTTGCTAATCTAAATGGCCGGTACTTATCGTCCTAAGCATGTACATAATGGCAGATGGAGTTTTGACATCGCACATAGAACAAACTTCGTGCAAGTTATTTTTCGGCACACAAGTTTTGTCAAAAAACACGGGGGCATGTGTTGACACACGATTTTGGCATGGTCAAGAGCTTAATTAATATTGCCTCAAATGGAGAAGTGATCTACATGAAGAAGTTCCGTCTTGTCGACATGAACATCTTTGAAGTTTGGGCCATAGCCATTCGATCTCATCTCTAAGGTTGAAGTTGTGTTAGAAATACTGAGATTTTGTATCCAGAACATTATTCGGCTGATTACACCCCCGAGACAGTCTCATATGGAAAATTGATCTACACGAATTGTCTTCTTCTCATGAAAATAATCGATTTTGATATAAAAATTGTCTCAATCTAAGATAGTATGCAAAAGTTAGAGCCATAAGAGTATGGTCGTACCACGAGGCAAAATATGGCGCGTGGAATCAGACAACCAGTCTGATGGGTCGCGCGAGTCGTTTGGCCATCAAGACAACCTCGAATGGAAAAACTTACAACACGAAAAAGTTTCGCCTCGTCGAGCTGATTGATTTTGATATATAAATTATCTCAATCCGAGGTGATATGCAACCTGGAGAGGCAAAACAAGATCAGGCTGAAGTTTGGGCCACATTCGGGTTGAATCCGAGTTAGACTAGAGCTAGGACTCTAGGACGTGAATTGATGTAATTTTCTTGTAAGGAAACCCTAAATGAATCATTTGCTTATACGAAAGTCCACCCGCCTCTTATATATAATGGAGGTGACGGTCGATTGAAAATACACACACAATCGAACAAATCATCTACCACTTTTTATCATTACTTTTATCTCTCTCCCTTGTTATTCTTCTTCCTCGTTCTTCGTCTGTTCTTCTTGTTGTAGGGCGGCGAACCTTGAGGCCCTAGGGGCGATCAGGTCGACCTAGGGCAGTCCATAGCCGTCGCGCGCCCTGACGGGGGACCCTCCCGGGCGTGTGGGGTTTCGGGTCTTCAAAAGTGTCCGTCGGATTGCTTGCGTACCGCACTTCCGGACGGGTCTACTTCGACGTGAGCTGCGGTGCATCACCCCGGCGTCAAGGGTACACGATGACGTGTTCATGTGCGAACAGGCGGGTCGAGTTGAGCGAGACAAGGACGAGGGGATGGACACGAGAGGGAAAGAGCTGATCAAACGACCCTATTGCTTTTTTTTAAATGTGAGAGAAGGATCCTTTGTAAAAAAGACAAAGACTAGAATGATAGTCCGACCACCCCCCATCCCCCACCCAAAAAAAACCCCGCCTACATGACTTGCCTAGTGAGCACCAAATACCACTAAAATTTGATTTGGTGATTTTGGGGGCAAAAAGGAGTCTTTAAATTAGGGGTAAAATGTGACTGATTCGCAATTTGGGGTAATTTCTATCACAAGGGTCAATGTTGTGGGTAAAAATAGAATTATCTCTTTATTTTTCCTCACCATTGCTCTATTGTTCAAGACCTTTCTCTTGTTTTCATCTTTTATATTCACACGGCCTTCTGTGTTACGTATGCAGGTTGTGATCTTTCTCTTTTTTTTTACTTATCTTGTAGCTGCATTTTCATATATACTCCCTCCATTACTTTATGTAAGGTGTATTATTTTCAGCACGGTGATCAAGATACATAATTATAGGCAATTTGGGGCAAAATTATCCTTACTAGCTAATTAGTTGATTATAGAGAAGTAAATTATTTATCCTATGAAAGGAAGAGAAAAACGCAATCGGGAGAGACATACTCTCCTTGTTTTTCTCTACAAGAAGATATACATGTAATTAGGGGAGAGATATTTTCCTTTTTCTGAAGGGCTAAAAATCGAATAATGAACAATTAGAAGAAATGCACCTTATATTGTGGAATTTTATCAAAAACAAATATAACTCATATAAAAGAACGGAGGGAGTAGTAAGTTGCATATATTTGTTTTGTGAAACCATCCAAAATATGTAAGTCAGACTACTTTTGTACATTTGCTTACTTCTCTTCTTACATATTTTCAGACATACGTGATTGAATACATGGAAGTATTTTTAAACATCACAACTTTTTATTTGATATATGTATCTACCATCATTAATTAACACGGTACTTGCATTTTTTATTACACTCAAGCTCTACTTTAAAAAAAATAGAAGAACGCCCGTGCGTTGCAACAAGGCCACATTAACTTTAAGAATTCAATGTTACGACATTGGCGACCTTTTTTTACCATCAAATCCTCACACACACACTCTCCCCTCCCTCTTCCTCACTCTCTCTCCCTCTCTCTTTCTCTCTAACACACACATAGCCTATTCTCCCCGCCAATAAGACTTACTCAATTGGCAATAATGTGTGGACTTGTGGTGAGCTTGACTGAACTAATGGATAGTGTGATATATTCCTTAATCATTTAACAATGAAATTTTAAAAATGGGAAGATTATGTAACACCTCAAGTCGTTAGCTACAGTGACCCCCCCCCCTAATGATGCCATGTCATCAGGCTTGCTAAGCCAAACTGCCACTTGATAAAAATCAAAGCCCAAATCAAATTTAAAATAAAGTCAAATAAATTATTTCGTCAAATAGTAAAATTAAAATGTTCACCATATTCTATAAATTCCACTGATCTTTGACATGTTGAGCCCAACATTATTTGATCCAATAATTAAATATTATCAAATTAATAAGAGGTCCAACAGTTGTTAAAATAACCAATTAAATATAAACCTAATTTTATGTATTTCCTTCTGGCCCCAAACTTTTTGTGCCACCTAAAATATTGTGCTCGAATTATGTGCATAGTTTCACAATTAATAAAATCCATTTAGTTGATATAAGAATAAATAGAAAATGGTGTTAAAAAGGAGAAACGGATTAGAATACATTAAAAACCAAAAGGACGATGAAAAAGGGGATTCCCCTACCCCCGGGCCTTGCCACCGAACCGGCCCAGTGGTCCAGTCCCCGCACGGTCGTCTTCTCCTGTTCCCCGAGCCCGTCGCTACGCCGGCATCGAAGGGGAATGGATAAGGGTGACGCCCTGCCTCCCCTGCACCCATGGCTTCACTCCTCCTCGACGCCCCCTCCCAGATCCACTTCTCCTCCTCACTCGCTCGATCCGGTGATCTGGACGAAGTCAGATGCCACGGCCACCATGACTGACCCCGTCCACACGGCCACTGCCCTCCCTGCTGGCTAGGAGCTTGTCGAGGAGCTCTGAATGCCTCCGCTACTTCGTCTGCGCCAACGAGATCAAGTCCAGCACCCCCATATCGACGTCGTTGCCGCCTTCCTCAACCTTCGGCCACCGCGACATTGTCGTTCGATCCGCGCCGCCCCGAGCTCCCCTGTCTTCCCCTAGGGTGCCATTGACACCGTCGTGATCTCCTCTTGCCTTTCCCCAGTTTCCCCTCTCGTTTGCTCTCGTTAGGTATTTCGCCGCGGCCGAGAATCGCCGTCCGCCATGGCCATTGCAGGGGTAGCCACTGAGCTCCTCGGATTGACCCCGTGGCACATGCCCGCTCCTATGCGCGCCCATGCCCGAGCCTTCAGCTCTTCTTCCGTGCCCGCGGGGCCACTCCCTCTCTGGCTCTCCATGCCCATGCACGTGCCACACCACGTCCGTCACACCCGCCGTTGCCATCACGCAGCCACCGCACCACTGTGCCCCGCATGACGCACACCCTGGCCGCGCGTCACACTCTCGCTGGCTGCGCTCGCCCCGTCTGCTGCCGCATATCCCTTCGCTCGCCCCGCTGTCGCGCCCCTGCCTCGTGCCGCCTCCTGTCGCGGCCATCTTCTGTCGGTCACCCCCTCAGCCACGCCGGCCGCATCTCTGCCCTCCACCGTCGGCCGCTCGCCTCGCCTGTTGCGTGCTTCTTCCTGCTGCTATGCGCTGCTCTACCACTGGTACGCTGTTGCGCCATGCCCTCGACACCGCCATGGACAAATGTGGCGGAGGGATTGTCAATGGAGTACGAGGAGGAGGTGGCGGAGAAGGTGTGGAGAGGCAAGAGGTCTAGGGTGGCGTCAGCTGGCTGTGGTGGAGGTGATTATGCGAGAAGGAGCTGGAGCGGAAGGAGAGGTCACAATTGGAAAGAATCACAAAAAAATCATAACCTGGAGATCTCATTCCAAAAAAATGCTAATATCGATGGAGGGGTGATTTCCTTCAATAGGTGGAAAACATAGAAAATATTAGATGTTATCAAGGAAAGGTAAAAATTTAGGAAAGTTAGGATTTTGAACTGATTTCTATGCAAATGGGGTTTTATTGCTTGATAACATGATATCAGTACCTGTCCGTTTGTGACGTGTCTGATTAGGAAAGTTTGCAAATGTTAAGAAACTATTTATTGGGAGGAAAGTTTGTGACGTGTCTGTTATTTGTTTTCTAAAACAAATTTCACTAATGAAAAAAATCGATTGATTTAGATAAGTTAGGAAAGTTAGATTCAAATCTATTATTTGTTTTTTAAAATTTTGTTATTTGTTTCCTAAGACAAATTGAACCAATAAAAGAAATTGATTAATATGAATAATTTAAGGAAGTTAGATCTGTGATTTATTATGCGTTGGGAAAGTCCTGGTTGTAATAAAGAGTGGAGAGAAAAATAAACCGATGGACCAGGATGGGAGGGGGTGGTGGGAGGAGAAACAAAAAAAAATCCAACAAAAATAAACCGTGGA